>NW_025533461.1:0-332500 GCF_020615455.1 Coregonus clupeaformis | reverse complement strand
CCACAAAATGAGGTGGAAACTGAGCTGCACTTCCTAATGTCATGAGCCCTCTCACTCCACCGGGTTACCACCTTAATGTGTTTCCACTATCTTCCACTCTGCTCATCTCTCTCTCTCTACTCAGCCTAACTAGCTCCACCTGTCCCTGCTCTGCTCGGCTCTAATTACTCTGCCAGCTGCGCTGCATTACCCACTAACCTCTCCCAGTATTTAAAGTCCTGTCTTTCAGCTCTCCTTTGTCAGATCGTCTGCAAAGCTCACACCCGGAACCTGTGTGCTCGCGCTTCTGGCTCACCCTTGTTTTGTGACCCCCGGACCTGCCTGATTCTTGGATACTCTTCTGCCCCAGGAAAACCAGACCTGCTTTCTGCCATTACGACTCCTGACTACTCTTCGACCCCGGTAACTCTGACCAGCCTTCTGCCTTGCTACAACGTATTTGGATTTCCCTTGAACTGTACTTCTGCCTTGTTTCATCCGCCCCGTTGTGTCTGTGTTTCCCCCCCCAGGACTTCTGGACCACCAACCACCGGCGTCATCGGACGCATCGCTGCCACTGGGGGGCACAGACCCAGCACATTGGACGGGATAACCCCTGGAGCCTTCACTCACTCCCTACTTCCCTTTTCCCTTAAGTTTTAATAAACTTTCTGGTGTGACGCAATTGTGGTCCTCTTGTCGTCTGTCTGAACCGTGACAGTACGATCTGACCATCATGGACTCAGCGCACACTTCCCCCGACATGGAAACCGAAGAACCTGAGCAACCCACCGCCATGCTACGCCTGGAACACACTGAGAGAGAGCTAGGCCGCATGAGCGGCGACATCACCTCTCTGCTTCAGGTCGCCACCAACAGCATCAGCAGTTCCAGCAGCACCAGCAGCAGTCCCAGCAGCAGCAACAACAACTCGCCAGGATCATCCAACTCCTCACCAACCTTACCCCAGCCAGTCTGCCCACCAGCCCTGCCTCCGAGTTACCTGCCCCGGTCATTGCAGCCGCTGCCCCGGAACCCAAGATTGGAAACCCCGAGCGGTTCAACGGCGATTCTACCCAGGTCCGGCCATTCCTGACTAGCTGCCGACTTCAGTTCTCCTTGCAGCCAAGGACCTTCGCCACGGAGGGGCTAGGGTCGGGTATGCCATCACTCACCTGACGGGCCGAGCTCGACTCTGGGGAACAGCAGAGTTCGAACGTCAAACCCCGCATGTGCAACCTTCGACCTGTTTGCTGAGGAGATGCTGAAGGTGTTTGACCTGGATTCACCAACCGCAGAGGCGTCTCGTGAACTGTTCAGTATTCGACAAGGCAGACGTACAGTCGCAGACCATTCCATCGACTTCCGAACCCTGGCAAGACGAAGTTCTTGGAACACACCATCGTTGGTGGACAGCGTTCTTCCATAGCTTGGCTGACTATATCAAGGACGAGTTGGTCTCCCATGAACTGCCTTCCACTCTTGATGAAGCCATCGCACTGACTGTCCGGATCGACAGAAGGATACAGACCCGTCGTCGTGAGAGGGGGCGCCAAGGTCCACCAACTACCGGCATTCGGAGAGATCCGACTGGGCTCCTGTCAGCTACTGCCACTCACCCAAGTCAGCTTGATCAGTCTGAGCCTATGGAGATTGGGCGAGCCTCTCTCACTCCTGCAGAGCGCCAGCGCCGCTTCACCTCAAACCTCTGCCTCTATTGTGGAGGTGATGGACATCGTGTGGTAACCTGCCCTTTAAAAGCCGAAGCTCACCGGGCATAGGGGAGTCCGGTTGAGCTCAATGACCATCCAGTCCTCCGACCGCAAACCCTTGCTGCAAGTTCACCTCCGCCTCTCTGACTCAACTCACACCCTGGCTGCTCCTGGTGGATTCGGGCGCCGAAGCCAACATAATGGACATCAAGCTGGCACGCCAACTGGGACTGGAGAACCTCCGTTTGACACCTCCTATTCCTGCCCGGGCACTGGACGGACACTTACTTCGGGATCGGTCACTCATGTCACGGCCCCGGTCTTGATGGGTCTGTCCGGAAACCATCAAGAAACTATCCAGTTTCACCTGCTCCCCTCTCCAGGCCAACCCCTCATCCTGGGTTACCCTGGCTCCGCCGGCACAACCCCTCAGCTCGACTGGGTGACCGGGGTGATCAGGGGAGTGGGGAGAGGACTGCCACCGAACCTGCCTGCTTGCTGCCGCACTACCCCCTCGGCCAGTACCTACTAACTCCGCTCCTGACCTCTCCCATGTCCCAGAATGCTACCATGGTCTCAGAGAAGTGTTTAACAAAGCAAGAGCCACATCTCTGCCCCCTCACCGACCGATCACGACTGTGCCATCGACCTCCTCCCTGGAACAGCCCCTCCAAGGGGCCGTCTTTTTCGTTGTCTGCTCCTGAAAGAAGGTCCATGGAGGACTACATCAATGACTCTCTGTCCACAGGATTGATCCGTTCATCTTCATCTCCGGCTGGTGCTGGCTTCTTCTTTGTGGGGAAGAGGGACGGATCTCTTCGCCCCTGCATCGACTACAGGGGACTCAAACGACATCACAGTGAAAAACCGTTACCCTCTCCCTCTGCTCACCTCTGCTTTTGAGTTGCTCCAGGGAGCCACTGTTTTTACCAAGTTGGATCTCAGAAACGCTTACCACCTAGTGCGGATCCGGGAGGGAGATGAATGGAAGACCGCATTCAATACACCAACAGGCCACTACGAGTATCTGGTTATGCCTTTTGGCCTCACCAATGCTCCTGCTGTGTTCCAGGCTCTAGTGAATGATGTACTGCGGGACATGTTAAAGCAAGTTTGTCTTCGTTTACCTGGATGACATCTTAATCTACTCCAGAAACCTGTCTGAACACACCCGCCATGTCCAGCAAGTCCTTCATCGTCTTCTGGAGAATTCCCTCTACGCCAAGGCAGAGAAATGTGAGTTTCACGTCAAGACAGTGGCCTTCCTGGGGTACATAGTGGCAGAGGGAAGTATCCAAATGGATCCTGCCAAAGTATCAGCAGTCACTTCATGGCCAGTTCCGGAGAACAGAAAAGCTGCAACAGTTTCTGGGGTTTGCTAACTTCTATAGAAAGTTTATCCGGAACTACAGTACGTTGCTGCCCCTCTCACTGCTCTAACCAGCACCAAGCAACCCTTCACCTGGACCCCAGCAGCCGACAAGGCCTTCAGTACCCTCAAGGTAAGGTTCACCTCCGCTCCCATCCTCCAGATGCCTGACGTGGACCGGCAATTCATTGTGGAGGTGGACGCCTCGGATGTGGGAGTTGGTGCTGTGATTTCTCAGTGGGCTGCGGAGGATAGGAAGCTCCATCCCCTGTGCCTTTTTCTCACGTCGGTTGTCCCCCTCTGAGTGCAATTACGACATAGGGAACCGAGAGCTGCTGGCTGTGAAGCTTGCCTTGGAGGAGTGGCGTCACTGGCTGGAGGGGTCCACCATTCCATTTCTCGTTTGGACCGATCATAAGAACTTGGAGTACATCCGCACGGCCAAACGGTTGAACTCCAGGCAGTCCCGGCTGGGCCCTGTTCTTCACCAGGTTTAATTTCACTCTGTCATACCGGCCTGGATCACGCAACACCAAAGCCAGACGCCCTCTCCCGTCAATTCCAGAAGGATGACAACCCCTCCAAGGATCCTGTGTCGATTCTGCCAAGTCCCTGCATCGTGAGCAGCTCTGACCTGGGCTGTTGAGGAACAGGTGCTGGAAGCTCTCCGTAACCAGCCCGGTCCCAGCACTTGCCCAGCTGACCGCCTTTTTGTCCCCGAAAACCTAAGGTCCCAGGTCGTTCAGTGGGGACATGACTCCCCGCCTAGCTTGTCACCCTGGCTCCACCCGCACTTACAACCTGCTCGCCCAGAGGTTCTGGTGGCCCGCTCTGAGAAAGGATGTGCGGGAATTCGTCCAAGCCTGCCCCATCTGCAACCAACACAAGTCGTCCTGCCAGCCCCCCAGCCGGATTGCTGCAGCCCCTGCCTGTGCCCAGACGTCCCCTGGTCTCACATCGCCCTTGACTTTGTCACGGGCTGCCCCCTTCAAGGGGCAAGACCGTCATTCTCACCATAGTTGACCGATTCAGCAAGATGGCACACTTCATTCCCCTCCCCAAGCTCCCAACCGCCAAGGAGACCGCCCAGGTGGTCCTGGAACACGTCTTCCGGATCCACGGACTGCCAAAGGATGTAGTTTCTGACCGTGGTCCACAATTCTCCTCCGCTTTTTGGAAGGAGTTCTGTCACCTGCTGGGAGCCACAGTCAGTCTGACTTCCGGATTCCATCCCCAATCCAATGGGCAGTCAGAGCGGGCAAATCAGGAGCTCGAGAAGGCACTGCGATGCATGACCTCACGCAACCCCCACTCCTGGTCGCAGCAATTGACATGGGTGGAGTACGCACACAATTCTCTGACCTGCTCTGCCATCGGTATGTCCCCTTTCCAATGTGTTTATGGATACCAGCCTCCTCTATTTGCCAGTCAGGAAGGGGAGGTTACTTGCCCATCTGCACTTGCGTTGCCCGTCGATGTCGCCGCACCTGGTCACAGGCCCGAGCCACACTTCTCAGATCCGTTGCCAGCCACTACCGGCCAACTGGCCGGAGAATCCCTGCTCCCACCTACCATGTTGGTCAAAGGGTGTGGTTGTCGTCAAGGAACCTGCCACTCAGGGTGGAGTCGAAGTTGGCACCTCGGTTCATTGGCCCATTCCCTATCATAAGAGTGATTAGCCCAACTGCTGTCCGGCTCCAACTGCCTAATTCCATGAGGGTGCACCCCACTTTCCATGTGTCTAAGATTAAGCCCATTCATGAGAGTCCGCTGGTCCCTGCTGCGCCTTGTCCTCCTCCTCCACAGCTCGCCGATGGTGGTCTGGTTTACACCGTCCGCCGCCTGCTTCGGTCCAGACGGAGGGTAGGGGTCTCCAGTACCTCATTGACTGGGAGGGCTATGGACCTGAGGAAAGGACCTGGGTGCCAGCTAGTCGGATTGTGGATAGGACTCTCATCACCGCCTTCCACCAACGGCATCCTGATCAACCTGCAATCCGTAGGGCCGCCCCAGAGGGATCCCTAACCGTCCTGCCCGCTCGGCTTCCTGTCCTGTGCCTGGTCCTGTCTCGGGACCTGTCCCATCTCCCGACCCACGGCCCTCCGGCTTCCTCCGAGGATGAGGGCGTTCGCTCGGACCGTTCGGAGGAGTTCTAGCCCTCCTCCGGCTCCCCTCCTCCCGCCCGGCGTGGTGTTGCTCTTGGGACTTCTGGGGCCGTCCCTTGGGGGTTCTGTCATGAGCCCTCTCACTCCACCGGGTTACCACCTTAATGTGTTTCCACTATCTTCCACTCTGCTCATCTCTCTCTCTACTCAGCCTAACTAGCTCCACCTGTCCCTGCTCTGCTCGGCTCTAATTACTCTGCCAGCTGCGCTGCATTACCCACTAACCTCTCCCAGTATTTAAAGTCCTGTCTTTCAGCTCTCCTTTGTCAGATCGTCTGCAAAGCTCACACCCGGAACCTGTGTGCTCGCGTCTGGCTCACCCTTGTTTTGTGACCCCGGACCTGCCTGATTCTTGGATACTCTTCTGCCCCAGGAAAACCAGACCTGCTTTCTGCCATTACGACTCCTGACTACTCTTCGACCCCGGGTAACTCTGACCAGCCTTCTGCCTTGCTACAACGTATTTGGATTTCCCTTGAACTGTACTTCTGCCTTGTTTCATCCGCCCGTTGTGTCTGTGTTTCCTCCCCCAGGACTTCTGGACCACCAACCACCGGCGTCATCGGACGCATCGCTGCCACTGGGGGGCACAGACCCAGCACATTGGACGGGATAACCCCTGGAGCCTTCACTCACTCCCTACTTCCCTTTTCCCTTAAGTTTTAATAAACTTTCTGGTGTGACGCAATTGTGGTCCTCTTGTCGTCTGTCTGAACCGTGACACCTAACCTCCTGCCAAATGTATGACCATATTAGAGACACATATTTCCCTCAGATTACAGCGATCCACAAAGAATTCGAAAACAAACCCAATTTTGATAAACTCCCTTATCTACTGGGTGAAAAACCACAGTGTGCCATCACAGCAGCAAGATTTGTGACCTGTTGCCACAAGAAAAGGGCAACCAGTGAAGAACAAACACCATTGTAAATACCAACCATATTTATGTTTATTTATTTTCCCATGTGTACTATAACTATTTGCACATTGTTACAACACTGTATATATACATAATATGACATTTGAAATGTCTTTATTCTTTTGAAACTTCTGAGTGTAATGTTTACTGTTAATATTTATTGTTTATTTCACTTTTGTTTACTATCTACTTCACTTGCTTTGGCAATGTTAACACACGTTTCCCATGCCAATAAAGCCCTTAAATTGAAATTGAAATTGAGAGAGAGAGAGAGAGAGAGAGAGAGAGAGAGAGAGAGAAACACAGAGAGAGAATCAGAGGGAGAGAGAGAGAGAGAGAGAGAGAGAGCGAGAGAGATCCTCCATTCCATTGTCTTGTGACCTGACCCCATGGAGATTGTTTCAGAGCTCTAACTAATATTCTTCAACCTGATTATTCACCATGGAGCTGAGTGGCAGTGGTGAAAGTGTGTGTGTGTGTGTGTGTGTGTGTGTGTGTGTGTGTGTGTGTGTGTGTGTGTGGTGGTGGTGGAGGTCTCTCTCTCTGTCTCTCTGTTTTTCACCATCCCTCTCCTCTGGCTCCTAACTGAATTGTTATGAAATTAGAGACCGGGGTAACAGTAGAAAGCCAGGTTAAACTCGTCCAGATATAGTTACATGTCATAGGAGGACACATCAGAGGCCAGATAAGGCAACCAGAAGAGGAAGAAGACTTACAGGTAGCAGTATCCGTTGTCGGCCCAGTAAAAATATGACTGATATACTTTATTATACACATCAGACTCACAATGCATCAAACCAAATCACCTCACAGGGGTATTTCCACAAAGGCTAAGTTCCTTTTTTCTTCAGAGATGTTGAAGCAACCTTGAAACTGGAACCTTACACAATGTTAACCATCGGAGACGTAGGAAGTTAAGCCAACTCCTGATATATGCAATGGTTTGACACTGTTGTGTATGTGTGCACTAAACCAGCGCATGCAGATATCCAGTATTTGAATTGAGGCCGGTGAGCTTCACTGAATTTCAACACTGAGTGTACTCTACATTTCCACTCTACATTTTTTTAAAAAACAATTCAGCTTCAGTCACTTATCCAGAGCGACATACAGTTAGTGAGTGCATACATTATTATTTTTTTAAAATGTTCATACTGGCCCCCCATGGGAATCGAACCCACAACCCTGGCGTTGCAAACGCCATGCTCTACCAACTGAGCTACATCCCTGCCGGCCATTCCCTCCCCTACCCTGGAGGAATTGTGCGCCGCCCCATGTGTCTCCCGGGTCACGGCCGGCTACGACAGAGCCTGGATTCAAACCAGGATCTCTAGTGGCACAGCTAGCGCTGCGATGCAGTGCCTTAGACTACTGCGCCACTCGGGAGTCACTTGAGGCGTCACTACAGACCCAGGTTCAATCACAGGCTGTGTCAGGGAACGGGAGACCCATGAGGTGGCGCACAATTGGCCCAGGGTCGTCCGTGTTAGGGAGGGTTTGTCACTGTTATGTCTGTGTTGGATTTAGTATGTCAGACACATTTGTTATTCTGAACTCACTCCACCAATGGCTGTGTTGTATTTCGATACGCCGTTAAGAATCCACCCTACATTTCAGACTGAGAAAGGTTTTACGGTGTGATATTGCTGTTGAGGAAAAGTGGTGTTGGGTTGATTCTGACCCACAATGTTTTCACTTTGAATCTGGGTCATCTCAGTGTCAATTACATATCTGGCCTGGGCTTCATTACCTTTGAGTCAACTCTCTCCACTCCCTAGAGACAGTCTCCTTTAGTAATTTTGGTAAGTATCACCAATACTGAACATGGTGGAAAAACTAGTCAGGGCTGGGTCTCCTGTTCTTCAGCTATAAACTGTAAGAATAAGGCCTGGGTAATCACTCTCCTCCTCAGAGACAGGGCTGGGTCTCCTCCCCAGAGACAGGGCTGGGACTCCTCTCTACTCCTCAGAGACAGGGCTGGGTCTACTCTCTCCTCCCCAGAGACAGGGCTGGGTCTCCTCTCTACTCCTCAGAGACAGGGCTGGGTCTCCTCTCTACTCCCCAGAGACAGGGCTGGGTCTACTCTCTACTACCCAGAGACAGGGCTGGGTCTACTCTCTACTCCCCAGAGACAGGGCTGGGTCTACTCTCTACTCCCCAGAGACAGGGCTGGGTCTACTCTCTACTCCCCAGAGACAGGGCTGGGTCTACTCCCCTGAGACAGGGCTGGGTCTCCTCTCTACTCCCCAGAGACAGGGCTGGGTCTCCTCTCTACTCCCCAGAGACAGGGCTGGGTCTCCTCCCCAGAGACAGGGCTGGGTCTACTCTCTACTCCCCAGAGACAGGGCTGGGTCTCCTCCCCAGAGACAGGGCTGGGTCTACTCTCTACTCCCCAGAGACAGGGCTGGGTCTACTCTCTACTCCCCAGAGACAGGGCTGGGTCTACTCCTCAGAGACAGGGCTGGGTCTACTCTCTACTCCTCAGAGACAGGGCTGGGTCTACTCTCTACTCCCCAGAGACAGGGCTGGGTCTACTCTCTACTCCCCAGAGACAGGGCTGGGTCTACTCCTCAGAGACAGGGCTGGGTCTCCTCTCTACTCCCCAGAGACAGGGCTGGGTCTACTCTCTACTCCTCAGAGACAGGGCTGGGTCTACTCCTCAGAGACAGGGCTGGGTCTACTCTCTACTCCCCAGAGACAGGGCTGGGTCTCCTCTCTACTCCCCAGAGACAGGGCTGGGTCTACTCTCTACTCCACAGAGACAGGGCTGGGTCTACTCCCCAGAGACAGGGCTGGGTCTACTCCCCAGAGACAGGGCTGGGTCTCCTCCCCAGAGACAGGGCTGGGTCTACTCTCTACTCCTCAGAGACAGGGCTGGGTCTACTCTCTACTCCCCAGAGACAGGGCTGGGTCTACTCTCTACTCCTCAGAGACAGGGCTGGGTCTCCTCTCTCCTCCCCAGAGACAGGGCTGGGTCTACTCTCTACTCCCCAGAGACAGGGCTGGGTCTACTCTCTACTCCTCAGAGACAGGGCTGGGTCTACTCTCTACTCCTCATAGACAGGGCTGGGTCTACTCTCTACTCCCCAGAGACAGGGCTGGGTCTACTCTCTACTCCCCAGAGACAGGGCTGGGTCTACTCTCTACTCCCCAGAGACAGGGCTGGGTCTACTCTCTACTCCCCAGAGACAGGGCTGGGTCTCCTCCCCAGAGACAGGGCTGGGTCTACTCCCCAGAGACAGGGCTGGGTCTACTCTCTACACCCCAGAGACAGGGCTGGGTCTACATCCCAGAGACAGGGCTGGGTCTACTCCCCAGAGACAGGGCTGGGTCTCCTCCCCAGAGACAGGGCTGGGTCTACTCTCTACTCCTCAGAGACAGGGCTGGGTCTACTCTCTACTCCCCAGAGACAGGGCTGGGTCTACTCTCTACTCCCCAGAGACAGGGCTGGGTCTACTCTCTACTCCCCAGAGACAGGGCTGGGTCTACTCTCTACTCCTCAGAGACAGGGCTGGGTCTACTCTCTACTCCCCAGAGACAGGGCTGGGTCTACTCTCTCCCCCCAGAGACAGGGCTGGGTCTACTCTCTACTCCCCCAGAGACAGGGCTGGGTCTACTCTCTACTCCTCAGAGACAGGGCTGGGTCTCCTCCCCAGAGACAGGGCTGGGTCTACTCTCTACTCCTCAGAGACAGGGCTGGGTCTACTCCCCAGAGACAGGGCTGGGTCTACTCTCTACTCCCCAGAGACAGGGCTGGGTCTCCTCTCTACTCCCCAGAGACAGGGCTGGGTCTACTCTCTACTCCTCAGAGACAGGGCTGGGTCTACTCTCTACTCCTCAGAGACAGGGCTGGGTCTACTCCCCAGAGACAGGGCTGGGTCTACTCTCTACTCCCCAGAGACAGGGCTGGGTCTACTCTCTACTCCCCAGAGACAGGGCTGGGTCTACTCTCTACTCCTCAGAGACAGGGCTGGGTCTACTCTCTACTCCCCAGAGACAGGGCTGGGTCTACTCTACTCCTCAGAGACAGGGCTGGGTTTACTCTCTACTCCCCAGAGACAGGGCTGGGTCTACTCTCTACTCCTCAGAGACAGGGCTGGGTTTACTCTCTACTCCCCAGAGACAGGGCTGGGTCTACTTTCTACTCCTCAGAGACAGGGCTGGGTCTACTCTCTACTCCCCAGAGACAGGGCTGGGTCTACTCTCTACTCCCCAGAGACAGGGCTGGGTCTACTCTCTACTCCCCAGAGACAGGGCTGGGTATACTCTCTACTCCCCAGAGACAGGGCTGGGTCTCCTCCCCAGAGACAGGGCTGGGTCTCTCTCTACTCCCCAGAGACAGGGCTGGGTCTACTCTCTACTCCCCAGAGACAGGGCTGGGTCTACTCTCTACTCCTCAGAGACAGGGCTGGGTCTACTCTCTACTCCCCAGAGACAGGGCTGGGTCTGCTCTCTACTCCTCAGAGACAGGGCTGGGTCTACTCCTCAGAGACAGGGCTGGGTCTCCTCCCCAGAGACAGGGCTGGGTCTCCTCTCCACTCCTCAGAGACAGGGCTGGGTCTACTCTCTACTCCCCAGAGACAGGGCTGGGTCTACTCTCTACTCCTCAGAGAGAGGGCTGGGTCTCCTCCTCAGAGACAGGGCTGGGTCTCCTCCTCAGAGACAGGGCTGGGTCTCCTCTCCACTCCTCAGAGACAGGGCTGGGTCTACTCTCTACTCCCCAGAGACAGGGCTGGGTCTACTCTCTACTCCCCAGAGACAGGGCTGGGTCTACTCTCTACTCCTCAGAGACAGGGCTGGGTCTACTCCTCAGAGACAGGGCTGGGTCTCCTCCCCAGAGACAGGGCTGGGTCTCCTCTCCACTCCTCAGAGACAGGGCTGGGTCTACTCTCTACTCCCCAGAGACAGGGCTGGGTCTACTCTCTACTCCTCAGAGAGAGGGCTGGGTCTCCTCCTCAGAGACAGGGCTGGGTCTACTCCTCAGAGACAGGGCTGGGTCTCCTCTCTACTCCTCAGAGACAGGGCTGGGTCTACTCTCTACTCCTCAGAGACAGGGCTGGGTATACTCTCTAAATCAAATCAAATCAAATCAAATTTTATTGGTCACATGCGCCGAATACAACAGGTGCAGACATTGCAGTGAAATGCTTACTTACAGCCCTTAACCAACAGTGCATTTATTTTAAACAAAAAAAGTAAGAATAAAACAACAACAACAAAAAAGTGTTGAGAAAAAAAGAGCAGAAGTAAAATAAAGTGACAGTAGGGAGGCTATATATACAGTAAAATAAAGTGACAGTAGGGAGGCTATATATACAGGGGGGTACCGTTGCAGAGAGTCAATGTGCGGGGGCACCGGCTAGTTGAGGTAGTTGAGGTAATATGTACATGTGGGTAGAGTTAAAGTGACTATGCATAAATACTTAACAGAGTAGCAGCAGCGTAAAAAGGATGGGGTGGGGGGGCAGTGCAAATAGTCCGGGTAGCCATGATTAGCTGTTCAGGAGTCTTATGGCTTGGGGGTAGAAGCTGTTGAGAAGTCTTTGGACCTAGACTTGGCACTCCGGTACCGCTTGCCGTGCGGTAGCAGAGAGAACAGTCTATGACTAGGGTGGCTGGAGTCTTTGACAATTTTGAGGGCCTTCCTCTGACACCGCCTGGTATAGAGGTCCTGGATGGCAGGGAGCTTTGCCCCAGTGATGTACTGGGCCGTACGCACTACCCTCTGTAGTGCCTTGCGGTCAGAGGCAAAGCAGTTGCCATACCAGGCGGTGATGCAACCAGTCAGGATGCTCTCGATGGTGCAGCTGTAGAATTTTTTGAGGATCTGAGGACCCATGCCAAATCTTTTTAGTCTCCTGAGGGGGAATAGGCTTTGTCGTGCCCTCTTCACGACTGTCTTGGTGTGTTTGGACCATGATAGTTCGTTGGTGATGTGGACACCAAGGAACTTGAAGCTCTCAACCTGTTCCACTACAGCCCCGTCGATGAGAATTGGGGCGTGCTCAGTCCTCTTTTTTTCCTGTAGTCCACAATCATCTCCTTTGTCTTGGTCACGTTGAGGGAGAGGTTGTTGTCCTGGCACCACACGGCCAGATCTCTGACCTCCTCCCTATAGGCTGTCTCATCGTTGCCGGTGATCAGGCCTACCACTGTTGTGTCGTCGGCAAACTTAATGATGGTGTTGGAGTCGTGCCTGGCCATGCAGTCATGGGTGAACAGAGAGTACAGGAGGGGACTGAGCACGCACCCTGAGGGGCCCCCGTGTTGAGGATCAGTGTGGCAGATGTGTTGTTACCTACCCTTACCACCTGGGGGCGGCCCGTCAGGAAGTCCAGGATCCAGTTGCAGAGGGAGGTGTTTAGTCCCAGGATCCTTAGCTTAGTGATGAGCTTAGAGGGCACTATGGTGTTGAATGCTGAGCTGTAGTCAATGAATAGCATTCTCACGTAGGTGTTCCTCTTGTCCAGGTGGGAAAGGGCAGTGTGGAGTGCGATAGAGATTGCATCATCTGTGGATCTGTTGGGGCGGTATGCAAATTGGAGTGGGTCTAGGGTTTCTGGGATTATGCTGTTGATGTGAGCCATGACCAGTCTTTCAAAGCACTTCATGGCTACAGACGTCAGTGCTACGGGTCGGTAGTCATTTAGGCAGGTTATCTTAGAGTTCTTGGGCACGGGGACTATGGTGGTCTGCTTGAAACATGTTGGTATTACAGACTCAGTCAGGGACATGTTGAAAATGTCAGTGAAGACACTTGCCAGTTGGTCAGCACATGCTCGGAGTACACGTCCTGGTAATCCGTCTGGCCCTGCGGCCTTGTGAATGTTGACCTGCTTAAAAGTCTTACTCACATCGGCTACGGAGAGCGTGATCACATAGTCGTCCGGAACAGCTGGTGCTCTCATGCATGCTTCAGTGTTGCTTGCCTCGAAGCGCAGCATAGAAGTGGTTTAGCTCGTCTGGTAGGCTTGTGTCACTGGGCAGCTCGCGGCTGTGCTTCCCTTTGTAGTCTGTAATAGTTTTCAAGCCCTGCCACATCCTGACGAGCGTCAGAGCCAGTGTAGTATGATTCAATCTTAGACCTGTATTGACTCTTTGCCTGTTTGATGGTTCGTCGGAGGTCATAGCGGGATTTCTTATAAGCGTCCGGGTTAGAGTCCCGCTCCTTGAAAGCGGCAGCTCTACCCTTTAGCTCAGTGCGGATGTTTCCTGTAATCCATGGCTTCTGGTTGGGGTATGTACGTACGGTCACTGTGGGGACGACATCATCGATGCACTTATTGATGAAGCCAGTGACTGATGTGGTGTACTCCTCAATGCTGTCTGAAGAATCCCGGAACATGTTCCAGTCTGTGCTAGCAAAACAGTCCTGTAGCTTAGCATCTGCGTCATCTGACCACTTTTTTATTAACCGAATCACTGGTGCTTCCTGCTTCAGTTTTTGCTTATAAGCAGGAATCAGGAGGATAGAGTTATGGTCAGATTTGCCAAATGGAGGGCGAGGGAGAGCTTTGTATGCGTCTCTGTGTGTGGAGTAAAGGTGGTCTAGAGTTTTTTTCCTCCGGTTGCACATTTAACATGCTGGTAGAAATTAGGTAGAACGGATTTAAGTTTCCCTGCATTAAAGTCCCCGGCTACTAGGAGCGCTGCATCTGGATGAGCGTTTTCCTGTTGATTAATGGCCTTGTACAACTCATTCAGTGCAATCTTAATGCCAGCATTGGTTTGTGGTGGTAAATAGACAGCTATGAAAAATATAGATGAAAACTCTCTTGGTAAATAGTGTGGTCTACAGCTTATCATAAGATACTCTACCTCAGGCGAGCAAAACCTCGAGACTTCCTTGGTATTTGATTTTGTGCACCAGCTGTTGTTTACAAATATACACAGACCGCCACCCCTTGTCTTACCGGAGTCTGCCGTTCTGTCCTGTCGATGTAGCGTATAGCCCGCTAGCTGAATGTTATCATTGTTGTCGTTCAGCCACGACTCCGTGAAACATAAGATATTACAGTTTTTAATGTCCCGTTGGTAGGATAACCGTAATCTTAAATCGTCAATTTTATTCTCAAAAGATTGAACGTTGGCTAATAGGATTGATGGGAGAGGCAGTTTACTCGCTCGCCGTCGGATCCTCACGAGGCACCCGGATCTGCGTCCGCGATATCTCCGTCTCTTCCTCACGCGAATGACGGGGATCTGGGCCTTGTCGGGTGTCTGTATGATATCCTTCGCGAACGCCTCGTTGAAGAAAAAATATTTGTCCAATGCGAGGTGAGTAATCGCTGTCCTGATATCCAGAAGCTCTCTTTGGTTATAAGAGACGATGGCAGAAACATTATGTAAAAAATAAATTACAAATAACGCGGAAAAACACACATAATAGTACAATTGGTTAGAGGGCTGTAAAACGGCAGCCATCTTCTTCCGGCGCTGTTCTGTAACTCAGAGACAGGGCTGGGTCTCCTCCCCAGAGACAGGGCTGGGTCTACTCTCTACTCCCCAGAGACAGGGCTGGGTCTACTCCTCAGAGACAGGGCTGGGTCTACTCCTCAGAGACAGGGCTGGGTCTACTCTCTACTCCTCAGAGACAGGGCTGGGTCTACTCTCTACTCCCCAGAGACAGGGCTGGGTCTCCTCTCTACTCCTCAGAGACAGGGCTGGGTCTACTCTCTACTCCCCAGAGACAGGGCTGGGTCTACTCTCTACTCCCCAGAGACAGGGCTGGGTCTACTCTCTACTCCCCAGAGACAGGGCTGGGTCTACTCTCTACTCCTCAGAGACAGGGCTGGGTCTACTCTCTACTCCTCAGAGACAGGGCTGGGACTCCTCTCTACTCCCCAGAGACAGGGCTGGGTCTACTCTCTACTCCTCAGAGACAGGGCTGGGTCTACTCCCCAGAGACAGGGCTGGGTCTATTCCTCAGAGACAGGGCTGGGTCTACTCTCTACTCCCCAGAGACAGGGCTGGGTCTACTCTCTACTCCCCAGAGACAGGGCTGGGTCTACTCTCTACTCCTCAGAGAGAGGGCTGGGTCTCCTCCTCAGAGACAGGGCTGGGTCTCCTCCTCAGAGACAGGGCTGGGTCTCCTCTCCACTCCTCAGAGACAGGGCTGGGTCTACTCTCTACTCCTCAGAGACAGGGCTGGGTCTCCTCCTCAGAGACAGGGCTGGGTCTCCTCCCCAGAGACAGGGCTGGGTCTACTCTCTACTCCCCAGAGACAGGGCTGGGTCTACTCTCTACTCCTCAGAGACAGGGCTGGGTCTACTCTCTACTCCCCAAAGACAGGGCTGGGTCTCCTCTCTACTCCTCAGAGACAGGGCTGGGTCTACTCTCTACTCCCCAGAGACAGGGCTGGGTCTACTCCCCAGAAACAGGGCTGGGTCTACTCTCTACTCCCCAGAGACAGGGCTGGGTCTACTCTCTACTCCCCAGAGACAGGGCTGGGTCTACTCTCTACTCCTCAGAGACAGGGCTGGGTCTACTCCCCAGAGACAGGGCTGGGTCTACTCTCTACTCCCCAGAGACAGGGCTGGGTCTACTCTCTACTCCCCAGAGACAGGGCTGGGTCTACTCTCTACTCCCCAGAGACAGGGCTGGGTCTACTCTCTACTCCTCAGAGACAGGTCTGGGTCTCCTCCTCAGCGACAGGGCTGGGTCTCCTCCTCAGAGACAGGGCTGGGTCTCCTCCCCAGAGACAGGGCTGGGTCTACTCTCTACTCCCCAGAGAAAGGGCTGGGTCTACTCTCTACTCCCCAGAGACAGGGCTGGGTCTCCTCCTCAGAGACAGGGCTGGGTCTCCTCTCCACTCCCCAGAGACAGGGCTGGGTCTACTCTCTACTCCTCAGAGACAGGGCTGGGTCTACTCTCTACTCCTCAGAGACAGGGCTGGGTCTCCTCCCCAGAGACAGGGCTGGGTCTACTCCCCAGAGACAGGGCTGGGTCTACTCTCTACTCCCCAGAGACAGGGCTGGGTCTACTCTCTACTCCCCAGAGACAGGGCTGGGTCTACTCTCTACTCCCCAGAGACAGGGCTGGGTCTACTCTCTCCTCCTCAGAGACAGGGCTGGGTCTCCTCCCCAGAGACAGGGCTGTGTTAACTCCTCAGAGACAGGGCTGGGTCTACTCTCTACTCCTCAGTGACAGGGCTGGGTCTCCTCCCCAGAGACAGGGCTGGGTCTACTCCTCAGAGACAGGGCTGGGTCTACTCTCTACTCCCCAGAGACAGGGCTGGGTCTACTCTCTACTCCCCAGAGACAGGGCTGGGTCTACTCTCTACTCCCCAGAGACAGGGCTGGGTCTACTCTCTACTCCCCAGAGACAGGGCTGGGTCTACTCTCTACTCCTCAGAGACAGGGCTGGGTCTACTCCCCAGAGACAGGGCTGGGTCTACTCTCTACTCCCCAGAGACAGGGCTGGGTCTACTCCTCAGAGACAGGCTGGGTCTACTCTCTACTCCTCAGAGACAGGGCTGGGTCTACTCTCTACTCCCCAGAGACAGGGCTGGGTCTACTCTCTACTCCCCAGAGACAGGGCTGGGTCTACTCTCTACTCCCCAGAGACAGGGCTGGGTCTACTCTCTACTCCCCAGAGACAGGGCTGGGTCTCCTCCTCAGAGACAGGGCTGGGTCTCCTCTCCACTCCCCAGAGACAGGGCTGGGTCTACTCTCTACTCCCCAGAGACAGGGCTGGGTCTACTCCTCAGAGACACTGCTGGGTCTACTCCTCAGAGACAGGGCTGGGTCTCCTCTCCACTCCCCAGAAACAGGGCTGGGTCTCCACTCTACTCCTCAGAGACAGGGCTGGGTCTCCTCTCTACTCCCCAGAGACAGGGCTGGGTCTACTCTCTACTCCCCAGAGACAGGGCTGGGTCTACTCTCTACTCCCCAGAGACAGGGCTGGGTCTACTCTCTACTCCTCAGAGACAGGGCTGGGTCTACTCTCTACTCCTCAGAGACAGGGCTGGGTCTACTCTCTACTCCCCAGAGACAGGGCTGGGTCTACTCTCTACTCCCCAGAGACAGGGCTGGGTCTACTCCTCAGAGACAGGGCTGGGTCTACTCTCTACTCCCCAGAGACAGGGCTGGGTCTCCTCTCTACTCCCCAGAGACAGGGCTGGGTCTCCTCTCCAGAGACAGGGCTGGGTCTCCTCCCCAGAGACAGGGCTGGGTCTACTCTCTACTCCTCAGAGACAGGGCTGGGTCTACTCCTCAGAGACAGGGCTGGGTCTCCTCCTCAGAGACAGGGCTGGGTCTACTCCTCAGAGACAGGGCTGGGTCTCCTCCTCAGAGACAGGGCTGGGTCTACTCTCTACTCCTCAGAGACAGGGCTGGATCTACTCCCCAGAGACAGGGCTGGGTCTACTCCCCAGAGACAGGGCTGGGTCTACTCTCTACTCCCCAGAGACAGGGCTGGGTCTACTCTCTACTCCTCAGAGACAGGGCTGGGTCTACTCTCTACTCCTCAGAGACAGGGCTGGGTCTACTCTCTACTCCCCAGAGACAGGGCTGGGTCTACTCTCTACTCCCCAGAGACAGGGCTGGGTCTACTCCTCAGAGACAGGGCTGGGTCTACTCTCTACTCCCCAGAGACAGGGCTGGGTCTACTCTCTCCTCCTCAGAGACAGGGCTGGGTCTCCTCCCCAGAGACAGGGCTGGGTCTACTCCTCAGAGACAGGGCTGGGTCTACTCTCTACTCCTCAGTGACAGGGCTGGGTCTCCTCCTCAGAGACAGGGCTGGGTCTACTCCTCAGAGACAGGGCTGGGTCTACTCTCTACTCCTCGGAGATAGGGCTGGGTCTACTCTCTACTCCCCAGAGACAGGGCTGGGTCTACTCTCTACTCCCCAGAGACAGGGCTGGGTCTACTCTCTACTCCCCAGAGACAGGGCTGGGTCTACTCTCTACTCCCCAGAGACAGGGCTGGGTCTACTCTCTACTCCCCAGAGACAGGGCTGGGTCTACTCTCTACTCCCCAGAGACAGGGCTGGGTCTACTCTCTCCTCCTCAGAGACAGGGCTGGGTCTCCTCCCCAGAGACAGGGCTGTGTCTACTCCTCAGAGACAGGGCTGGGTCTACTCTCTACTCCTCAGTGACAGGGCTGGGTCTCCTCCCCAGAGACAGGGCTGGGTCTACTCCTCAGAGACAGGGCTGGGTCTACTCTCTACTCCCCAGAGACAGGGCTGGGTCTACTCTCCACTCCCCAGAGACAGGGCTGGGTCTACTCTCTACTCCCCAGAGACAGGGCTGGGTCTACTCTCTACTCCCCAGAGACAGGGCTGGGTCTACTCTCTACTCCTCAGAGACAGGGCTGGGTCTACTCCCCAGAGACAGGGCTGGGTCTACTCTCTACTCCCCAGAGACAGGGCTGGGTCTACTCCTCAGAGACAGGGCTGGGTCTACTCTCTACTCCTCAGAGACAGGGCTGGGTCTACTCTCTACTCCCCAGAGACAGGGCTGGGTCTACTCTCTACTCCCCAGAGACAGGGCTGGGTCTACTCTCTACTCCCCAGAGACAGGGCTGGGTCTACTCTCTACTCCCCAGAGACAGGGCTGGGTCTCCTCCTCAGAGACAGGGCTGGGTCTCCTCTCCACTCCCCAGAGACAGGGCTGGGTCTACTCTCTACTCCCCAGAGACAGGGCTGGGTCTACTCCTCAGAGACACTGCTGGGTCTACTCCTCAGAGACAGGGCTGGGTCTCCTCTCCACTCCCCAGAAACAGGGCTGGGTCTCCACTCTACTCCCCAGAGACAGGGCTGGGTCTACTCTCTACTCCTCAGAGACAGGGCTGGGTCTCCTCTCTACTCCCCAGAGACAGGGCTGGGTCTACTCTCTACTCCCCAGAGACAGGGCTGGGTCTACTCTCTACTCCCCAGAGACAGGGCTGGGTCTACTCTCTACTCCTCAGAGACAGGGCTGGGTCTACTCTCTACTCCTCAGAGACAGGGCTGGGTCTACTCTCTACTCCCCAGAGACAGGGCTGGGTCTACTCTCTACTCCCCAGAGACAGGGCTGGGTCTACTCCTCAGAGACAGGGCTGGGTCTACTCTCTACTCCCCAGAGACAGGGCTGGGTCTCCTCTCTACTCCCCAGAGACAGGGCTGGGTCTACTCTCTACTCCCCAGAGACAGGGCTGGGTCTACTCTCTCCTCCTCAGAGACAGGGCTGGGTCTCCTCCCCAGAGACAGGGCTGGGTCTACTCCTCAGAGACAGGGCTGGGTCTACTCTCTACTCCTCAGTGACAGGGCTGGGTCTCCTCCTCAGAGACAGGGCTGGGTCTACTCCTCAGAGACAGGGCTGGGTCTACTCTCTACTCCTCAGAGACAGGGCTGGGTCTACTCTCTACTCCCCAGAGACAGGGCTGGGTCTACTCTCTACTCCCCAGAGACAGGGCTGGGTCTACTCTCTACTCCCCAGAGACAGGGCTGGGTCTCCTCCTCAGAGACAGGGCTGGGTCTCCTCTCCACTCCCCAGAAACAGGGCTGGGTCTCCACTCTACTCCCCAGAGACAGGGCTGGGTCTACTCTCTACTCCCCAGAGACAGGGCTGGGTCTCCTCTCCACTCCTCAGAGACAGGGCTGGGTCTCCTCTCTACTCCTCAGAGACAGGGCTGGGTCTCCTCTCTACTCCCCAGAGACAGGGCTGGGTCTACTCTCTACTCCCCAGAGACAGGGCTGGGTCTCCTCTCTACTCCCCAGAGACAGGGCTGGGTCTACTCTCTACTCCCCAGAGACAGGGCTGGGTCTACTCCCCAGAGACAGGGCTGGGTCTCCTCTCTACTCCCCAGAGACAGGGCTGGGTCTACTCCCCAGAGACAGGGCTGGGTCTACTCTCTACTCCCCAGAGACAGGGCTGGGTCTACTCTCTACTCCCCAGAGACAGGGCTGGGTCTACTCTCTACTCCCCAGAGACAGGGCTGGGTCTACTCTCTACTCCTCAGAGACAGGGCTGGGTCTCCTCTCCACTCCCCAGAGACAGGGCTGGGTCTCCTCCCCAGAGACAGGGCTGGGTCTCCTCTCTACTCCCCAGAGACAGGGCTGGGTCTCCTCTGTACTCCCCAGAGACAGGGCTGGGTCTCCTCTCCACTCCCCAGAGACAGGGCTGGGTCTCCTCTCCACTCCTCAGAGACAGGGCTGGGTCTACTCCTCAGAGACAGGGCTGGGTCTCCTCTCTACTCCCCAGAGACAGGGCTGGGTCTACTCCCCAGAGACAGGGCTGGGTCTACTCTCTACTCCCCAGAGACAGGGCTGGGTCTACTCTCTACTCCCCAGAGACAGGGCTGGGTCTACTCTCTACTCCCCAGAGACAGGGCTGGGTCTACTCTCTACTCCTCAGAGACAGGGCTGGGTCTCCTCTCCACTCCCCAGAGACAGGGCTGGGTCTCCTCCCCAGAGACAGGGCTGGGTCTCCTCTCTACTCCCCAGAGACAGGGCTGGGTCTCCTCTCTACTCCCCAGAGACAGGGCTGGGTCTCCTCTGTACTCCTCAGAGACAGGGCTGGGTCTCTTCTCATTCTTCTGCATATACAGACTCGTTTACACAGGCAGCCCAATTCTGATCTTTTGCCCAATTATTGGCAAAAGAGCTGCTCTCATTGGTCAAAAGACCAATTAGTGGGAAGAAATCAGAATTGGGCTGCGCGTGTGAACGCTGCCATTAAGGGCAGGTGGGGCCTGTTTTGAGCCCCACCTGTTTAGCAAAAAATATATATATATATGCACTAAAAAAGTTTTAGAACACCTACTGATTCAAGGGTTTTTCTTTATTTTTACAATGTTCTACATCGTAGAATAATAGTGAAGACATCAAAACTATGAAATAACAAATATGGAATCATGTAGTAACCAAAAAAGTGTTAAACCAATCTAAATATATTTTATATTTGAGATTCTTCAAACAGCCACCCTTTGCCTTGATGACAGCTTTGCACACTCTTGGCATTCTCTCAACCAGCTTCATGAGGTAGTCACCTGGAATGCATTTCAATTAACAGGTGTGCCTTCTTCAAAGTTAATTTGTGGAATTTCTTTCCTTCTTTATGCTTTTGAGCCAATCAGATTTGTTGTGACAAGGTAGGGGGGGGGGTATACAGAAGATAGCCCTATTTGGTAAAAGACAAAGTCCATTTTATGGCAAGAACAGCTCAAATAATCAAAGAGAAACGACAGTCCATCATTACTTTAAGACATGAAGGTCAGTCAATACAGAACATTTCAAGAACTTTTAATGTTCCTTCAAGTGCAGTCGCAAAAACCATCAAGCACTATGATGAAACTGGCTCTCATGAGGACCACCACAGGAATGGCAGACCCAGAGTTACCTCTGCTGCAGAGGATAAGTTCATTAGAGTTACCAGCCTCAGAAATTGCAGCCCAAATAAATGCTTCACAGATTTCAAGTCACAGACACATCTCAACATCAACTGTTCAGAGGGGACTGTGTGAATCAGGCCTTCATGGTCTAATTGCTGCAAAGAAACCACTACTAAAGGATACCAATAATAAGAAGAGACCTGCTTGGGCCAAGAAACATGAGCAATGGACATTAGACCGGTGAAAATGTGTCCTTTGGTCTGGAGTCCAAATTGGAGATTTTTGGTTCCAACCGCCGTGTCTTTGTGAGACGCGGTGTGGGTGAACGGATGATCTCCGCATGTGTAGTTCCCACCGTAAAGCATGGAGGAGGAGGTGTTATGGTGTGGGGGTGCTTTGCTGGTGATTATTTTGAATTCAAGGCACACTTAACCAGCATGGCTACCTCAGCATTCTTCAGTGATACACCATCCCATCTGGTTTGGGCTTAGTGGGACTATCATTTGTTTTTCAACAGGACAATGACCCAACACACCTCCAGGCTGTTTAAGGGCTATTTTACCAAGAAGGAGAGTGACGGAGTGCTGCATCAGATGACCTGGCCTCCACAATCCCCCGACCTCAACCCAATTGAGATGGTTTGGGATGAGTCGGACGGCAGAGTGAAGGAAAAGCAGCCAACAAATGCTCAGCATATGTGGGAACACCTTCAAGACTGTTGGAAAAGCATTCCAGGTGAAGCTGGTTGAGAGAATGCCAAGAGTGTGCAAAGCTGTCATCAAGGCTAAGGGTGGCTATTGTTACAAAGTGGGATTAAAATTGATTTTTTTGTCAACGATCTACACAAAATACTCTGTGATGTCAATTAAATAAATAATGGACAATAAAACAAATATATTTGGATTAGATAAGTATTCAACCCCCTGGGTCAATACATGTTAGAATCACCTTTGGCAGCGATTACAGCTGTGAGTCTTTCTAGGTAAGTCTCTAAGAGCTTTGCAAACCTGGATTGTACAATATTTGCCCATTATTCTTTTAAAACATTCTTCACGCTCTGTCAAGTTGGTTGTTAATCATTGCTAGACAGACATTTCAAGTCTTGCACATACATTTCCAAGTAGATTTAAGTCAAAACTGTAACTAGACCACTCAGGAACATTCAATGTTGTCTTGGTAAGTAACTCCAGTGTATATTTGGCCTTGCATTGTAGGTTATTGTCCTGCTGAAAGGTGGCTTTGTCTCCCAGTGTCTGTTGGAAAGCAGACCGGACCAGGTTTTCCTCCCTAGTCCTTGTCAATGACAAGCATACCCATAACATGATGCAGCCACCACCATGCTTGAAAATATGAAGAGTGGTACTCAGTGATGTGTTGTGTCGGATTTGTCCCAAACATAATGCTTTGTATTCAAGACAAAAAGTAGATTTCTTTGCCAATATTTTTGCAGTTTTACTTTAGTGCCTTATTGCAAGCAGGATGCATGTTTTATTCTGTACAGGCTTCCTTCTTTTCACTCTGTAATTTAGGTTAGTATTGTGGAGTAACTGCAATGTTGTTGATCCATCCTCAGTATTCTCCTATCACAGCCATATAACTTTGTAACTGCTTTAAAATCCCCGTTGGCCTCATGTTTCCTTCCTCTCCGTCAACTGAGTTAGGAAGGAGGCCTGTATCTTTGTAGTGACAGGGTGTATTGATACACCATCCAATGTGTAATTAATAACTCCACCATGCTCAAATGGATATTCAATGTCTACTTTTCTTTTCACCCTATCTACCAATAGGTGCCCTTCTTTGCGAGGCATTGGAAAACCTCCCTGGTCTTTGTGTTTGAATCTGTGTTAGAAATTCACTGCTTGACTGAGGGACCTTACAGATAATTGTATTTGTGGGGTACAGAGATGAGATAATCATAAAAATAATCATGTTAAACTCCATTATTGCACAGTGAGTGAATTTATCGGACTTGTTAAGCACATGTGATCTTATTTAGGCTTTCCATAACAAAGGGGTTGAATAATTATTGCCTCAAGATATTTCATCTTTTCATTTTTTATTCATTAAAAAGACAATCTAAAAACATAATTCCACTTTGACATTAAGGGTTATTGTGTGTAGATCAGTGACACAAAATCTCAATTAAAAAATCTCAAATTCAGACTGTAACAACAACAAAATGTGGAAAAAGTCAAGGGGTGTGAATACTTTCTGAAGGCTCTGTAACAAGGAAATACCAAACACACCAACAGTCGTGAAGAGGGGACAACGCCTCTTGGCAGGGCCCTCAGATCCTCAAAATGTTCTACAGCTGCACCATTGAGATCATCTTGACTGGTTGCATCACCGCTGGCGCTACAGACGGTAGTGCGGATGGGGCTGAGTTCCCTGCCATCCAGGATCTCTATACCAGGTGGTGTCAGTGGAAGGCCCTAAATACGGTCAAAGACTCACCCAATTCATAGACGTTTCTCTGCTAGGAACCTGAACAGTTTCTACCCCCAAGCCATAATACTGCTAAATAGTTAACCAAATAGCTACCCCGGACTATCTGCATTGACCGTTTTTGCACTAACTTTGACTCATCACATATGCTGCTGCTGCTGTTTACTATCTGTCACTGTATTCCTACCTATATGTACAGTGGGGGAAAAAAAGTATTTAGTCAGCCACCAATTGTGCAAGTTCTCCCACTTAAAAAGATGAGAGAGGCCTGTAATTTTCATCATAGGTACACGTCAACTATGACAGACAAATTGAGAATTTTTTTTCCAGAAAATCACATTGTAGGATTTTTTATGAATTTATTTGCAAATTATGGTGGAAAATAAGTATTTGGTCACCTACAAACAAGCAAGATTTCTGGCTCTCACAGACCTGTAACTTCTTCTTTAAGAGGCTCCTCTGTCCTCCACTCGTTACCTGTATTAATGGCACCTGTTTGAACTTGTTATCAGTATAAAAGACACCTGTCCACAACCTCAAACAGTCACACTCCAAACTCCACTATGGCCAAGACCAAAGAGCTGTCAAAGGACACCAGAAACAAAATTGTAGACCTGCACCAGGCTGGGAAGACTGAATCTGCAATAGGTAAGCAGCTTGGTTTGAAGAAATCAACTGTGGGAGCAATTATTAGGAAATGGAAGACATACAAGACCACTGATAATCTCCCTCGATCTGGGGCTCCACGCAAGATCTCACCCCGTGGGGTCAAAATGATCACAAGAACGGTGAGCAAAAATCCCAGAACCACACGGGGAGAACTAGTGAATGACCTGCAGAGAGCTGGGAACAAAGTAACAAAGCCTACCATCAGTAACACACTACGCCGCCAGGGACTCAAATCCTGCAGTGCCAGACGTATCCCCCTGCTTAAGCCAGTACATGTCCAGGCCCGTCTGAAGTTTGCTAGAGTGCATTTGGATGATCCAGAAGAGGATTGGGAGAATGTCATATGGTCAGATGAAACCAAAATAGAACTTTTTGGTAAAAACTCAACTCGTCGTGTTTGGAGGACAAAGAATGCTGAGTTGCATCCAAAGAACACCATACCTACTGTGAAGCATGGGGGGTGGAAACATCATGCTTTGGGGCTGTTTTTTCTGCAAAGGGACCAGGACGACTGATCCGTGTAAAGGAAAGAATGAATGGGGCCATGTATCGTGAGATTTTGAGTGAAAACCTCCTTCCATCAGCAAGGGCATTGAAGATGAAACGTGGCTGGGTCTTTCAGCATGACAATGATCCCAAACACACCGCCCGGGCAATGAAGGAGTGGCTTCGTAAGAAGCATTTCAAGGTCCTGGAGTGGCCTAGCCAGTCTCCAGATCTCAACCCCATAGAAAATCTTTGGAGGGAGTTGAAAGTCTGTGTTGCCCAGCAACAGCCCCAAAACATCACTGCTCTAGAGGAGATCTGCATGGAGGAATGGGCCAAAATACCAGCTACAGTGTGTGAAAACCTTGTGAAGACTTACAGAAAACGTTTGACCTGTGTCATTGCCAACAAAGGGTATATAACAAAGTATTGAGAAACTTTTGTTATTGACCAAATACTTATTTTCCACCATAATTTGCAAATAAATTCATTAAAAATCCTACAATGTGATTTTCGGGATTTTTTTCCCGTCTTTTGTCTGTCATAGTTGACGTGTACCTATGATGAAAATTACAGGCCTCTCTCATCTTTTTAAGTGGGAGAACTTGCACAATTGGAAGCTGACTAAATACTTTTTTTCCCCACTGTACATATCTGCATCAATTACCTCGTACCCCTGCACATCGACTCGGTACTGGTACTGGAGAGGAGAGGCTTCTATGAAAGAACTTTGAATGTATTTGGACCAGAGCTAGCTAGCTAGCGAACAAGCTTGTGTGTGCAGCGCGGCATCAGAATTAAAATAACTACAAAAAAAGGTAAGACGTGTTTAAAAAATCCAATGTGAAACGTGATGACTATAGCATCCTTAACTAGCATTTAAAAAGTTAATACATTTCTCTGATTAAAAATCTCTCCCCAATTTCTGAATCACGCTTGTAACATTAGTATGGGTGAGGGGTAGGTGGCCTCTCACACATGTAAAGGTTGTCAGCCGACAGGCAGACACTGGAATAAGTTTGAGCAACTGAGGGCAAAAGGCTGTTTTATTGTGGGACTGGGGGAAAGAAAATGCCCGGGACGTAAAATAACATTATTAACCGGTTCGCATGCTTTTAAAATAACGGTTCTGTTCCGGAATAGTATAGATTACTTTTGTTTCCAATTCTGTTAATTTTCTGTTCTGTTCACCGAACCGGTTCCAACCCCTTGGTCCAAAGACCAAAGACCAGCCGCTAACTAGAGGCAAGAGACAGAACTAGTCTGTTTGGTAACGTCGCTAATAGACCAGACGCTAACTAGAGGCAAGAGACAGAACTAGTCTGTTTGGTAACATCGCTAATAGACCAGACGCTAACTAGAGGCAAGAGACAGAACTAGTCTGTTTGGTAACGTCGCTAATAGACCAGACGCTAACTAGAGGCAAGAGACAGAACTAGTCTGTTTGGTAACATCGCTAATAGACCAGACGCTAACTAGAGGCAAGAGACAGAACTAGTCTGTTTGGTAACGTCGCTAATAGACCAGACACTAACTAGAGGCAAGAGACAGAACTAGTCTGTTTGGTAACATCGCTAATAGACCAGACGCTAACTAGAGGCAAGAGACAGAACTAGTCTGTTTGGTAACATCGCTAATAGACCAGACGCTAACTAGAGGCAAGAGACAGAACTAGTCTGTTTGGTAACATCGCTAATAGACCAGACGCTAACTAGAGGCAAGAGACAGAACTAGTCTGTTTGGTAACATCGCTAATAGACCAGACGCTAACTAGAGGCAAGAGACAGAACTAGTCTGTTTGGTAACATCGCTAATAGACCAGACGCTAACTAGAGGCAAGAGACAGAACTAGTCTGTTTGGTAACGTCGCTAATAGACCAGACGCTAACTAGAGGCAAGAGACAGAACTAGTCTGTTTGGTAACATCGCTAATAGACCAGACGCTAACTAGAGGCAAGAGACAGAACTAGTCTGTTTGGTAACATCGCTAATAGACCAGACGCTAACTAGAGGCAAGAGACAGAACTAGTCTGTTGGTAACATCGCTAATAGACCAGACGCTAACTAGAGGCAAGAGACAGAACTAGTCTGTTTGGTAACATCGCTAATAGACCAGACGCTAACTAGAGGCAAGAGACAGAACTAGTCTGTTTGGTAACGTCGCTAATAGACCAGACGCTAACTAGAGGCAAGAGACAGAACTAGTCTGTTTGGTAACATCGCTAATAGACCAGACGCTAACTAGAGGCAAGAGACAGAACTAGTCTGTTTGGTAACATCGCTAATAGACCAGACGCTAACTAGAGGCAAGAGACAGAACTAGTCTGTTTGGTAACATCGCTAATAGACCAGACGCTAACTAGAGGCAAGAGACAGAACTAGTCTGTTTGGTAACATCGCTAATAGACCAGACGCTAACTAGAGGCAAGAGACAGAACTAGTCTGTTTGGTAACGTCGCTAATAGACCAGACGCTAACTAGAGGCAAGAGACAGAACTAGTCTGTTTGGTAACATCGCTAATAGACCAGACGCTAACTAGAGGCAAGAGACAGAACTAGTCTGTTTGGTAACATCGCTAATAGACCAGACGCTAACTAGAGGCAAGAGACAGAACTAGTCTGTTTGGTAACATCGCTAATAGACCAGACGCTAACTAGAGGCAAGAGACAGAACTAGTCTGTTTGGTAACATCGCTAATAGGCCAGACGCTAACTAGAGGCAAGAGACAGAACTAGTCTGTTTGGTAACATCGCTAATAGACCAGACGCTAACTAGAGGCAAGAGACAGAACTAGTCTGTTTGGTAACATCGCTAATAGACCAGACGCTAACTAGAGGCAAGAGACATAACTAGTCTGTTTGGTAACATCGCTAACAGACCAGACACTAACTAAAGTCTATTAATCTAAAGTGGAAGTTGGGAGAGTTATATTTGAGTGTTTCAGTGAAACGTGAGGGAGGCCCCGCTCTCTTGCTTTCCCAGATGCTTAGTTAATTTCATTCCGATCTCCTTTGCATTATTGTAGCCTTTTCTGTAGCCTGTCAACTATGTGTCTGTCTATCCCTGTTCTCTCCTCTCCACACAGGCCATACAAACGCTTCACACGGCGTGGCTGCTGCCACTCTAATCTGGTGGTCCCTGCGAGCACAACCCACGTGGAGTTCCAGGTCTCCGGTAGCCTCTGGAACTTCCATTCTGCGGCCAACAAGGCAGAGTTCATCTCAGCCTATGCCACCCTCCAGTCCCTCGACTTCTTGGCGTTGACGGAAACATGGAAACATGGTTCTGCCATAGCCCTCACCCTCCGATCCAACAGGTTCCAGGCGTGCTCAATGGGATTGAGATCCGGCCTCTTCGCTGGCCATGGCAGAACACTGACATTCCTGTCTAGCAGGAAATCACGCACAGAACGAGCAGTATGGCTGGTGGCATTGTCATGCTGGAGGGTCATGTCAGGATGAGCCTGCAGGAAGGGTACCACATGAGGGAGTAGGATGTCTTCCCTGTAACGCACAGCGTTGAGATTGCCTGCAATGACAACAAGCTCAGTCCGATGATGCTGTGACACACCGCCACAGACCATGACGGACCCTCCACCTCCAAATCGATCCCTCTCCAGAGTACAGGTCTCGGTGTAACGCTCATTCCTTCGACGATAAACGCGAATCCGACCATCACCCCTGGTGAAACAAAACCGCGACTCGTCAGTGAAGAGCACTTTTTGCCAGTCCTGTCTGGTCCAGCGACGGTGGGTTTGTGCCCAGAGGCGATGTCGTTGCCGGTGATGTCTGGTGAGGACCTGCTTTAAAACAGGCCTACAAACCCTCAGTCCAGTCTCTCTCAGCCTATTGCGGACAGTCTGAGCACTGATGGAGGGATTGTGCGTTCCTGGTGTAACTCAGGCAGTTGTTGTTGCCATCCTGTACCTGTCCCGCAGGTGTAATCTTTGGATGTACTGATCCTGTGCAGGTGTTGTTACACGTGGTCTGCCACTGCGAGGACGATCAGCTGTCCGTCCTGTCTCCCTGTTGCGCTGTCTTAGGCGTCTCACAGTACGGACATTGCAATTTATTGCCCTGGCCACATCTGCAGTCCTCATGCCTCCTTGCAGCATGCCTAAGGCATGTTCACGCAGATGAGCAGGGACCCTGGGCATCTTTCTTTTGGTGTTTTTCAGAGTCAGAAGAAAGGCCTCTTTAGTGTCCTAAGTTTTCATAACTGTGACCTTAATTGCCTACCGTCTGTAAGCTGTTAGTGTCTTAACGACCGTTCCACAGGTGCATGTTCAGTAATTGTTTATGGTAAATCAGCTAGAAAGATGTGTCGGCATCGAGTAATTGTCTCTGGCCCCCTCCCAGTTAGGGGAAGTGACGAGCTCTACAGCAGAGTCTCAGCACTTAATCGCTGGTTGAAAACTGTTTTCTGCCCCTCCCAAAAGATAACATTTGTGGATAATTGGCCCTCTTTCTGGGACTCACCCACAAACAGGACCAAGCCTGACCTGCTGAGGAGTGACGGACTCCATCCTAGCTGGAGGGGTGCTCTCCTCTTATCTACCAACATAGATAGGGCTCTAACTCCTCTAGCCCCACAGTGAAATAGGGTGCAGGCCAGGCAGCAGGCTGTTAGCCAACCTGCCAGCTTAGTGGAGTCTGCCAATAGCACAGTCAGTGTAGTCAGCTCAGCCATACCCATTGAGACTGTGTCTGTGCCTCGACCTAGGTTGGGCAAAACTAAACATGGCGGTGTTCACACCTAGCAATCTTATTAGGATAAAGACCTCCTCCATTCCTGCCATTATTGAAAGAGATCGTGATACCTCACATCTCAAAATAGGGTTACCTAATGTTAGATCCCCTCACTTCAAAGGCAGTCATAGTCAATGAACTAATCACTGATCATAATCTCGATGTGATTGGCCTGACTGAAACATGGCTTAAGCCTGATGAATTTGCTGTGTTAAATGAGGCCTCACCTCCCGGTTACACTAGTGACCATATTCCCGTGCATCCCGGCAAAGGCGGAGGTGTTGCTAACATTTACGATAGCAAATTTCAATTTAAAAAAAAAATGGCGTTTTCATCTTTTGAGCTTCTAGTCATGAAATCTATGCAGCCTACTCAATCACTTTTTATAGCTACTGTTTACAGGCCTCCTGGGCCATATACAGCGTTCCTCTCTGAGTTTCCTGAATTCCTATCAGACCTTGTAGTCATAGCAGATCATATTCTAATTTTTGGTGATTTTAATATTCACATGGAGAAGTCCACAGACCCACTCCAAAAGTCTTCCGGAGCCATTATCGACTCAGTGGGTTTTGTCCAACATGTCTCTGGACCTACTCACTGCCACAGTCATACTCTGGACCTAGTTTTGTCCCATGGAATAAATGTTGTAGATCTTAATGTTTTTCCACAAAATCCTGGACTATCGGACCACCATTTTATTACATTTGCAATCGCAACAAATAATCTGCTCAGACCCCAACCAAGGAGCATCAAAAGTCGTGCTATAAATTCTCAAACAACACAAAAATTCATTGATGCCCTTCCAGACTCCTTCTGCCTACCCAAGGACGTCAGAGGACAAAAATCAGTTAACCACTTAACTGAGGAACTCAATTTAACCTTGCGCAATACCCTAGATGCAGTTGCACCCCTAAAACGAAAAACATTTGTCATAAGAAACTAGCTCCCTGGTATACAGAAAATACCCGAGCTTTGAAGCAAGCTTCAGGAAATTGGAACGGAAATGGCGCCACACCAAACTGGAAGTCTTCCGACTAGCTTGGAAAGACAGTACCGTGCAGTACCGAAGAGCCCTCACTGCTGCTCGATCATCCTACTTTTCCAACTTAATTGAGGAAAATAAGAACAATCCAAAATTTCTTTTTGATACTGTTGCAAAGCTAACTAAAAAGCAGCATTCCCCAAGAGAGGATGGCTTTCACTTCAGCAGTGATAAATTCATGAACTTCTTTGAGGAAAAGATCATGACCATTAGAAAGCAAATTACGGACTCCTCTTTGAATCTGCGTATTCCTCCAGGGCTTAGCTGTCCTGGATCTGCACAGACTCTGCAGGGCCTGGGATCGGGAGAGACACTTAAGTGTTTTAGTACTATATCTCTTGACACAATGATGAAAATAATCATGGCCTCTAAACCTTCAAGCTGCATACTGGATCCTATTCCTACTAAACTGCTGAAGGAGCTGCTTCCTGTGCTTGGCCCTCCTATGTTGAACATAATAAACAGCTCTCTATCCACCGGATGTGTACCAAACTCACTAAAAGTGGCAGTGATAAAGCCTCTCTTGAAAAAGCCAAACCTTGACCCGGAAAATATAAAAACTATCGGCCTATATCGAATCTTCCATTCCTCTCAAAAATTTTAGAAAAGCTGTTGCGCAGCAACTCACTGCCTTTCTGAAGACAAACAATGTATACGAAATGCTTCAGTCTGGTTTTAGACCCCATCATAGCACTGAGACTGCACTTGTGAAGGTGGTAAATGACCTTTTAATGGCGTCAGACCGAGGCTCTGCATCTGTCCTCGTGCTACTAGACCTTAGTGCTGCCTTTGACACCATCGATCACCACATTCTTTTGGAGAGACTGGAAACCCAAATTGGTCTACACGGACAAGTTCTGGCCTGGTTTAGATCCTACCTGTCGGAAAGATATCAGTTTGTCTCTGTGAATGGTCTGTCCTCCGACAAATCAACTGTACATTTCGGTGTTCCTCAAGGTTCCGTTTTAGGACCACTATTGTTTTCACTATATATTTTACCTCTTGGGGATGTTATTCGAAAACATAATGTTAACTTTCACTGCTATGCGGATGACACACAGCTGTACATTTCAATGAAACATGGTGAAGCCCCAAAATTGCCCTCGCTAGAAGCCTGTGTTTCAGACATAAGGAAGTGGATGGCTGAAAACTTTTTACTTTTAAACTCGGACAAAACAGAGATGCTTGTTCTAGGTCCCAAGAAACAAAGAGATCTTCTGTTAAATCTGACAATTCATCTAGATGGTTGTAAAGTCGTCTCAAATAAAACTGTGAAGGACCTCGGTGTTACTCTTGACCCTGATCTCTCTTTTTGACGAACATATCAAGACTGTTTCAAGGACAGCTTTTTTCCATCTACGTAACATTGCAAAAATCAGAAATTTTCTGTCCAAAAATGATGCAGAAAAATTAATCCATGCATTTGTTACTTCTAGGTTAGACTACTGCAATGCTCTATTTTCCCGGCTACCCGGATAAAGCACTAAATAAACTTCAGTTAGTGCTAAATACGGCTGCTAGAATCCTGACTAGAACCAAGAAATTTGATCATATTACTCCAGTGCTAGCTTCCCCTACACTGGCTTCCTGTTAAGGCAAGGGCTGATTTCAAGGTTTTACTGTTAACCTATAAAGCGTTACATGGGCTTGCTCCTACCTATCTTTCCGAGTTGGTCCTGCCGTACATACTCAATACGTACGCTACGGTCACAAGACGCAGGCCTCCTAATTGTCCCTAGAATTTCTAAGCAAACAGCGGAGGCAGGGCTTTCTCCTATAGATCTCCATTTTTATGGAACAGTCTGCCTACCCATGTGAGAGACGCAGACTCGGTCTCAACCTTTAAGTCTTTACTGAAGACTTATCTCTTCAGTAGGTCATATGATTGAGTGTAGTCTGGCCCAGGAGTGTGAAGGTGAACGGAAAGGCTGGAGCAACGAACAGCCCTTGCTGTCTCTGCCGGGCCGGTTCCCCTCTCCACTGGGGTTCTCTGCCTCTAACCCTGTTGCATGTTGCAGGGGCTGAGTCACTGGCTTGCTGGTGCTCTTTCATGCCGTCCCTGGGAGGGGTGCGTCACTTGAGTGGGTTGAGTTACTGACGTGATCTTCCTGTCTGGGTTGGCGCCCCCCTTGGTTTGTGCTGTGGTGGAGACCTCTGTGGGCTATACTCGGCCTTGTCTCAGGATTGTAAGTTGGTGGTTGGGGATATCCCTCTAGTGGTGCGGGGGCTGTGCTTTGGCGGAGTGGGTGGGGTTATATCCTTCCTGTTTGGCCCTGTCCGGGGTTTCTTCGGATGGGGCCACAGTGTCTCCGGACCGCTCCTGTCTCAGCCTCCAGTATTTATGCTGCAGTAGTTTATGTGTCGGGGGCTGGGGTTAGTTGGTTATACCTGGAGTACTTCTCCTGTCTTATCCAGTGTCCTGTGTGAATTTAAGTATGCTCTCTCTAATTCTCTCGTTCTCTCTTTCTCTCTGAGAACCTGAGCCCTAGGACCATACGTCAGGACTACCGGGCATGATGACACCTTGCTGTCCCCAGTCCGCCTGGCCTTGCTGCTATTCCAGTTTAAACTGTTCTGCCTGCGGCTACGAAACCCCTACCTGTCCCAGACCTGCTGTTTTCAACTCTTTAATGATCGGCTATGAAAAGCCAACTGAGAGACCTGAGCCCTAGGACCATACGTCGGGACTACCGGCCGTGGTGACTCCTTGCTGTCCCCAGTCCGCCTGGCCTTGCTGCTATTCCAGTTTCAACTGTTCTGCCTGCGGTTATGGAACCCCTACCTGTCCCAGACCTGCTGTTTTCAACTCTTAATGATCGGCTATGAAAAGCCAACTGAGATTTATTCCTGATTATTATTTGACCATGCTTGTCACTTATGAACATTTTTGAACATCTTGGCATGGTTCTGTTATAATCTCCACCGGCACAGCCAGAAGAGGACTGGCCACCCCTCATAGCCTGGTTCCTCTCTAGGTTTCTTCCTAGGCTTTCGCCTTTCTAGGGAGTTTTTCCTAGCCACCGTGCTTCTACACCTGCATTACTAGCTGTTTGGGGTTTTAGGCTGGGTTTCTGTACAGCACTTCGAGATATTAGCTGATGTAAGAAGGGCTATATAAAATAAAATTGATTGAAATTGATTGATTGATTGAACAAGCATGGGAAACAGTGTTTAACCGCTTACAATGAAGATCTGTGAAGTTATTTGGATTTGTACAAATTATCTTTGAAAGACAGGGTCCTGAAAAAGGGACGTTTCTTTTTTTGCTGAGTTTATGATGCATCACTAACTCCAACAAGTTTTGGGACACTGTAAAATCCATGGAGAATAAGAGCACCTCCTCCCAACTGCCCACTGCACTGAGGCTAGGAAACACTGTCACCACCAATAAATCTAAAATAATTGAGAATTTCAACAAGCATTTTGCTACGGCTGGCCATGCTTTCCACCTGGCTACCACTACCCCGGCCACCAGCTCTGCACCCTCTGCTGCAACTTGCCCATGCCCCCCCTCTGTGTATATCAATAATGTCGCTCTTGCTGCTGGTGACTCTCAGATCCACCTCTACGCAGACGACACCATTTTGTATACATCTGGCCCTTCATTGGACACTGTGTTAACAAACCTCCAAACGAGCTTCAATGCCATACAACACTCCTAGCCTCCAACTGCTCTTAAACACTAGTAAAACTAAATGCATGCTCTTCAACCAAACGCTGCTTGCACCCGCCCACCCGACTAGAATCACTACTCTCGACGGGTCTGACCTAGAGTATGTGAACAACTACAAATACCTAGGTGTCTGGTTAGACTGTAAACTCTTCTTCCAGACTCACATTAAGCATCTCCAATCCAAAGTTAAATCTAGAATCTGCCTCCTATTTCGCAAAACAAAGCCTCCTTCACTCATGCTGCTAAACATGCCCTCGTAAAACTGACTATCCTACCGATCCTTGACTTCGGCGATGTCATTTACAAAATAGCCTCCAACACTCTACTCAGCAAATTGGATGTAGTCAATCACAGTGCCATCCGTTTTGTCTCCAAAGCCCCATATACTACCCACCATTGTGACCTGTACGCTCTTGTTGGCTGGCCCTCACTACATATTCGTCGCCAAACCCACTGGCTCCAGGCCATCTATAAATCACTGCTAGGCAAATCCCCGCCTTATCTTAGCTCACCATAGCAACACCCACCCCTAGTATGGATAGCATCTATCATTCCAGTGTTAATACTAATTGTAATTATTTTGCACTATGGCCTATTTATTGCCTTACCTCCATAATTTACTACATTTGCAAACACTGTATATATATTTTCTGTTGTATTTTTGACTTTGTTTTACCCCATATGTAACTCTGTGTTGTTGTTTTTATCGCACTGCTTTGCTTTATCTTGGCCAGGTCGCAGTTGTAAATGAGAACTTGTTCTCAACTGGCTTACATGGTTAAATAAAAAAAAATGAATATATATATATATAGGGCTATTAGTTATAAACTCCTCATTGGGTTGGACTTCAAGTTCAAACCAAACAACCTTATTGTGACCAAGTCAATGTGACAATAAACACAGAAACATTCAAGTTATTTATTTAGACAATCGGGTGCCCATGGAATACCCAGAAATAAGTTATGACACTTATAAAATACAATATAGATATACATTCTATGGATGTCTCAAACGGTACCCTATTCCCGGTGTAGTGCACTACTTTTGACGAGAGCACTATGGGGCCCTAGTGAAAAGTATCGCACTATATTAGGGAATAAAAAGGTACCAGTGACAGTGACAGAGGAATGGGTTGAGTGTATTCTGTAGTGTCGTCATGCGTGAGCGGAGATGGGGTGGCTCAGGCCTCTGAAGTAAGACTTTTCTCTCTCGGTCATCAGCTCAAAGTGCAGCGGCTGCTGGCAGAAGTTACACTCTGCTGAAGAACGGGGCTTCAGAGGTAGACCGGACTCCTTCCACGTCTGAACCAGCTTCTCTGAAGAGGGGAAATATTGTTTTAGAGGACGTACTTGGCCGTTTTCAGTATATTTCCTGAAGTTACATGCTTACTGAAAACCAGCAAAAAAAAAAGGTTTACAAACAAATAAATTGAGTTAGTAATCTACTACCGGGATCTTCGCTGGGTCACCCAAATATTTGTCCAGCCACAGAAGTATACTTCAGTTGTATATCTTGAGAAACTGAGTTAAACCATTGACCCCCTCAAAACATTTCCTTCAGTTTTGTGCCAAGCACTGAACACGACAAGAGCTTTACAACAACAACAAAACGATTGAGATAAACCATTTGATCAGTTTCCTGTTTCCTGCCAGCTAGACCAAACATGTCGCTTACCGACAAAGTATGTCATCATCTGGGGGGTGTGGTGCGGCGTGGGGGCGATGCGTAGAAGCTCCTCCCCCCTGGCGACCGTGGGGTAGTTGATGGCCTGGACGTAAATGTTGTAACGGCTCATCATGACGTCAGAGACCTCAGTGTTCTTCTCCGCATCAGACACCTGCAGGCCACGTCAAAATCACATTCAAATCAACCCAGCCAAGTAAGACCATGCTGAGTATGTCCACAGTGACAATGTTGATGTCTATCAATAGGGTGGCAACAGCTAATGGGGATCCTAATAAAATACCAATATTAACAATGCTGATCAATAATAAAACACTAAAGAACACCTTCCTAATACTGAGTTGTACCTCCCCATTTTGCCCTCAGAACAGCCTCAGCTCTTCGGGGCATGGACTCTACAAGGTGTCAAGCGTTCCACAGGGATGCTGGCACCATGTTGACTCCAAAGCTTCCCAGAGTTGTGTCAAGTTGGCTGGATGTCCTTTGGGTGGTGGACCATTCTTGATACACACACGGGAAACTGTTGAGCGTGAAAAACCCAGCAGCGTTGCAGTTCTTGACACAAACCAGTTTGCCTGGCACCTACTACCGTACCCCGTTCAAAGGCACTGAAATCTTTTGTCTTGCCCATTCACCCTCTGAATGGAACACATACACAATCCATGTCTCAAGAATTAAAAATCATTTCTTTAACCTGTCTCCTCCCCTTCATCTACACTGATTGAAGTGGATTTAACAGGTGACATCAATAAGGGATCCTAGCTTTCACCTGGTCAGTCAGTCATTGAAAAGAGCAGGTGTTCTTAATGTTTTGTACACTCCGTGTGTGTGTGTGGTGTCTGGAGGATTGGGAATAACATAAGACACATTTCCAATTCATTTTGGAAGATTAAAAGGGATTGATTCTATTCGTTCAGCGCACTTGACATTTAAAAAAGGTAATTTCTGATTGAGCTGACATATGCAGCGTTTACCGTGAACGACGTCTCTGCTAACACAGGAACATGACCTTTACCAGGAACATGACCTTTACACAGGAACATGACCTTTACATTTAATTCACGCTGTAGTGCTGAACTTCAGGCAACACGGATTGAAAATTGAGCCGTAAGTTGTACTGATTCTCACCCTGACAGGGATGATGTGAGAGGGGCAGTGGACGAGGGGCAGTCCAGAGTCCATGAGCATCTGTCTCAGCAGCTTGACGTTGCGTTGGTGTTTCCTCCTGAGGGCGCGGCCCTCCTCCCCTTTAAGGATGTGGATGGACTCGCGGGCCCCGGCCAGCAGCATGGGAGGAAGAGACGTGGTGAATATGAAGCCTGCAGCGTAGCTACGCACCGTGTCCACCAGGGCGTCGGTACTGGCGATGTAGCCTCCTACACAACCAAACGCCTTGCCTGGAAGAAAATACAATTAATTAAAACACTAAATTAGGACAAATAAAATCACGTTTTTTTCCCTCAGACTACTAGAGAATGACGTGTTATTGGATGTAAAAAAAAAAAACCCCACTGTTTCTACTCCTTTAGAACGGTGTTCACCAGGATGTTGTGTCATCTTGACTCGCTTGTATTCCAACAAAAACAGACAAAGCACCTCTCCAGATTGTCCCAGTGTGTGATGATTGGTCTCCCAGCAGTCCCCAGGCTTAGAGGAAATGTAATAAGAGACCGCGGTCTCCTAGCAACAGGTCGTAAACAGATCCTAGTTCCTGTTTCTCCAGTGTCCCAAGGAGCATTAAGCAACAACCTCAACCACCCGCGTTAGAGACCAGACATCTGGTTCGTCTCAGGGTTTCAGACAAACAAGGACTGCTTCAGGGATGTGACGAACATAGAAAATCTGTAAATTGTCTAGGAGATGGGGCCGTTTCAATTAGAACTGAATGGAGGATAAAGCAGGAATTCCTAATTTTTCCAGGACGAATCACATCCCTGATTTGTAAAGTGAAGTACTGACCCAGTGTTCCAGAGATGATGTCCATCTTGTGCATGATGCCGTCCCGGTCTCCGATACCTCCTCCTCTGGCGCCGTACAGCCCCACCGCATGCACCTCGTCTACAAACGTGATGGCTCCAAACTCATGAGCCACGTCACACATCTCATCCAGAGGACACACCGCTCCTTTAAAGACAAGATAAACAGTATTATATAACCATTTCAGTAGGAGGCATTTTAAAACACACCGCTCCTTTAAGAGACGAACGGTTAATATCATAAAATCAGTTTCATAGAGGTTGACAGTATAGAAGCACATTATATAAACATTATCTAAAAAGGCATTATATGAACAGGACAGTGTTAATTTTGGAAGCTATTTTAGAGGTAGTTTTAGTCCTAGGCACATTTTAGTCATTTCAACCGTCTTTAGTTATTATCTGTCGACAAACTCTGGACAATATGATTATAGTTTTAGTCAGTCAGTGCATTTCCCCCCCCCCCATTAAAAGAATTAAAAAGATGAACTACACAGAAATCACACCATTTCCTGGTTGCAAAAATTCTAATAGTTCACCTAATTTCAGTTTGTGTGACAAAACAAGCACTCAGTGTCGAGCAGGGTTCTTCAATTCCGGTCCTGGAGGGCCGAAACACTTCTGTTTTTTATTTCTACCTGGTAGTTAATTGCACTCACCTGGTGTCCCAGGTCTGAATTTAGCCCCTGATTAGAAGGAGAGGATGAAAAACAGAGGCGTTTCGGCCCTCCAGGACCGGAATTGAAGAACCCTGGTGTAGAGAATCATTGTACCATCTAAACCGCTGTGAAATATATTTTCCATATCCAAAAATATTGTATTTTCAGCGTACAAAACCAAAAAAATAAAAAAGCTTCAGCTTTAATATCTACCACATCAAGTAACAAACACCAAATGGAACCCGGTATAGTGCACTACTTTTGACCAGAGACCTATGGGCCCTGCCGCCCTGGTCAAAAGTAGTGCACTATACAGGGAATAGGGTAGCCATTTGGGACGCATTCCAAGAACTCCACTCACCATCCATGGAGTGGACCGTCTCGAAGGCCACGATCTTTGGAGAGGAGGGGTCTGACTTCAGCAGCAGATCTCTCAAGTGGTTGGGGTCATTGTGACGGAAGACGAACTTCTTGGCTCCGCTGTTCCTGATGCCCTGGATCATGGAGGCGTGGTTCCCTGCATCAGAGTAGATCTCACAGCCTATAGAGAAGAATAAGACAGGCCGTTTAGTGCCATGAACCAGATTCATTTTAAAATGTGCAAACTCTGCACATCCGTGGCAATGCAAAAAAGAACTCGCCCATTGCTACCTGGAAGTACAGTTTATGGTACTAAAAATAAAATAAAAATCAGGTGAGTAATGTGACATGGTTACCTGGCATCATCTTGGCCAGGGTGAACAGGGTGGAGTCATTGGCTACGAAGCAGGAAGTGAAGAGTAGCGCAGCGTCCTTCCTGTGGAGGTCTGCCAGTTCCTGCTCCAGTTCCACGTGGAACTTACTGGTCCCAGAGATGTTCCTGGTTCCTCCAGCCCCGCTGCCGTGCTTACGCAGCGTCTCCCTGGAAACAACACCAGGTAAACAGGCCAATTAACACGCCCACACCTTCACTGGGTCATCACCGGACAGGCCTTTGTGGGGGATCTACATATAGCTCAAGGGATAGATAAATTGGTCCTTCGGGGGAGCAGTGAAACCAACATGGTTTGTTTGGTCACCTCTCCACAGGGATCAATTAAGCCTATTGATCTTTCCTTGGTTGTGTTCAGTAGGCAACAAGAAAATATTTTATGTTTTGAAATGGAATGAAATTTGGAGGTAGCCTACTACTATCTGGGGGGGGAAAAAATGCAAATTTTGGGTTTCAAATGGGTTTTTCTACAGTGTGCCCTACTAAACACAACCCACCTGTCTGTTCAGCTCTTCATTTACCCATCCATCCATCAATCCAACTATCCACTCGTCACTGGTTACTTACGTGATGGAGTTGACGACCCGTGGGTGTCTGCTCATGCCCAGGTAGTCATTGGAGCACCACACAGACACGTCTCTCCTGTCGCTAAGGGAATCGGTGTAGTCGTCACCCATGGGGAAGTCGGTGGCCCGTCGGTTTACCGTCTTAAAGACACGGTACGTGTGGTCGCTCTTCTTCTCCTCAATCTTCCTCTCAAAGAACTCATCGTAGTGGAAGTTAGAGACTGCAGTGAGACCGAGAGAGGAAGGAAACATGATTACAAGACAAGGAGGTAAAGATGACATTTAGTTGTCCTGTTTCAATAAAATACAAAAAGACAAGACAAGGGAACATCCCCTTAAGTAACGACTTCAGCCAACTTTTTGCAGACTTTTCTTTATATCTGCAAGGATTGCCGACGACAAAGCCTGTACTTTAATTTCCGCCAACCGACCTAGCCGTGATTGCGGTAACGTATTTAAAAGTCCTGCCAACCCCCCAGTATAAACATCACCTTTCACCTTACCGGCTTTGGCACTAATTAAAATAATTAACATTCCATTGTTGTTGTCCGACATTAAACTTGTCATCATGAAAAAGTATAACCACAAAAACTGCAGTCTGCATGACATCTCATCAGCCTGGTCTAAATACCAACATTACATGCTCTATTTTTTTCTAGAGACAAAGATGTGGTTTGTTAGCTAACATTAGCTTGTTAGCTAACGTTCGCTAACTAGCCGGCTCATAATTACCATAATTTCCCTACAGCGACAATCAAGTTTGGTTTGAATGGAACACTAATTAAAAAAAATCAGGGACAATAAAGTTTGGTTTGAACAGTCTGGTCATGTGACTCACAGCTGGGCATGTTCTCCTGCAGTAGGTGGGACACCCTGATTGGACGTTGCTTCAGCAGCCTCTTCATCAGATTGGTCCGGTCAACACCTCCAGACTTAGAGGAGGAGGAGGCCAGGACCTGGGCTGAGGGGTCACATCTGGTGATTAGTGACAGCTGGATAATAGACATATGCTGTATTATTTCTATCTGGACACACAGACAGGTCATGGCTGGACCAGAGATGTAACCTACATGACCAAAAGTATGTGGACATCTGCTCGTCAAACATCTCATTCCTAAATCATGGGCATTAATATGAAGTTGGTCCCCCTTTGCTGCTATAACAGCCTCCACTCTTCTGGGAAGGCTTTCCACTAGATGTTGGAACATTGCTGCGGGGACTTGCTTCCATTCAGCCGCAAGAGCATTAGTGAGGTCGAGCACTGATGTTGGGCGATTAGGCCTGGCTCGCAGTCGGCATTCCAATTAATCCCAAAGGTGTTCGATGGGGTTGAGGTCAGGGCTCTGTGCAGGCCAGTCAAGTTCTTCCACACCGATCGACAAACCATTTCTGTATGGACCTCGCTTTGTGCACGGGGGCATTGTCATGCTGAAACAGGAAAGGGCCTTCCCCAAACTTTTGACAAAGTTGGAAGCACAGAATCGTCTAGAATGTCAATATATGCTGTAGCGTTAAGATTTCCCTTCACTGGAACTAAGGGGCCTAGCCCGAACCATGAAAAACAGCCCCAGACCATTATTCCTCCTCCGCTGAACTTTACATTTGGCACTATGCAGTCGGGTGCAGTCGGGCAGGAAGCGTTCTCCTGGCACCCGCCAAACCCAGACGCATCCATCGGACTGCCAGATGGCGAAACGTGATTCAACACGCCAGAGACGCTTGGCATTGCGCATGGTGATCTTAGGCTTGTGTGTGGCTGCTCGGCCATGGAAACCCATTTAATGAAGCTCCCGATGAACAGTTATTGTGCTGACGTGGCTTCCAGAGGCAGTTTGGAACTCGGTAGTGAGTGTTGCAACCGAGGACAGACGATTCTTACTCACTACGTGCTTCAGCGGTCCCGTTCTGTGAGCTTGTGTGTCCTACCACTTTGTGGCAGAGCCGTTGTTGCTCCTAGACGTTTCCACTTCACAATAACAGCACTTAGACCGAGGCAGCTCTAGCAGGGCAGAAATTTGACAAACTGCCTTGTTGGAAAGGTGGCATCCTATGACGGTGCCACGTTGAAAGTCACTGAGCTCTTCAGTACGGGCCATTCTACTGCCAATGATTGTCTATGGAGATTGCATGGCTGTGTGCTCGATTTTATACACCTGTCAGAAACGTGTGACAGAAATAGCCGAATCCACTAATTTGAAGGGGTGTCCACATACTTTTGTGTATATATATATATAAATTAACTCCATATTTTAACTATTGCTATGGGCTGAACAGTAATGTCAGTCTCTAACAGGCAGATGATCCCCGATGAGGAAGAACATTCTGGAAAACATGTACAGTATTTATATAGTATGGCTTACATCTGTATTAGTCAAATCATAACAGCCTTCAGGTTATTAATACTATTGTTATGTACCTCTGAATAATAAAGCAGATGTTTAACTGAACCTTAACCTGTAATTAAGCCCACGATACCTCTGTATTAGTAGCAAAAAAGGAATACAACTCCAGGTGGTTTAACCCCTTGTGTACCTTTCTGGACGGTGCGAACCTCCTGCACGTCCTCCTGCAGCTGGATGCTGGCCTGGCGCACCACACCGCTGTTCTTCTGGCCCATCTCAGCCGCCAGGAAGGGGCACTTGGAGGCCCCCGAGGCCTGGCCAGAGGGGGGCATGGGGTGGGGGTGGACCTGAGGCAGCTTGGTGGTGGTGCCCCCATTGGCGCCTTAAAAAGGACAGAAGATACTCGGGTTAGTAGACTAAGAGCAACACACACACATAGCTTTAAAACTACACCATACACTAGCACAGGGTTTAACGTACTCTGTCCTGGGCCCCCCCCCCCCGCCTGGGAGCACGTTGTGGTTTCCACCCTAGCACTACACAGCTGATTCAAATAATCAACGCTTGATGGAGTTGGTAATTTGAGTCGAGAGTTTTCCTTGCCCCTGAGACGTGGCTGTACGCCACAGACTGTTGCAATGCCATAGAAGTAAAAAACAGCCATGTCTCAGGGCAAGAGTTTTTCCTGATCATGTGATCAGTATAAAATGATATCCCTCCACTCACCAGGTGTCTGGGCTGAAGTCCCGGTGTCCTTCTGGAAGCTAGCAGAGGAGGAGCAGAGGGAACGGGCCAGCGGCTTGGAGGCCAGGTCCATCATCACAGGACATTTCTGGGCGTAGACCACCAGAGATTTCCGGGCCTGCTGGAGGAAGGACTGTGGCACGCGGGACAGGAACGGGCAGCGGCGAATTAAAGTCTCCATCCTTACGGTGATCGTCAAAGCAAAAAGGTGAAGATTAGGATAGACAGCATTTCTCCTTTAGAGCCCAACCGTTATATCCATCCACCCATGTTGTCGGAGGATATTGGCCTTTTAAAAACGCTATACATCGTATCGGCCAATAACTCCACCGATACTCAAATAGGATGAAAATAAGCTCATCTCATGCTGAACACTTGCAGCTATTCTCAAAAATCAACATTTGAAGCATAGTTATCAGACAGTTACTCTTTTGGATGGCAATTTATGAGAATTCAGTGTGGAAACTCATTTCCCCGCTGTAAAACAGTCCATCAGCAGATATCGGTGTCAGACCCAAATAAAGACATCGGTGGGGCTTTACATTTCCTTTGAATCAGACCTTTTATGAGTGCCACAGTGCTTTATCATGTCTTTGACACACGTATTGTACTTGTAATTTATTGATGGGAAATCATTTTATACATCTCATCATGTTGGGATCAATAAAAGTCATACCATACTCTGTGAGAAGTAGAACATTGTAATGCGTTGCATTCCTTTACTTATCTAAAGCACATGGGGCCTAGTTATGCCAGTGCAGTACCGTCAGTGGAATAGGACTGATCCTTTAGTAAAACTAATCACACAAAAGTATAACATCAGGATGCCATTTTGCTCTTGCATGATAAATGCATTGCTTCTCACAGCCTTTACTACAACAACGAACACAACCACAATGACTAAATCAGTGCATATTCTACCAGCAGTGTGAAGTCGGTAAATGAACCAAAGCTAACAGACTGGAGTCCATATTAGTTGGTTCATACTGGTCCACAGCACCAAATGTAGCCAAGACTACTCCCCTTCTGAAAGGTCGTATTCAGCAGGTACAAGGTGTTGAGAAGGGGGGGAAGAATGGGTTCAGGAAGCACCCGTTTCAAAACGTTTTGCCCTGCTACGTGCCTGGCTACTGAATGGAGAACAAGTTTTTTTTTCTAGACAGCCTCCCTCATTCCAGGAACAAGCCCCACTTTCTTGGAAACACTGTTGCCAGTGACATGGTTGGAAGAAAGCAGAAAGAAACCTCCAAAAAGCATGACTCGTCTAGGACCTTATTCTTCCGGTAGGGACGGTACGCGTTCAGGCAGCTCACAGACACTAACGAAGCTCCAGTCTGCATCCTCCAGTTAAATTGTGTTTGAGATCATTTTTAAACTAACTGGTTAAATTAGTAAGAAAGATATAATTGTTGCTATAGTTTGGGAATGACCAACATATGCCATCATCCAAAATTGACATGCTGAATTATTTTTTGCCATATTACATTTTAGAATGCGCTAATTTCGCAGTACTAGCAGGGCCAATTGTGCGCCGCCCCATGGGTCTCCCGGGTCACGGCCGGCTACGCCGCCCCACGGGTCTCCCGGGTCACGGCCGGCTACGACAGAGTCTGGATTCGAACCAGGATCTCTAGTGGCACAGCTAGTACTGCGATGCAGTGCCTTAGACCACTGCGCACACATTTCCCTAAATGTAATGTGGACAGTTTGCGTTACTACCTTAGACAAGCTCCCATTTTTCACCCCACACAATGAAGTGAAATTACACAATTTGTACCTCAGATTGTCAATATCAAAAGTTAGTCATCAAAATTACACTAAATTGATTGCTTTAAAAAAAACTGATTAATATCTTTGGTTTGGTACTGTTGATTTTATTTACACACGCCTGTCCGTCACAGGACTTAGAACAAAGCTGTCCTTTTCAGACTCAAATGGAAAGATCGACAAATCATTTATGTATGGACCTCGCTCGGTGCACGGGGGCATTGTCATGCTGAAACAGGAAAGGGCCTTCCCCAAATTGCTGCCAAAGTAGGAAGCACAAAATCATCTAGAAAGTCATTGTATGCTGTAGCGTTAAGATTTCCCTTCATGGGAACTAAGTTTCATGAAGCTCCCGACGAACAGTTCTTGTACTGACGTTGCTTCCAGAGGCATTTTGGAACTTGGGTAGCGAGTGTTGCAACCGAGGACAGACGATTTTTACGTGCCACGGCGGTCCTGTTCTGTGAGCTTGTGTGGCCGACCACGTCGCGGCTGAGCCGTTGTTGCTCCTAGACGTTTCCACTTCACAATAACAGCATTTACAGTTGACCAGGGCAGCTCTAGCAGGGCAGAAATTTGACGAACTGACTTGTTGGAAAGGTGGCATCCTATGATGGTGACATGTTGAAAGTCACTGAGCTCTTCAGTACGGGCCATTCTACTGCCAATGTTGGTCTATGGAGATTGCATGGCTGTGTGCTCGATTTTATACACCTGTCAGCAACGGGTGTGGCTGAAATAGCCGAATCCACTAATTTGAAGGGGTGTCCACATATATACACACACAAAAAAAAGTGATATATATATATATATATATATACACACACCTAGTTGATGATCCCTATTTTAAGGTACTAATTTTGCAAAATACAAGTAATCTGAACACAAGTATGACATTGTGTATAGGGAGTAATTAACATATTGATTATGAATTGACATTTAAAACCGACGTTTTGATACCCTGCTATAATTATTATTATTTTTAAACACAGGACAACAGGAAGCACCAACAGTATAATTTTCAACTTATGTTTTAGGAATATAAAATGGTACTAAGAAAAATGTTCAACATGATTCTACTTAAAGGCGCAATATGCACCTGGTTGCTAAAGTTGTAATAGTTCACCTAATTTCAGTTTGTGACAAAACAAGCACTGCATCAGAATGTAAACGGCTGTGAAATATATTTTCCATAAACAAAAATATTGTCTTTTCAGCTGGTGTAGAAAACGTAAGAGGCAAAAACGAAATTTAACGAAAAGCATAGAATTAGCGCTCATAGAACATACTTACCGACTTTAAATGAGAATGTTATATCTATAACTCACATCTCTATGTGAATTTGGTCTGGCCGCCTAAAAAGTTACATATTGCAGCTTTAAAATCATGTAAAAACTACCGAATGAGCCCCAAAACGTGCTGATTGATTTATTAACTTTAATGATAGTGAAATCGTGAAAATGAGTTTGTCCTGGCTACTTTCAGTCCATACAGGATTTTTAGTCAAGGCAAAAAAAACTTTTTACATTTAAAAGGTCTTTTACAAACTAGTTACATTACTGTTTAATCTGACAGGCCAAATTAAGTCACAAGAGCTGAAAATACCGTTAGTCATAAATCAATTCAAGACAACGTTCAATATATCGACGTTTTAGTAACTACGCTTACATGACCAATGTCATATCTTCCCTAATGACACATGTTAGCTAAGTTAACTAGCGAGCTAAGTATGGTCCGTGCTAATCGGGATCCTTGGGACCCCACCCCCCCGAAGGATCCCAGATAGCACTGACCAGCTAGTCATTAGCCCCGGTTAGCCCTCGCCTGACGACTGAACTGAATTCTTCCGCTGCTCTATACAGTAGTTCACTAAATACTTCATTGCGGTTAAGAAACGAACGTCCGTGGGCGTAGCGTAACGTTAACATTTGGCCGGAGCAAAGATTCTGGGTAGCCATACAAGGTTAGTCCCAGTACTGGCATACTGGGCTCGCTAGATAACCAAACCTGATAAATTAAGGACGAATGGCGATCTCGTTTGCTTACCTCGCTCCGTGTGCTTCGGGTCACCCTCTCACGAATAGATAAGTTAAAAGATAGCTTGGCTTGGAAAGAGCTCAGCGCTGTTAGAGTGTAAATATAACGCTAATAGCTCTACTTTTGCAAGACGATGTTTCGTTATCCTGCACTGAGGACGAACGAAAGGACGAGGATATGCAACCGGCTTATAAAATCGAATGAGAATCTCAAGTCTCGCGAGAGGGTGAGTGTGTACGTCATAGCACCCAACCCAGACGGGTCCACCCCAGTCCTGACTACCTACCTACTAGTTACCATAGCCACAAAGTCATAAACCCTGCCCATTTGATCAATTTCGCTTCTTAAAATGTGATTTTAAACCCAACCTCAACCACATTGCTAACCTTAAATTATGACCAAAAAGCTAATTTTAGTTTATGATTTTTTTTACGATATAGCCAATTTAGATTTTGTGGCTGTGGTGACTAGTGGAAACCGCAGTCCCCTCTTTGCCCCCAGAGAATGTTCCATTATTTCAAAGTCAACATGTATTACTCACTCATATCCTCTTATTTACATTTAAGTCATTTAGCAGACGCTCTTATACAGAGCGACTTACAGTTAACGAGTGCATACATTTTCATACTGGCCCCCCGTGGGAATCAAACCCACAGCTCTGGCGTTGCAAGCGCCACGCTCTACCAACTGAGCTACAGGGGGCCCAATCCTTAGAGGGTAATTGTGCTTGCTAATTCTCCGCTATGAGAACGAGACTATAAACCATTAGCCTACGGTGTAGCTAAACATGTACAATAATTTATGAAGTCTGCATTTAGAGTTAGTGGTCGATTATATGTGTTTTTGTAATTGTTGTCTTGGGAAATATGTTGTATTGGTAATACAGTTCAAATTGAATTGACTACACACCATTTTGACCTTCCATTATGGGTCAAATTCAGAGACCGGTCAAATGTGTTACTGAAGATGTTGAAGTGCTGAAGGCTGACGCAAAGGCTGGACTATGATTTGTTGTCTGAGTGCTCCCTTTAGTGTCAGTGCTGCAATATAGCAACACTGCATCGTGTCCTTATTTTTACTTTACCAAATAAATTAGGTGAATGATATTCTGGATATGTGAGGCATCTTTCCATTCAACAATTTTCTGTAAATGATATCTGTAAATTGAAGCTTGCAGAGAATTTGTGTGTTGACCGTTAAGAATGTTTAAGTGCCCATTAAACAAGGGACAACACCGCAGTCAGCAGAACTGTCTTTGTTTTCAACCATTACATTTTTGTGAAATATTCAACAGCTATGCGCTCAGATCTACTACTGACAGATCGAATTAATGACAAGACCGCCGCTTACAGCTGCCACTTCTTCTGTGGATTTTGTTTATGGCGGCTGGCAACCAACTTTAAGGTGCATTACCGCCACCTACTGGACTGGAGTGTGAACCAGCGACAGGGAAGGTCTAAATCCTACCCAATATTCTTGTCTACTTAAGGAAACTAAATACATAATGAAATACTACATCCCCTGAAGATTTCCCCATCAGTTCACTTAATCTTGGCTCTTCAACCCCATCACTCCTCAAATCTAATAACAATCTCTCCCTTTCCCTCCCATATTTCTGGCACTGAAATAGAACATGTTCCACTGTCTCCATCTCCTCCTGACAGTGATCACACCTCCCAGTCGGATGTTTCCCACCACTATCAATCTACTATTGAGCCTTGTGTGTCCCAGTCTCAGCCATGACTACACTTTCCTCCCTTCTCTCTCGGCCTGATGACCTCCCCGTCTCCACCTTTTCCTTGGTTTTATACAGGCGTCTTCCCTTTCCCTGCCTGTTCCACAACTCTTGCTATTTGTTTTTAACCACTGTTCTTATCAACCCCTTGGCTTCTGCTTTACTGATTGACAGTTCCATCTCAACATTAGGATTAGGGTTGAATGGCGGGAACCCATTTACTGAGATTTACCGGGATTTACCGCCCAAAACCACTCCCTTTTCCCGGGATAAATAACTGCAAGAAACCGGTATTTTATAATACATTATTTATAAGAACAGCATGGCGTGAAATGGAACTGTTAAATTATATGTGATGTCTAAATCTGCCTTCTGTACGGCCTCTGCATGATGAATCAACGCTCAGGGTGGGGACAGACCCATCTCAGTATGGAGCGCAGTTCACAATGCATGTAGACCTATCATCTCACCATGGTAACAATGCATGTAGACCTATCATCTCACCATGGTAACAATGCATGTAGACCTATCATCTCACCATGGTAACAATGCATGTAGACCTATCATCTCACCATGGTAACAATGCATGTAGACCTATCATCTCACCATGGTAACGTTGTTTCTTGTGACAGGTAGGTCTACATTGTCTGCAGTGTAGTCTATGCTGCAGTATTATAAAGACCGAATGTGTGTCTAATTTACCCCTCTCCATCTGGCTTTCCATCTAATTTACCCCTCTCCATCTGGCTTTCCATCTAATTTACCCCTCTCCATCTGGCTTTCCATCTAATTTACCCCTCTCCATCTGGCTTTCCATCTAATTTACCCCTCTCCATCTGGCTTTCCATCTAATTTACCCCTCTCCATCTGGCTTTCCATCTAATTTACCCCTCTCCATCTGGCTTTCCATCTAATTTACCCCTCTCCATCTGGCTTTCGGGGTTCACCTTGTTTTATAATTGTAAAGATTTGTTTTTTGTTTTATTGCAGCTGCAGAGTTTTAAAACAGCCTGTCACTCGAATATCGTTGCTTTAAATCAGTGCACGCGCGAGCACTCTCTCTCTGTCTTTCTCTCTCCATCAACTCCATTCAAATTGCATCCAAAATAGATAGTCCTGTTCTAGATTGATATATAGTCCTATATATAGATCTCCTAGCCGTCCTCTTCCAGGTAATACATTCAATGCATTATTAGCCTTATATTGAGCTAATTCATGATGGGTTATGCACAGTGGCGACCCGTCATTCAGGGCAGGTGGGGCAGAGCCTGTTTTGAGCCCCACCTGTTTAGCTAAAAAAATCTCTCTCTATATATATATATGATATAATGACAATGTGGCAGGACCTGAAGCGGGCGGTTCATGAGCCAGACACCCCCTCACTCAATTGGCCAAGTTCTGTAAGGAGGAGTGGTCTCTTTTCCAAGCTTAAAAGGATAAACATTAACACGCAACACACCATGGGCCAGAAAAGGTTGAATACATTGGCCATGCTGTCAATCCAGCATGACTTCTGCCGCGTTCAAAACAACTGGAAACTCGGAACTGGGAAATCTCAGACTTCAGTGAGTTCAAGGCAACTGGGAACTCGGAAGAAAACGGTCATCCAACTCGGAATTCCAAGTCTGGAACTCAGGCCTGTTTCTAGAGCTCCAACCTAAAGATCACTGACGTCATGTTTCAACCTTGTTTTTTTCTGAGTTCCCAGTTGTCTTGAAAGCACCATAAATCCAGAGAATGCCAGACTTTGATGACAAAGTTTGATGACAAACGTTTCCCACAAGAAGGACTGCTGCGCCACCTTCCTGTTCAAGTGAGAACAGCACAACAAGGTGAGTCCAAAAATGTATTGTATGCTGCGGCATAAATGATATAATATGCCAGGGAGATATGTATACTGAAGCTAAGAAAGTAAAACTAAGTGTATGTTGTGTAGTAAGCTGTTAGTAGCCCATGTGTCTCACCCTAATAATTTGGTCCTTTTCCCCCTCATAACGTTGCCAATTGTTCTGACTTGGTGGTGCACATGTAGCCTATAGCCTGTTTTAGAGAAATGCAATCATCGAATATTGTAAGAGATTTCATTGTCTGCTTATATGCCCCCTTAATTTATCCTACGGTTCTGACTTGGTGTTCAGGGAGAACACTGTAAGAACGGCCCATGTTCTGAATTCTGTCGCTGTACATTTCAAAAGTTCTGAACAAATAGTTATATTGACTACGTCCGTCCTAGCTCGCTCATTAATGTCTTAATGGAAATTACGGATTGCCTCTTATCCGCTCGTCGTCCCCTTATGCCATAGTTTGTACATCTCAATTGTCAGTAGAAACCACATTTGTTTAAGCAAGTCAGCCATATCAGCTATGTTTTTTTTAAAGGCAGTAAATGAGGCTGAATTAACTGTTTCGCTGCCAGACAAGGCTCCGCTGATAGCCAGGTGGAGCAGTGGTAAGGTGTTGGGACTCTGCTGTTGGGACAGCTTTATGGAGGCCCTAACAGTTTGTGGGCACCGTTTGTCACCGTTATAGAGCAATTCATGTATTGTTTAGTGTTGTGTTGTGGCTTTGCTGACATGCATCTAAAAAAATAAAAAATATGTGTTTGCCCCACCAAGATTTACATGCTATTATCGCCACTGGTTATGCATAATATATATGCTTCTAACTTATAGCCTCTGTCTCTTGCGCAATACGCAAGCACCTGTGCTCCCCTGTCCTCTCCTTAAAAAACGCTCCTTAGCTCTTGGAGTCCCATGCTAGCTGGAATGTATTTTTATTTTTATTTCTTATAGCAACAGACCAATGGACTATTCGAATAGGGACGCAAGCTCCTTTTTGCTGAATGTTAAACACAGCAGCCAATAGAACTCGCAGGTAGTTTGAAAGAAGAGTGAACGCCCAATGGCAGTATGCTATAGCAGTTATTTATTCAGACCCATAACCAACCAGTCAACCTTTGTGAATAGAAGTGAAAGCCTTCTGCATCTAATTCTAGTCCTGTATTATTCAAGGATGTCATTAGAATGATGAAGATCGGGACAACAAAACTTATTTCATGTAACTGTTGAAAGTGAGAATGAAGCAACAATAGAGAGATAAAGAGGAGAGAGGCTAATAACATTAGGGGAAATATTCAGACCGCTTGACTTTTTCCACTTTGTTACGTTACAGCCTTATTCTAAAATTGATTGATAAAAAAAATGTCCTCATCAATCTACACAAATACCCCATAATGACAAAGCGAAAACAGGATTTTAGATTTTTTTGCAAATGTATAAAACAACTGAAATACCTTATTTACATAAGTATTCAGACCTTTTGCTATGAGACTCGAAATTGAGCTCAGGTGCATCCTGTTTTCATTGATCATCCTTGAGATGTTTCTACAACTTGATTGGAGTCCACCTGTGGTAGATTCAATTGATTGGACATGATTTGGAAAGGCACACACCTGTCTATATAAGGTCCCACAGTTGACAGTGCATGTCAGAGCAAAAACCAAGACATGAGGTTGAAGGAATTGTCCGTAGAGCTCTGAGACAGGATTTTGTCGAGGCACAGATCTGGGGAAGGGTACCAAAATATTTCTGCAGCATTGAAGGTCCCCAAGAGCACAGTGGCCTCCATCATTCTTAAATGGAAGAAGTTTGGAACCACCAAGACTCTTCCTAGAGCTGGCCGCCCAGCCAAACTGAGCAATCGGGGGAGAAGGGCCTTGGTCAGGGAGGTGACCAAGAACCTGATGGTCACTCTGACAGAGCTCCAGAGTTCCTCTGTGGAGATAGGATAACCTTCCAGAAGGACAACCATCTCTGCAGCACTCCACCAATCAGGCCTTTATGGTAGAGTGGCCAGACGGAAGCCACTCCTCAGACGGAAGTGGACAGACGGAAGCCACTCCACAGTAAAAGGTTCATTACAGCCAGCTTGGAGTTTGCCAAAAGGCACCTAAAGGACTCTCAGACCATAAGAAACATTCTCTGGTCTGATGAAACCAAGATTGAACTCTTTGGCCTGAATGCCAAGCGTCACGTCTGGAGGAAACCTGGCACCATCCCTATGGTGAAGCATGGTGGTGGCAGCATCATGCTGTGAGGATGTTTTTCAGCGGCAGGGACTGGGAGACTAGTCAGGATCGAGGGAAAGATGAACGGAGCAAAGTACAGCGAGATCCTTGATGAAAACCTGCTCCAGAGCGCTCAGGACCTCAGACTGGGGCGAAGGTTCACCTTCCAACAGGACAACGCAGGAGTGGCTGCAGGACAAGTTTCTGAATGTCCTTGAGTGGCCCAGCCAGAGCCCGGACTTGAACCTGATGGAACATCTCTGGAGAGACCTGAAAATAGCTTTGCAGTGACACTCCCCATCCAACCTGACAGAGCTTGAGAGGATCTGCAGAGAAGAATGGGAGAAACTCTCCAAAAACAGGTGTGCCAAGCTTGTAGCATCATACCCAAGAAGAGGCTGTAATCGCTGCCAAAGGTGCTTCAACAAAGTACTGAGTAAAGGGTCTGAATACTTATGTAAGTGTAATATTTCTGTTTTTTTATTTGTATAAACTTGGAATATTTTCTAAAAACATGTTTTTGCTTTGTCATTATGGGGTATTGTGTGTAGATTGATGAGGTGGGGGGGAATAATTTAATCAATTTTAGAATAAGGCTGTAATGTAACAAAATGTGGAAAAGGTCTGAATACTTTCCGAATGCAGTAGTAGTGCACTACTACTAATTATACAAATAGGCCCTATGATTTTTCTAAATTAAAATCTAATTCGCCTAGCCTATACTTGTAACTTTGTAGGCCACATGTGCTGCACCAGAATCACATGTTCTCTTCTGCTTTATCATGGTTTGAACGAGGTGCGTAATTCCAGTCCATATAATACAGTATAATACAGTACAGTACAGTAATACAGTTCACACTCAAAAAGATTAGCCTACTGGGGCTAGTTTCATTTATTTACCCAAGAGAGCCCATAGCTAGCTACATCTATGGGCTTTATATAGCTAGCTACATCTATGGGCTTTATATAGCTAGCTACATCTATGGGCTTTATATAGCTAGCTACATCTATGGGCTTTATATAGCTAGCTACCTCTATGAGCTTTTATATAGCTAGCTACATCTATGGGCTTTTATATAGCTAGCTACATCTATGGGCTTTATATAGCTAGCTACATCTTTGGGCTTTATGTAGCTAGCTACATCTATGGGCTTTATATAGCTAGCTACATCTATGGGCTTTATATAGCTAGCTACATCTATGGGTTTTTATATAGCTAGCTACATCTATGGGCTTTATATAGCTAGCTACATCTATGGGCTTTATATAGCTAGCTACATCTATGGGTTTTTATATAGCTAGCTACATCTATGGACTTTATATAGCTAGCTACATCTATGGGCTTTTATATAGCTAGCTACATCTATGGGCTTTATATAGCTAGCTACATCTATGGGCTTTATATAGCTAGCTACATCTATGGGTTTTTATATAGCTAGCTACATCTATGGGCTTTATATAGCTAGCTACATCTATGGGCTTTATATAGCTAGCTACATCTATGGGCTTTATATAGCTAGCTACATCTTTGGGCTTTATATAGCTAGCTACATCTATGGGCTTTATATAGCTAGCTACATCTATGGGCTTTTATATAGCTAGCTACGTCTATGGGCTTTATATAGCTAGCTACCTCTATGGGCTTTTATATAGCTAGCTACATCTATGGGCTTTATATAGCTAGCTACATCTATGGGCTTTTATATAGCTAGCTACATCTATGGGCTTTATATAGCTAGCTACATCTATGGGCTTTTATATAGCTAGCTACATTTATGGGCTTTATATAGCTAGCTACATCTATGGGCTTTTATATAGCTAGCTACATCTATGGGCTTTATATAGCTAGCTACATCTATGGGCTTTTATATAGCTAGCTACATCTATGGGCTTTTATATAGCTAGCTACATATATGGGCTTTATATAGCTAGCTACCTCTATGGGCTTTTATATAGCTAGCTACATCTATGGGCTTTATATAGCTAGCTACATCTTTGGGCTTTATATAGCTAGCTACATCTATGGGCTTTATATAGCTAGCTACATCTGTGGGTTTTTATATAGCTAGCTACATCTATGGGCTTTATATAGCTAGCTACATATATGGGCTTTATATAGCTAGCTACATCTATGGGCTTTATATAGCTAGCTACATCTATGGGTTTTTATATAGCTAGCTACATCTATGGGCTTTATATAGCTAGCTACATATATGGGCTTTATATAGCTAGCTACATCTATGGGCTTTATATAGCTAGCTACATCTATGGCCTTTATATAGCTAGCTACATCTATGGGTTTTTATATAGCTAGCTACATCTATGGGCTTTATATAGCTAGCTACATCTATGGGCTTTATATAGCTAGCTACATCTATGGGTTTTTATATAGCTAGCTACATCTATGGACTTTATATAGCTAGCTACATCTATGGGCTTTTATATAGCTAGCTACATCTATGGGCTTTATATAGCTAGCTACATCTTTGGGCTTTATATAGCTAGCTACATCTATGGGCTTTATATAGCTAGCTACATCTATGGGCTTTTATATAGCTAGCTACATCTATGGGCTTTATATAGCTAGCTACCTCTATGGGCTTTTATATAGCTAGCTACATCTATGGGCTTTATATAGCTAGCTACATATATGGGCTTTTATATAGCTAGCTACATCTATGGGCTTTATATAGCTAGCTACATCTATGGGCTTTTATATAGCTAGCTACATCTATGGGCTTTATATAGCTAGCTACATCTATGGGCTTTTATATAGCTAGCTACATCTATGGGCTTTATATAGCTAGCTACATCTATGGGCTTTTATATAGCTAGCTACATCTATGGGCTTTTATATAGCTAGCTACATATATGGGCTTTATATAGCCAGCTACCTCTATGGGCTTTTATATAGCTAGCTACATCTATGGGCTTTATATAGCTAGCTACATCTTTGGGCTTTATATAGCTAGCTACATCTATGGGCTTTATATAGCTAGCTACATCTGTGGGTTTTTATATAGCTAGCAACATCTATGGGCTTTATATAGCTAGCTACATCTATGGGTTTTTATATAGCTAGCTACATCTATGGGCTTTTATATAGCTAGCTACATCTATGGGCTTTATATAGCTAGCTACATCTATGGGCTTTATATAGCTAGCTACATCTATGGGCTTTTATATAGCTACCTACATCTATGGGCTTTATATATCTAGCTACATCTATGGGCTTTTATATAGCTACCTACATCTATGGGCTTTATATAGCTAGCTACATCTATGGGCTTTATATAGCTAGCTACATCTATGGGCTTTATATAGCTAGCTAAATCTATGGGCTTTATATAGCTAGCTACATCTATGGGTTTTTATATAGCTAGCTACATCTATGGGCTTTATATAGCTAGCTACATCTATGGGCTTTATATAGCTAGCTACATCTATGGGTTTTTATATAGCTAGCTACATCTATGGGCTTTATATAGCTAGCTACATCTATGGGATTTTATATAGCTAGCTACATCTATGGGCTTTATATAGCTAGCTACATCTATGGGCTTTATATATCTAGCTACATCTATGGGCTTTATATAGCTAGCTACATCTATGGGCTTTATATAGCTAGCTACATCTATGGGCTTTATATAGCTAGCTACATCTATGGGCTTTATATAGCTAGCTACATCTATGGGCTTTTATATAGCTAGCTACATCTATGGGCTTTATATAGCTAGCTACATCTATGGGCTTTTATATAGCTAGCTACATCTATGGGCTTTATATAGCTAGCTACATCTATGGGCTTTTATATAGCTAGCTACATCTATGGGCTTTTATATAGCTAGCTACATCTATGGGCTTTATATAGCTAGCTACATCTATGGGCTTTTATATAGCTAGCTACATCTATGGGCTTTATATAGCTAGCTACATCTATGGGCTTTTATATAGCTAGCTACATCTATGGGCTTTATATAGCTAGCTACATCTATGGGCTTTATATAGCTAGCTACATCTATGGGCTTTTATATAGCTAGCTACATCTATGGGCTTTATATAGCTAGCTACATCTATGGGCTTTATATAGCTAGCTACATCTATGGGCTTTATATAGCTAGCTACATCTATGGGCTTTATATAGCTAGCTACATCTATGGGCTTTTATATAGCTAGCTACATCTATGGGCTTTATATAGCTAGCTACATCTATGGGCTTTATATAGCTAGCTACATCTATGGGCTTTATATAGCTAGCTACATCTATGGGTTTTTATATAGCTAGCTACATCTATGGGCTTTATATAGCTAGCTACATCTATGGGCTTTATATAGCTAGCTACATCTATGGGCTTTATATAGCTAGCTACATCTATGGACTTTTATTATTTTCTGTCGTGCATAATGTGCCTATATCATATATACTCAGCAAACCAAGAAACGTCCCTTTTCAGGACCCTGTCTTTCAAAGATAATTTGTAAAAATCCAAATAACTTCACAGATTTTCATTGTAAAGGGTTTAAACACTGTTTCCAATGCTTGTTCAATGAACCATAAACAATTAATGAACATGCACCTGTGGAACGGTCGTTAAGACACAAACAGCTTACAGACGGTAGACAATTAATGTCACAGTTATGAAAACTTAGGACACTAAAGAGGCCTTTCTACTGACTCTGAAAAACACCAAAAGAAAGATGCCCAGGGTCCCTGCTCATCTGCGTGAACATGCCTTAGGCATGCTGCAAGGAGGCATGAGGATTGCAGATGTGGCCAGGGCAATAAATTGCAATGTCCGTACTGTGAGACGCCTAAGACAGCCTTACAGGGAGACAGGACGGACAGCTGATCGTCCTCGCAGTGGCAGACCATGTGTAACAACACCTGCACAGGATCGGTACATCCGAACATCACACCTGCGGGACAGGTACAGGATGGCAACAACAACTGCCCGAGTTACACCAGGAATGCACAATCCCTCCATCAGTGCTCTGACTGTCCGCAATAGGCTGAGAGAGGCTGGACTGAGGGCTTGTAGGCCTGTTGTAAGGCAGGTCCTCACCAGACATCACCGGCAACAACATCGCCTATGGGCACAAACCCACCGTCGCTGGACCAGACAGGACTGGCAAAAAGTGCTCTTCACTGACGAGTCGCGGTTTTGTCCCACCAGGGGTGATAGTCGGATTCGCGTTTATTGTCGAAGGAATGAGCGTTACACCGAGGCCTGTACTCTGGAGCGGGATCGATTTGGAGGTGGAGGGTCCGTCATGGTCTGGGGCGGTGTGTCACAGCATCATCGGACTGAGCTTGTTGTCATTGCAGGCAATCTCAACGCTGTGTGTTACAGGGAAGACATCCTCCTCCCTCATGTGGTACCCTTCCTGCAGGCTCATCCTGACATGACCCTCCAGCATGACAATGCCACCAGCCATACTGCTCGTTCTGTGCGTGATTTCCTGCAAGACAGGAACGTCAGTGTTCTGCCATGGCCAGCGAAGAGGGCGGATCTCAATCCCATTGAGCACGTCTGGGACCTGTTGGATCGGAGGGTGAGGGCTAGGGCCATTCCCCCCAGAAATGTCAGGGAACTTGCAGGTGCCTTGGTGGAAGAGTGGGGTAACATTTCACAGCAAGAACTGGCAAAGCTGGTGCAGTCCATGAGGAGGAGATGCACTGCAGTACTTAATGCAGCTGGTGGCCACACCAGATACCGACTGTTACTTTTGATTTTTACCCCCCCTTTGTTCAGGGACACATTATTCCATTTCTGTTAGTCACATGTCTGTGGAACTTGTTCAGTTTATATGTCTCAGTTGTTGAATCTTATGTTCATACAAATATTTACACACGTTAAGTTTGCTGAAAATAAACACAGTTGACAGTGAGAGGACATTTCTTTTTTTGCTGAGTTTATGTATTGGATAATGGCAGAATCATTTGGGCTTTTTTGGGCTCATTAAATATCGTTAATGTAGGGCTCATAAAATACATTTAATATATGGCTCATCAGGCTCAGGTAGCATCAGGTTAGAATTTTCATGCTGATCAAAGCTCTAATCAAATCCAGACATATATATGCTTTTTAATAACGCTTCCGATTTTGGCGGGAAATACCGGGTTACCCGGGAGAAAATGATTTATTCTCGGGATGGAACATTTGTAAAATACCGGGAAAATATTAAACCCTAATTAGGATGTTCCAGAGCTTGCTTGGCGATAACATCCACCTCCTCATTCCCCTCTACTCCAACATGAGCTGGCACCCAGAGAAACTTCACAAATACCGAGGAACTTCACCCAGCGCTTAATTAGAGCCGGGATCCTGCCGTAACAGGATCTGGCACCTCTCCGTTTGGACTGTTTCCTTCCGGAACATATTTGACCAGATCCGGTACCTATCATGGCATAAAAAATATATATAAACATTCCAATAAAATATGTTACAAACAAAGAGACAAAGTTCATTTGAGTTAATTATCGAGTTAATTATTGAGTTAATTATCGAGTTACCTCTTAATTACCCCCCCAAAAAAAAACGTTATGTGTAAAAGTCGATTTTAAGCCCGGACCTGATATTCTAAGGGTTGATTCGTGTTGGGCCAACCCGGGTTTATGGTTTGTGCAATATTGTAAGCTATCTTTGAGACCAACGCGTGGCCGTCGCTGTGTGAGAAGCGCGTCTGTATCTCTCACACAACTAGATTCACGTTCTATGATCTCTCTGCTCTGATAGACATGAGCCTGCAACTCTCCTCTCTCTGCTCTGACAGACATGAGCCTGCAACTCTCCTCTCTCTGCTCTGACAGACATGAGCCTGCAACTCTCCTCTCTCTGCTCTGACAGACATGAGCCTGCAACTCTCCTCTCTCTGCTCTGATAGACATGAGCCTGCAACTCTCCTCTCTCTGCTCTGACAGACATGAGCCTGCAACTCTCCTCTCCAGCGTTGCGCTTCATCATCTATGTCCTTATAGAATCATAGCCGCGCGAAGGCTTCCGGAGAAGCTGCAGCACCCCTGGTAAATTAAAATACATTTGCCAAAGTTATACAATTACTGCTGTTTTTTCAGAAATAATTTAAATAATTAACAATAGCCTACTAGACCATGACAAGGCCTATAATTTAGCCACAGAGGATCAATAGCTTTTATTTTATTTGAATAGCCTAGATGTGGATGTAGCTTAATAACCAGTCATAGTCTACCGTCGGTAACGCGCGGCAAATCTGTCAGAAAACAAACAGCATGCAGACAACAGGCCTTTCACAATATGTCTAATATAATAGGGGGAAACACACGTTGGAAAGCAAATGGCTCCAGTTAAAAAGAGAAGACTCTAATCTGTCTGCTGTAGACTTCCAAAATATTTGATAAACTTCCAAATATTGTTTTACAAAGTAAAACAAGAGAGAGAGGGTTTTGGCACGAGCGCCACCTGCCATCACCAAGGAGTGAGTCAATGAAACTGGAAAGCATTTTTAGGACTATAATTTCCGCCTCATATTGTAGCCTACAATATGTGTCTCCACACACCTGGGCCTAGGCTATTGATGGATTCAAGACGAGGTCGTTTTTATTGATCTCAGTTTGTCAGTGTCCAAGTAGCCTGTCATTACGATCATTTTTGCCGTTTAAAAAAAAATTCTGCCAAAGTCTCCAGTTGTGTAAAATGACGTAGAATGGCATGAAATGCGTTTATAAAAGGCCACATTTTTCCCGGACCCTAGACTACTAAAATATGTTACCAATGTGTGCAACTTCTGTAAGTGCCTCTACTCAACTGCTCTAGGCCGCTACGCAAATGTGATGATATGAATGCAATTATTATTTTTTCTCATTCGTTCCGGTACCTCAGAGCTCCCCAGGCACCACATGATTTACAAATGAAGCACTGCAAATACCCCCATCTGTCTCACCCTATACAAGCACTGCAAAACCTCATACAATACATCCTGTCTGCTTCGATACACACATTAATTTAAGCTCATCAGTGCTGCCCAGGAGTCAGAGCAGATGACTACCCTGTCTGGCCACACCTTCTCCACCCACTCTGCAGCCAATAGTACGGCCAAACAACTCCGTAAACAGATACATTATCCCTTGCTTATTTTGTCACTGACACCTTAAACTCAGGAACACTAAAAGCTGCACCTGTCCTCCCTGTTTTAGGGTCCTTAGATCCATCTGTGAATATATATTAAAGAAAGCACAGTATTGTGTTCTTAAATGTTCACTTACAACTGAATCTACTCCTTCCTCAACATCTCTTACCTTCTCAAGCAACCCTATATCTATCACTGGCTGAGGGAGAAACCAAGGTGGGATGGCAGGAAGAACCACAGAGAGGCTGAACTCCCTCCCAAACAACCCCATCTCTCTCACCATGCCATGGCCTATCCACCCAAAACTTGTATTCAGATTCCATTCATGTTCCCAGCACTCTAGGAGCACCTTTGTTGTAGGATGTGTAACCTGATGTCCTTGTAGATTTACCCAATATGTCACGGCTAGCTGTTGTCTTCTTAACTCTAACGGCATCTCTCCCAACCTGCATCGCTGCCACCGGGGAGGTCCTGAGTGCTCCACAACGTATTCCTAGGGCTTGGGCCTGGATAACGTCTAGCTTTTATAAAGATGTCTGAGCTGCTGATCCATATGCTACATTTCTATAGTCCAGTGATGACCTTAACAGCGCTATACAGTGGGGGGAAAAAGTATTTAGTCAGCCACCAATTGTGCAAGTTCTCCCACTTAAAAAGATGAGAGAGGCCTGTAATTTTCATCATAGGTACACGTCAACTATGACAGACAAATTGAGGGAAAAAAATCCAGAAAATCACATTGTAGGATTTTTTATGAATTTATTTGCAAATTATGGTGGAAAATAAGTATTTGGTCACCTACAAACAAGCAAGATTTCTGGCTCTCACAGACCTGTAACTTCTTCTTTAAGAGGCTCCTCTGTCCTCCACTCGTTACCTGTATGAATGGCACCTGTTTGAACTTGTTATCAGTATAAAAGACACCTGTCCACAACCTCAAACAGTCACACTCCAAACTCCACTATGGCCAAGACCAAAGAGCTGTCAAAGGACACCAGAAACAAAATTGTAGACCTGCACCAGGCTGGGAAGACTGAATCTGCAATAGGTAAGCAGCTTGGTTTGAAAAAATCAACTGTGGGAGCAATTATTAGGAAATGGAAGACATACAAGACCACTGATAATCTCCCTCGATCTGGGGCTCCATGCAAGATCTCACCCCGTGGGGTCAAAATGATCACAAGAACGGTGAGCAAAAATCCCAGAACCACACGGGGGGACCTAGTGAATGACCTGCAGAGAGCTGGGACCAAAGTAACAAAGCCTACCATCAATAACACACTACGCCGCCAGGGACTCAAATCCTGCAGTGCCCCCCTGCTTAAGCCAGTACATGTCCAGGTCCGTCTGAAGTTTGCTAGAGTGCATTTGGATGATCCAGAAGAGGATTGGGAGAATGTCATATGGTCAGATGAAACCAAAATATAACTTTTTGGTAAAAACTCAACTCGTCGTGTTTGGAGGACAAAGAATGCTGAGTTGCATCCAAAGAACACCATACCTACTGTGAAGCATGGGGGTGGAAACATCATGCTTTGGGGCTGTTTTTCTGCAAAGGGACCAGGACGACTGATCCATGTAAAGGAAAGAATGAATGGGGCCATGTATCGTGAGATTTTGAGTAAAAACCTCCTTCCATCAGCAAGGGCATTGAAGATGAAACGTGGCTGGGTCTTTCAGCATGACAATGATCCCAAACACACCGCCCGGGCAACGAAGGAGTGGCTTCGTAAGAAGCATTTCAAGGTCCTGGAGTGGCCTAGCCAGTCTCCAGATCTCAACCCCATAGAAAATCTTTGGAGGGAGTTGAAAGTCCGTGTTGCCCAGCGACAGCCCCAAAACATCACTGCTCTAGAGGAGATCTGCATGGAGGAATGGGCCAAAATACCAGCAACAGTGTGTGAAAACCTTGTGAAGACTTACAGAAAACGTTTGACCTGTGTCATTGCCAACAAAGGGTATTTAATAAAGTATTGAGAAACTTTTGTTATTGACCAAATACTTATTTTCCATCATAATTTGCAAATAAATTCATAAAAAATCCTACAATGTGATTTTCTGGATATTTTTTTCTCAATTTGTCTGTCATAGTTGACGTGTACCTATGATGAAAATTACAAGCCTCTCTCATCTTTTTAAGTGGGAGAACTTGCACAATTGGTGGCTGACTAAATACTTTTTCCCCCCACTGTATATCATGTTCAACGCCATTCTATCTGCCCCCCCCACTCCATTCTTGACAGGCAACGCATCACATTCAATATTCTCTTTCCTTTGACAACTACTCTGTTAATATGCTCCGCCCCCATGTCATTCGACTGTCAAACCAGACCCCCAGCAACCTAAACCCTCCCGCCCTCTCCAGATTCCTTCCAAACCCTCCCACCCTCTCCAGATTCCTTCCAAACCCTCCCGCCCTCTCCAGATTCCTTCCAAACCCTCCCACCCTCTCCAGATTCCTTCCAAACCCTCCCACCCTCTCCAGATTCCTTCCAAACCCTCCCACCCTCTCCAGATTCCTTCCAAACCCTCCCACCCTCTCCAGATTCCTTCCAAACCCTCCCGCCCTCTCCAGATTCCTTCCAAACCCTCCCACCCTCTCCAGATTCCTTCCATACAACTTCAAGTATATTTCCTCCCCAACCTTCCTTCTAGAACAAAACACAGTCTGTGTTTTCTCAACTGAAAACTTGAAGCCCCACCTGAGGAAACACTGCTCAACTTCTCTGATTGGTTATTGAACTCTCCTGGCTGTATGGGTAATATTTCTCCCTCTCTTCCTCCCAGTGCCCCATCATCCGCAAACAGTGACCTCCCAATATCAGATCTCACCTTGGAGAATACATCGCCAATCATAATGGAGAACAACAAAGGACTAATGACACTTCCCTGGGGGGGGTACCATTATCTACCACATAGCTTTCTGACATAGAGCTCCCAACCTTCACTTGTATCGATCGACCCAAAAATTAAATCCTTTATTCAGTTAAAAACCCTTCCTCCAACCCCCATGATATCCAGCTTGATAAGTAGGCCTTCCTTCCATATAAAATCATAATCCTTCTCTACATCGAAGGAAACGGCTACCACCAGCTCCTTATATGCCTGTGCCTTCCGTAGGACTGACTCTAGGCACAGTACAGGATCCATCGTTCCCCTGCCTTTCCTGAACTCACTTTGATCTGGTACAGCTGCCACTGACAAGAGGGGACACTGAAATACTCTATTTAATTGCTGATTACCTAGCAGAGGTAAAGACATTCCCCCTCCAACACAAATTGCCCTGCCCCTAATCCTAGATTGGCAGTGCTATCTGGGATACTTGGGAGGTCCCTACCCCCCATTGAAGTTGAAATGTAAAATGGTTAGGTAAGGGTAGGGTAGGGGTAAGGTTAGGGCTAGGGTTTAGGGTTAGGGCTAGGGTTTAGGGTTAGGGCTAGGGTAAGGACGTCCCAAGGATCCCAGATAGCACGGACCAATCCTAGATGGCCCTATTATGCGTTCAAGACAAATCGGAACTCGGAAACTCAAACATTCTGGATGACCCACTTGGAAAGTATCAGAATCAACCAATAGTACGCAAAAAACGTACACACATTTTTACTCTGAGGTTCTGAGTTTCCGAGTTGTCTTGAAAGCGCCACTAGCTAGCAAAAGACAGTACTTATGCTGCATTCATAACCAAGTGGGAAGATGGTAATTACCCGTTGTGAAGTTGTAAATACCAGTTGGGTGCATTCACGAGTTGGGTGCATTCACGTTTTGAACTGGGAAATACCATTAAACATGGAGGTCATTAAAGGCTTGTGATTGTTTTGCACTTTTTTTGCCATAAAAAGTATATCAAGAGCTGCTTTCACTTTCTAAATCAAAAGGAAGATGACCAGAATCAATTTTGTATCAACAAAGTTTCGACTTGCTATCTCGTTGTAGAAAGACGATCCCGAGTTTCCCACTTTGAAAGTATTAGAATTAACCAATAGGATGCTACGCAAATAACTTGCGTTCATTTTAACTCTTGACGTTTAGAGTTTCCGATAGCACATAATAACAGCGTTGCTGTCATTTTTGCTGACAAATGACATCAGAGAGGTGCAAGTGGGAAACAGTTGTGACTAGACGGAGTACAGCTACAGACAAGTGATTTTTCATAGCGGGTTAGGAGAGCATTTTAGCTAACCCTTTTCCTAACCTTAACCTAATTCTCCTAACTTGCTACGTTAATGCTCCTAACCTGCTGCAGAGTTCTCCTAACCTGCTACGTTAATGCTCCTAACCTGCTACGAAAAAGTAACTTCCATTTGTAGCTGTATACCATTTTAGTCAAAACCTGAAACTCTGAGCACAAGGATGACAGATGAAGGTCCCACTAGTAATTACCAGTTGGAGGGGCATTCAAGTGGATTTTTCCAGTCATATGCTGGTATTTTATGAAATTACGAGATGTTGTGAATGCAGCATTAGACAATGCCTGACAAATGGATACTTATCTATTCCTGGAGAGAGCAGAAGTCCTCTAGCTATATGTGAAGGACACATTTTTTATTTCAATATTATGATACACAGTGTGTTACCTATTTATAGCGTTTTCGGTCCATAAAATATATATATATATATTGATCTTCAATTGATTGATTAATTTGTTGACCAGTCACCTTTCCCTTTATGCAAATTCTTAACAGAACCATGTGGGCAGCGTGCAGCTGAGGAGACTCAGGCCCGTGATCATACCAATCTGTCAATCTGAGATAGACGAACGTGGAAATAATCTGTTGGGTTTAGTGATGGGAAACCGATGCTTTCTGAAGCATTTGGGGCTTTCACCAAATTGAGCTGAAAAACGGTTAATTACCTGGAGCTTTTAATACAATGCACATTGGTGACATCTGCTGGTCAGCATTGAAAAGCAGCATTTGATGTTCATATATTAGTTTATTCCGCAACATATCAAACCTCCGTTGGGCAGTGGTTAGTCGCGAGTCTTAGCCTATTAATAGTTAGTTACCGGTTGCCACCTTCCATTGTGCTTCCCTTTCTTGCTGTGAAACCTTTTTTGTTTGTTTTTTGCTGTCAAAAACGGTGAATATTTGGCATCGAAGGATAGAAGCTTATACTGTACAAAAAAAAACCGAATTGTTTGAATAACAATGTGCAGAAAGTGTGGCGCCACAAATATTTTCTAAATAACATGCCTCCGCCTGGATTCAACCCCATTCCCTGCCGCCTGTGAGTGTTCTGGTCCCCGACTCTAGATGCTGAACTACCATTCAGGTGAGGCGACGCTACATGAAAACATACTTATCTACATTGTTAAGTACGGCGCCAAGTTAGGGAGAGGTCGGTGTTTGAAAGCAATTTGGAATCGAAGAAAGCACCGGAACCACGGCAAGATTAGTGGGATCTCCCACGTGATCAAAGGAAGCGTCTGACGTCTTTGATCACGTGATCACGTTGAAACCGAGAGGAAGAGGTGAAGAGAGATGCTCAACTCACGTAGCAACTCTGCGGAAAATCTTTCTCCCAGCAGGTGGCGTTTTTTTTAGTTTTTTCGCCCACCAAGCAAGGAGTTTTTGTAAGGCGGTCGAATTTGGTCAACAACAAAAAATGTATTGCTTATTGTGGTTTATTTAATTGAATATAAGTTACGTAATGCTTAGGTTGTTATGACTGTACTGATATAAATAGGACACGTGACATCACCGTTATATCGGAGTTGTCTCCAGATGGCAATTCGTGGTATGAGGCTTGAATACAGGTGGTTGATGTCAACAACCCTCATCGAATATTTTAAAAAAATATTAAAGAAAGGAAAAGGCGGGGTCTCAATCTCAAACTGAGATTGGCTGTAGGAAGAGTTTGAGATACTACTGGTCTGAAGAAGAAGTGAGCAGGGGGATGTGACAAAAGTCTGACATAAAGAGACAATAGTGTTGCGTTGCAGGAAAAGGGAAAAAGGAAGAAACTGGAATATATTGTAATGACCGGGCTGTGTCGTAAAGGAAAAAGAGACGGACACCAGGTGTGCAGGGCAGAACACAGGTTTATTCCTAAACTGGGCTATTGTTCAGGCCACAGCCCACGCCGCTAAATTCCGAACGTACACAAATACACAGTGTAAAGTTATGGGGCAGATCAGGGTCCCGAATAGAAGAGAGGAGACAGTAACCCCTATTTATGCATTTCAAAACCCCGCGGGATTACCCATCATACCCCTGCAACCTTTCCATCTGTCCTGGCATATTTAACCCCTGCTAGCACCCATGAGAACGATAACACGCCCACGAACACAGAACACAGTACTGGGTTGTTACAATATAATGATTTAATATGGAGTGGGGGATTGTACAGACCGTCTGGTGAAGGAGAAGATGGCGGACAGGGGCAAGGGAGACAGGGGAAACAGAAACATTAGAGGCTGCTGCTGCCTGTTGACATCACTGGAACACTAGTCACTCTAATAATGTTTACATATCTTGCACTACTCATCTCATATGTATATACTGCATTCTATAATATTCTACTGTATCTTAGTCCATGCCGCTCTGTCATTGCTTGTCCATATATGTATATTTTCTTAAATTCCATTCCTTACTAGTTTTGTGTGTATTGGGTATATGTTGTGAAATTGTTAGATATTACATGTTAGATATTACTGCACTGTCGGAGCTAGAAGCACAAGCATTTCACTACACCCGCTATAACATCTGCTAAACACGTGTATGTGACAAATAACATTTGATTTGATTTGAAGTAAAGTTAAATATGCCCTGAGTGAATATGGAATGGAGGATTGCGCAGGACTTCTGGAAGAGCTAGAGAAGGAAATTGAACATGACAAGAGTGAGGGTGAATCAATTGCGGTGGCAGGTGTAGTGACGACAGCCGAGAATGAGTTGAGTGTAGAGGGAAGCGGGGTGGTGAGGAAGGTTGGCGACAACCTGACCCGGGCGGGATGCGTGCTCTAGTAGCTCGTAGATGGAACCTGACGGGAGCGTGGATGAAGTACCCTCAGTGAGGACTGCAGGGAGAGGGGATGAAGTACCCTCAGTGAGGACTGCAGGGAGCGGGGATGAAGTACCCTCAGTGAGGACTGCAGGGAGCGGGGATGAAGTACCCTCAGTGAGGACTGCAGGGAGCGGGGATGAAGTACCCTCAGTGAGGACTGCAGGGAGCGTGGATGAAGTACCCTCAGTGAGGACTGCAGGGAGCGTGGATGAAGTACCCTCAGTGAGGACTGCAGGGAGCGTGGATGAAGTACCCTCAGTGAGGACTGCAGGGAGCGTGGATGAAGTACCCTCAGTGAGGACTGCAGGGAGCGTGGATGAAGTACCCTCAGTGAGGACTGCAGGGAGCGTGGATGAAGTACCCTCAGTGAGGACTGCAGGGAGCGTGGATGAAGTACCCTCAGTGAGGACTGCAGGGAGCGTGGATGAAGTACCCTCAGTGAGGACTGCAGGGAGCGTGGATGAAGTACCCTCAGTGAGGACTGCAGGGAGCGTGGATGAAGTACCCTCAGTGAGGACTGCAGGGAGCGTGGATGAAGTACCCTCAGTGAGGACTGCAGAGTTCAGGCCTCGCTCTGAGGATGTAAAGGATGATTCTGGCCCAGTGTTGGAGATTGTGGATCCTTGCAGTTTGGCTGAAGAGTGGAGGACAGTGATAAAGGAAAAGGGCTAAAGGTGTTATAGTATAGGTTTCTGGTTGGAGTAAGGTTCACTAACAATGATGCTTTTATGGGAGATCTGTTTGAAGTATCAAAGGATGGTAAGGGATGCATTGGGAAAGGTGGAGTCGGTCAGAGTGACCAATAGTGGTTTTGTTTTGATTGGGAAAGGTGGAGTCGGTCAGAGTGACCAATAGTGGTTTTGTTTTGATTTCTTGTGTGTGGAAAGAGCACAAGGAAAAGGCATTAAGGATCGACAAACTATTGACTTATGAAGTGGAGAGTTTTGATTTTTGCAGCAGAGCACCGTTAAAAGGTGTTGCATTGGATGTGGAGGCCTCGTGGTTTACGGGGAGTGTACCAGGAGTAGTTTGAGCGCGCCGGCTGAACTGTGTGGGGGGGGGGATAAGAAAGCCTGTCAGTATTATTGATGTTTGACGAAGACTATCTCCCTTCACATGTGAAGATGGGATACGTTAGATATGCGGTGAGAGCTTTTATGTCCAAGCCGTTGTTTTGCCGGAATTGCAAAAGGTATGGACAAGTGTCCATACCTTTTTCCCATGGGGGGCCAGTATGAAAAAATGTATGCACTCACTAACTGTAAGTCGCTCTGGATAAGAGCGTCTGCTAAATGACTAAAATGTAAAATGTAAGTGTGCGCAGAAGGAATGTTGTTGAAGGATCTGAGGGTGTACGATGTTGTAATTGTGATGGCAACCACGATCCCAATTCACCGGAGTTCCCGGTTAGGGTAAAGGAGTATGAAGTGGCAAGGGTCAGGGCTGTACAGCAGGTCTCCTACACGGAGGCACGTGAAATAGCTGAAGGAGCGAGGGGAGCTGAAGATATGGCTGTGAATGCTCTGCAGACTGTGGAGATTCAGTGTTGTTCAGTGTTGTTCAACAGTTGAGGGAAACTGATATGCTGATTGTGAAGAAGGTGGATTTTATGGTGGTTGTTGCGCGTGTAATTAATTGTACTGCACAAACAAACAAAAAGTCAAAGAAACGTGACATTATAGTATCTGCGGCTGAAAGGTTTTTGGGTTTTACAGGAATTCACTGCCGAAACATTGCAAAGAATACTGTCCGAAGATGCTCTTCCTTCTCAGGCCCCACCAGAGCCTGTAGGGATGGGCGTTGGCAGTTGAATCGGAAAAATGAGTACATTGAGTTTTGTTTTTTTTAGTTCAATATTTGGACTGAAATACAGCCAAAACAGTAGGTGGCGGCATGCACCGATATAATTTGTTTGCGGACCACCATAATATCAAGGAAGAAGACCCCGTACTGTAGGTTGCGGAAATACACCAATAGGTGTAGTCTTACATAGAACTTTAAAGAAGAGGAATCGGCGAGAGCTGGACAGTTTGCGGTGCCGCTTTGTGGACAACGACTCCCATTGTTAGGGCGGAGAGACAAGTATCTTGTCAGTATATCCATAATCTTCGTTTGAAACGCGCATCATTATGCTTTGAATACTGACTGCATCGGAGCTCCGGTATCAATATCCCATCACCAGTTGGGTTAGCATTTTGGTAGGGAAATAGAAAGTAACTATCGCACTGGTGGTCGTGCTAGAATCTGAATTCACGGAGCCATGGCGTCAAGTCTTGTTGCTGTCATTTTGTGTTGGACTCTGATCCCGTTTGTGACAGGTGAGTTTGGCAATTTGGAAATCTACAACGAACAAACATTTTTGTTTAGCTTTATATCAGTCTGTGATATTGTTCGATTTTTTTTCAGAGCTAGACAAGCTAGCTAAGTGAAAGGACATTATTATATTCCGTTTGCATTGCTCAATGTCTGAGGTGGGGCGAGTCTGTCTGTCTAACATGCTAACGTCTGTTAGCTAATGTCTGTTGCTAGCTACATTTTTTATGACTAGTTAAGCCATAATTTATGGCATGACTTTGCCTTTGAACTCTAGCATGTTTGAACTAAAGCGCTTTTCAGACGTCCAGTGGAATATCGCCGAAGTACCCGGCCAAACGCAGCCGTTGTCTTAAAGCGGATAGTGGCTTCACACACGACTCAAAAGACGCTCGATGGTCAATCTGACGTCTACATTGGGCCGTGCAACATTACGGTGATATGGCCTCTGCTGAAGTCAGGGCGGTCATACTTCACCGAACAGCGCTGAGCTGTTGTGAAGGAAGTTGTCTTCTTCTTCTTCTTCAGTGGGGTTTATCGGCAGGTTGGCATCCAACGTTAGGGTGCATTACAGGAAGTTGTCAAGGAAGTGAGTTTGTGTTTATACAGGACCTCCCGCTTTCACCTACCGTGAACCAATCATGTCAATACGGAGCTATACATAGTCCTGATGGCGCAGAGATGGCAGGAGCAACTGGAATAGAGATAATAAGGGAAGGCATTTATTTCAAGTACAGAGGAAAGTCGGGGAGGACGGCAGGAAGGGACAGAAGAGAGGAGGCTATTTTTAAAAGATGAAGGGTGGGACACAGCCAGTTGAATAAGACATTAAATGTGGTAGGAAAGCATCCAACAGGAAAGCGTGATTACTGTCAGGAAACAGAGACCGTGGAGCATGTATTGCTAGTGTGGGCAGTACATTTTTACATTTTAGTCATTTAGCAGACGCTCTTATCCAGAGCAACTTACAGTTAGTGAGTGCATACATTTTTCATACTGGCCCCCCGTGGGAATCGAACCCACAACCCTGGCGTTGCAAGCGCCATGCTCTACCAACTGAGCTACGGGAGGCCCAGTATCAGAGGGAAAGCGAGAGGATGAGATCTAATATGAGGGAGAAGGGGATACAGGAAGTTAGTTTAAAGAGTATATTGAGTAGAACGTCATTAGATATAGTCTCAAATATTTTGTTATATTTTTTAAGAGAAACTGGGTTGGCGGGTAGGATTTAGTTTCTCCCTGTCTCTGGCCCACACTCCAGTACAGTAGGTGGCGGTAATGCACCATAACGTTGGATGCCAACCGCCGATAAACCCCACTGAAGAAGAAGAAGAAGAAGGCGCCTCAACCACATTTTCAGATCAAGCATAAATAGGCTCTCACAAGGGGACAGCCCAGTCTATGCGACGGCCGCCGGTGACTATAGCAACGAAATAAACAAACATTATCGAAGTGCAAAAAAATCTACGCTGTAACACATGCAACAGAAATAATTAATCAAAAAATGGATTAGAAAACAATTATTTTTTATGTAAAACGTGACTCTGTAAACTGCTAGTGTTAGCCAGCTAGCTAGCTACATAGAGCGGTGATGTCAGCTGGTCCTGCTGTTGGTACGTGTTGATGTATCACCACATGGGCTACATTTTTTTATACTGTGATTGGTCAACAAAGACAGCACTGCTTCCTTCCATGGGCAGAGCACATTGGCCGAGCACCGCTCCGCCTGGATAGAAACATTTCACCACGCAGTGCCCCCCCCAGCCCCAGACCATTATTCCTCATCCACCAAACTTTACAGTTGGCACTATGCATTGGGGCAGGTAGCGTTCTCATGGCATCCGCCAAAACCAGATTTGTCCGTCAGACTGCCAGATGGTGAAGAGTGATTCATCACTCCAGAGAACGCGTTTCCACTGCTCCAGAGTCCAATGGCGGCGAGCTTTACACATTTAAATGTTTTACATTTACACCACTTTACACCACTACAGCCGACGCTTGGCAATGCACATGGTGATCTTAGGCTTGTGTGCGTCTGCTCGGACATGGAAACCCATTTCATGAAGCTCTCGATGAATAGTTCTTGTGCTGACGTTGCTTCCACAGGCAGTTTGGAACTCGGTGGTGAGTGTTGCAACCGAGGACAGGTGATTTGTAAGTGCTTTGCGCTTCAGCACTCGGCGGTCCCGTTCTGTGAGCTTGTGTGGCCTACCACTTCGCGGCTGAGCCGTTGTTGCTCCTAGATGTTTCCACTTCACAATAACAGCACTTACAGTTGACCGGGGCAGCTCTAGCAGGGCAGAAATGTGACGAACTGACTTGTTGGAAAGGTGGCATCCTATGATGTTGCCATGTTGAAAGTCACTGAGCTTGTCAGTAAGGCCATTCTACTGCCAATGTTTGTCTATGGAGATTGCATGGCGGTGTGCTCGATTGTATACACGTGTTGGCAACGGGTGTGCTAAAATAGCTGAATCCACTAATTTGAAGGGAAACATCTTGCAAATTGAGAAATCATGTGATTAAACTGAATAAAAAGAAGAAGAAACAACACTATGAAACAAAGATAAATGACATAAAGAATGATAGTAAAAAGCTTTGGAGCGCCTTAAATGAGATTTTGGGAAAAAAGGCAAACTCAGCTCCATCATTCATTGAATCGGATGGCTCATTCATCACAAAACCAACTGATATTGCCAACTACTTTAATAATGTTTTAATTGGCAAGATTAGCAAACTTAGGCATGACATGCCAGCAACAATTGCTGACACTACACATCCAAGTATATCTGACCAAATTATGAAAGACAAGCATTGTAATTTTGAATTCCGTAAAGTAAGTGTGGAAAAGGTGAAAAAATTATTGTTGTCTATCAACAATGACAAGCCACCGGGGTGTGACAACTTGGATGGAAAATTACTGAGGATAATAGCGGATGATATTGCCACTCCTATTTGTCATATTTTCAATTTAAGCCTACTAGAAAGTGTGTGCCCCCAGGCTTGGAGGGAAGCAAAAGTCATTCCGCTACCTAAGAATAGTAAAGCCTCCTTTACTGGCTCAAATAGCCGACCATTTAGCCTGTTACCAACCCTTAGTAAACTATTGGAAAAAATTGTGTTTGACCAGATACAATGCTATTTTACTGTAAACAAATTGACAACAAACTTTCAGCATGCTTATAGGAAGGACATTCAACAAGCACAGCACTTACACAAATGACTGATGATTGGCTGAGAGAAATTGATAATAAAAAGATTGTTGGTGCTGTTTTGTTAGACTTCAGTGCGGCTTTTGACATTATCGATCATAGTCTGCTGCTGGAAAAACGTATGTGTTATGGCTTTACACCCCCTGCTATAATGTGGATATAGAGTTACTTGTCTAAGAGAACACAGAGGGTGTTCTTTAATGGAAGCCTCTCCAACATATTCCAGGTAGAATCAGGAATTCCCCAGGGCAGCTGTCTAGGCCCCTTACTTTTTCAGTCTTTACTGACAACATGCCACTGGCTTTGAGCAAAGCCAGTGTATCTATGTATGCGGATGACTCAACACTATATACACGTCAGCTACTACAGTGACTGAAATGACAGCAACATGAAACAAATAGCTACAGTTAGTTTCTGAATGGGTGGCAAGGAATAAGTTAGTCCTAAATATTTCAAAAACTAAAAGCATTGTATTTGGGACAAATCATTCACTAAACCCTAAACCTCAACTAAATCTTGTAATGAATAATGTGGAAATTGAGCAAGTTGAGGTGACTAAACTGCTTGGAGTAACCCTGGATTGTAAACTGTCATGGTCAAAACATATTGATACAACAGTAGCTAAGCTGGGGAGAAGTCTGTCCATAATAAAGCACTGCTCTGCCTTCTTAACAGCACTATCAACAAGGCAGGTCCTACAGGCCCTAGTTTTGTCGCACCTGGACTACTGTTCAGTCGTGTGGTCAGGTGCCACAAAGAGCGACTTAAGAAAATTGCAATTGGCTCAGAACAGGGCAGTACGGCTGGCCCTTGGATGTACACAGAGAGCTAACATTTAATAATATGTATCTCAATCTCTCCTGGCTCAAAGTGGAGGAGAGATTGACTTCATTACTACTTTTATTTGTGAGAGGTATTGACATGTTGAATGCATCGAGCCGTCTGTTTAAACTACTAGCACACAGCTCGGACACACATGCATACCACACAAGACATGCCACCAGAGGTCTCTTCAAAGTCCCCAAGTCCAGAACAGACTATGGGAGGCGCACAGTACTACATAGAGCCATGATTACATGGAACTCTATTCCACATCAAGTAACTCATGCAAGCAGTAGAATCAGATTTTAAAAAACAGATAAAAAATACACCTTATGGAACAGCGGGGACTGTGAAGAGACACAAACACAGGCACAGACACACACACACACACATAGATACACACTGCTGCCTTTTAGCTAATGGGGATCCATAATAAACCCCAGGAAGAGTAGCTGCTGCCTTTTAGCTAATGGGGATACATAATAAACCCCAGGAAGAGTAGCTGCTGCCTTTTAGCTAATGGGGATCCTTAATAAACACCAGGAAGAGTAGCTGCTGCCTTTTAGCTAATGGGGATCCTTAATAAACACCAGGAAGAGTAGCTGCTGCCTTTTAGCTAATGGGGATCCTTAATAAACCCCAGGAAGAGTAGCTGCTGCCTTTTAGCTAATGGGGATCCTTAATAAACACCAGGAAGAGTAGCTGCTACCTTTTAGCTAATGGGGATCCTTAATAAACCCCAGGAAGAGTAGCTGCTGCCTTTTAGCTAATGGGGTGGCCTTTTCTATTGGGTTCAGGTCTGGAGACTGGCAAGGCCACTCCAGGACCTTGAGATGCTTCTTAAGGAGCCACTCCTTAGTTGCCCTGGCTGTGTGTTTTGGGTCGTTGTCATGCTGGAAGACCCAGCCACGACCCATCTTCAATGCTCTTACTGGGGGAAGGAGGTTGTTGGCCAAGATCTCGCGATACATGGCCCCATCCATCCTCCCCTCAATACGGTGCAGTCGTCCTGTCCCCTTTGCAGAAAAGCATCCCCAAAGAATGATGTTTCCACCTCCATGCTTCACGGTTGGGATGGTGTTCTTGGGGTTGTACTCATCCTTCTTCTTCCTCCAAACACGGCGAGTGGAGTTTAGACCAAAAAGCTCTATTTTTGTCTCATCAGACCACATGACCTTCTCCCATTCCTCCTCTGGATCATCCAGATGGTCATTGGCAAACTTCAGACGGGCCTGGACATGCGCTGGCTTGAGCAGGGGGACCTTGCGTGCGCTGCATGATTTTAATCCATGACGGCGTAGTGTGTTACTAATGGTTTTCTTTGAGACTGTGGTCCCAGCTCTCTTCAGGTCATTGACCAGTCCTGCCGTGTAGTTCTGGGCTGATCCCTCACCTTCCTCATGATCATTGATGCCACACGAGGTGAGATCTTGCATGGAGCCCCAGACCGAGGGTGATTGACCGTCATCTTGAACTTCTTCCATTTTCTAATAATTGCGCCAACAGTTGTTGCCTTCTCACCAAGCTGCTTGCCTATTGTCCTGTAGCCCATCCCAGCCTTGTGCAGGTCTACAATTTTATCCCTGATGTCCTTACACAGCTCTCTGGTCTTGGCCATTGTGGAGAGGTTGGAGTCGGTTTGATTGAGTGTGTGGACAGGTGTCTTTTATACAGGTAACGAGTTCAAACAGGTGCAGTTAATACAGGTAATGAGTGGAGAACAGGAGGGCTTCTTAAACAAAAACTAACAGGTCTGTGAGAGCTGGAATTCTTACTGGTTGGTAGGTGATCAAATACTTATTTAATGCAATAAAATGCAAATTAATTACTTAAAAATCATACAATGTGATTTTCTGGATTTTCTGGTCTCTCACAGTTGAAGTGTACCTATGATAAAAATGACAGACCTCTACATGCTTTGTAAGTAGGAAAACCTGCAAAATCGGCAGTGTATCAAATACTTGTTCTCCCCACTGTATGTGTTTCTATACCTGTAGATATTGTTGTTGCTGTTGTCTTTGCTGTCTGTCTTTCGAACACAAGTCAGTACCATGAGTTTTCTACCCAGCTGTGTCCAACTCCAACCTATAATGTCTTTTTTCTTTTCTACCCAGCTGGAGAGGACTGTGAAGCCTACATAGATGCCTACGGCCGTTACAAATCCAAACTGGACTGCAGTTTGCTGTGGTGCTGTGGAACGTGTGAGAATAGATACTGCTGCGGCATCCAGTCTCTCCGGCTGAGTGAGTCTAAACAGGACAGCTGCATGTTCAGGTAGGAGGAAAAAAACTATGTCCCAAATCAAATGGCACCCTACAGAGGCTTGCGAAAGTATTCACCCCCCCTTGGCATTTTTCCTATTTTGTGGCCTTACAACCTGGAATTAAAATTGCTTTTTTGGGAGTTTGTATAATTTGATTTACACAACATGCCTGCCACTTTGAAGATGCAAAATATTTGTAATTGTGAAACAAACAAGAAATATGACAAAAAAAAGTCAAGACTTTGTAGAGCCACCTTTTGCAGCAATTACAGCTGCAAGTCTCTTGGCACATCTAGCCACTGGGATTTTTGCCCATTCTTCAAGGCAAAACTGCTCCAGCTCCTTCAAGTTAATAATAATAATAATATGCCATTTAGCAGACGCTTTTATCCAAAGCAACTTACAGTCATGCGTGCATACATTTTTTTTGTGTATGGGTGGTCCCGGGGTTCGAACCCACTACCTTGGCGTTACAAGCGCCGTGCTCTACCAGCTGAGCTACAGAGGACCAGTTGAATGGGTTCCGCTGGTGTACAGCAATCTTTAAGTCATACCACAGATTCTCAATAGGATTGAGGTCTGGGCTTTGACTAGGCCATTCCAAGACATTTAAATGTTTCCCCTTAAACCACTAGAGTGTTGCTTTAGCAGTATGCTTAGGGTCATTTGTCCTGCTGGAAGGTGAACCTCCGTCCCAGTCTCAAATCTCTGGAAGACTGAAACAGGTTTCCCTCAAGAATTTCCCTGGATTTAGCGCCATCCAACATTCCTTCAATTCTGACCAGTTTCCCAGTCTCTGCCGATGGAAAAACATCCCCACAGCATGATGCCGCCACCATGCTTCATGGTGTTCTCGGGGTGATGAGAGGTGTTGGGTTTGCGCCAGACATAGCATTTTCCTTGATGGCCAAAAAACAATAAATTTTAGTCTCATCTGACCAGAGTACCTTCTTCCATATGTTTGGGGAGTCTCCCACATGCCTTTTGGCGTACACCAAACGTGTTTGCTTATTTTTTTCTTTAAGCAATGGCTTTTTTCTGGCCTCTCTTCCGAAAAAGCCCAGCTCTGTGGAGTGTACGTCTTAAAGTGGTCCTATGGACAGATACTCCAATCTCCACTGTGGAGCTTTGCAGCTCCTTCAGGGTTATCTTTGGTCTCTTTGTTGCCTCTCTGATTAATGCCCTCCTTGCCTGGTCCGTGAGTTTTGGTGGGCGGCCCTCTCTTGGCAGGTATGTTGTGGTGCCATATTCTTTCCATTTTTTAAATAATGGATTTAATGGTGCTCTGTGGGATGTTCAAAGTTTCTGATATTTTTTTTATAACCCAACCCTGATCTGTACTTCTCCACAACTTTGTCCCTGACCTGTTTGGAGAACTCCTTGGTTTTCATGGTTCCGCTTGCTTGGTGGTGCCCTTTGCTTAGTGGTGTTGCAGACTCTGGGGCCTTTCAGAACAGGTGTATGTATATATACTGAGATCATGTGACACTTAGATTGCACACAGGTGGACTTTATTTAACTAATTATGTGACTTCTGAAGGTAATTGGTTGCACCAGATCTTATTTAGGGGCATCATAGCAAAAGGGGGTGAATACATATGCACGCACCACTTTTTCCGTGATTTATTTTTTTAGAATTGTTTTTCATTTCACTTCACCAATTTGGACTATTTTGTGTATGTCCATTACATGAAATCCAAATTAAAATCCATTTAAATTACAGGTTGTAATGCAAAAAAATAGGAAAAACGCCAAGGGGGGGGGGTGAATACTTTCGCCAGACACTGTATGCCCCACAGGGTTCTGGTTGAAAGTAGTGCCCTACAGAGGGAATAGGGTGCCATTGGGGACTCAAAGATAAGTTCAGTGGACTGTGATTGTGTGATTACTAACCTTGTCTGAGACCTGAAGAACATTGACAATCTATGTATTGCACTAAAGCTGAAACCCCCGAGCCACCAACACAACAGCCTGGTTGTGTTAGACCAGGGGTGTCAAACTCATTTTAGCTCAGGGGCCACATGGAGGAAAATCTATTCCCAAGTGGGCCGGACCGGAAAAATCATGGTATATATAACTTAAAAACAACTACTTCAGATTGTTTTCTTTGTTTTAATACGATCAACATACAACATAAAGCTGGAGCCTGAGGACAGTGTGTCCAAAATAGTACAAGCACAACATCACTATTAATCATAAAACACCTCAAGTTATTTGAAAGTTCTGAGGACAAAGAACACACAAACACACAATGCCTCAGTGATTCACAGAAGTATATCACAGAACTATATCAGGGTGTCATTTCTCAGGCAGAAATGTAGATAAAAATAATGAAATCCTGTTCCCCAAACAAGTGCAAGAACCACAGAGTCAAGAATAGGTTAAATATACAAATAAAAAAAATCAATTAAAAACAATAGCATATCAACATAAAAACATATAAACATAAATCTGAAAGCGTTGCTCAAACTCCCGTAACAGTCCCGTTATTTTATCTTTGAACCGCTTCATGTCTGCCACATGTTGGGTCGCGCACACATTTTTCAGACAGGGGAAGTGAGCTGCATCACCACCGGCAAGTTGCGTCTCCCACAATGACAGCTTCAACTTGAAAGAACGTATGCTGTCATAATACTGCGTGACAACTTTGTTGCGCCCTTGCAGCTGTTTGTTCAAGTTATTCAGGTGCTCTGTAACATCCACCATAAATGCAAGGTCCTGCATCCATTCTGCGGAATGAAATTCTAACACTGGTTTGCCCTTTTCTTCCATGAACTGTTCAATTTCTTCTCGTAAATCAAAGAAAACGCCTCAGCACAGCACCTCGGCTTAACCATCTTACCTCAGTGTGGTATGGCAGGCCATAGATGTGGTCTTTCTCTCTGAGAAGGCTGTCAAATTGACGGTGATTCAGGCTTCTGGATCGGATGAAATTAACAGTTTGGATGACCACCTTCATGACGTTATCCATCTTTAATGACTTGCAACACAAAGCCTCCTGGTGCAAAATACAGTGAAAAGTCAAAAAATCACGTCCTCCATTTGCAGATTGCACTTTCTCTCTGAACTTAGTCACAACGCCTGCTTTTTTCCCGATCATTGAGGGCGCACCATCTGTAGCCAGGCTGACAGCGCGGGACCAGTCCACTCCGACCCTGTCCAGCGAGCCGACGAGTGCGGTAAAAATATCAGCTGCTGTCGTTGTATCTGTCATCGGCACCAACTCCACGAACTCCTCGGTGACGGTCAATGTGTCATCAACTCCGCGGATGAAAATGGCCAGTTGTGCAACATCTGTAATGTCCGTGCTTTCATCAATTGCAACCGAAAACGCAATAAATGACTTTACTTTTTGCTTCAACTGGCTGTCCAAATCCACTGAAAGATCGGAAATCCTGTCTGCAACTGTGTTTCTTGTCAGGCTGATATTTGCAAAAAGCCTGCCGCTTTTCAGGGCACACAATCTCCGCTGCCTTCATCATGCATGTTTTTACAAATTCACCCTCACTAAATGGTTTTGAAGCCACTGCGATTTCATTAGCAATGAGGTAGCTAGCTTTCACTGCAGCGTCACTGATGTCTCGGCTGTGAGTAAACACAGACTGCTGTTTCTTCAGACCCGCCAACAGTTAATTCACCTTCTCTCATCTCCGCTGTCCTTGAAAGTTGTCATATTTGTCGGCATGAAGACTCACATAGTGGCGACGAAGGTTATATTCTTTCAGCACTGCAACATGCTCTGAACACACCAAACATACAGCTTTCCCATTCAATTCCGTGAAAAAATAGGATGACCATTTTTCTTGGAACACTCTGCACTCTGCGTCCACTTTTCTCTTTTTTGACAGACATATTGGGGCAATGAGGGTGCCAAAGCACATAATGTTAAAAGTAGAAGCCGTAATAAATATCGCGGGCAAAACAAAGTAGCTCATTGGCTGCACGTGCTTGACCTACTTGCTCTGCCCCGGTATAAACAGTTTGCTTTCTTAACACAATTGCTATTGCGCCATCCAGTGGACGCAATTGGAACAGCAGTTTATTTTATTGAAAAATTGCAGCGCATTTTTATACTTTACAAAATTATTATTATTATTATCATTATTTTGATTTTTTTATCATCTCGCGGGCCGGATTAAACCCGTTTGTGGGCCTGATCCGGCCCGCTGGCCGGACGTTTGACACCCCTGTGTTAGACATTCTGTTGTGGTGTCAACCTCAACAATAGCCTGGTTGTGTTAGACATTCTGTTGTGGTGTCAACCTCAACAACAGCCCCTCATTAGACATTCTGTTGTGGTGTCAACCTCAACAACAGCCCCTCATTAGACATTCTGTTGTGGTGTCAACCTCAACAACAGCCCCTCATTAGACATTCTGTTGTGGTGTCAACCTCAACAACAGCCCCTCATTAGACATTCTGTTGTGGTGTCAACCTCAACAATAGCCCCTCATTAGACATTCTGTTATGGTGTCAACCTCAACAACAGCCCAGCACAATTATACAAGCTCAGTTCAGATCAGTGCAGCAATGAAACGTCCTTGCAGAACATGTAGGCTCTGTCAAAACCTCAGTAGAAAATACACCACACGTAGACCACCCTCATCAACCCCACAGATGACCCTGGGACTGAACAGCTCCCTCTGCAACTGGATCCTGGACTTCCTGACGGGCCGCCCCCAGGTGGTGAGGGTAGGCAACAACACCTCTGCCACGCTGACTGTTAACACAGGGGCCCCACAGGTGTGTGCTTAGTCCCCTCCTGTACTCCCTGTTCACCCACGACTTCATCCACATTGATGGGGCTGCAGTGGAGCAGGTATAGAGCTTCAAGTTCGACATACAAGACCCCATAATGACTAAGCAAAAAAAACGTTTTTTAGAAATGTTAGCAAAAAACGGAAATATCACATTTACAGTGGGGAAAAAAGTATTTAGTCAGCCACCAATTGTGCAAGTTCTCCCACTTCAAAAGATGAGAGAGGCCTGTAATTTTCATCATAGGTACACGTCAACTATGACAGACAAAATGAGATTATTTTTTCCAGAAAATCACATTGTACGATTTTTTATGAATTTATTTGCAAATTATGGTGGAAAATAAGTATTTGGTCAATAACAAAAGTTTCTCAATACTTTGTTATATACCCTTTGTTGGCAATGACACAGGTCAAACGTTTTCTGTAAGTCTTCACAAGGTTTTCACAAGGTATTTTGGCCCATTCCTCCATGCAGATCTCCTCTAGAGCAGTGATGTTTTGGGGCTGTCGCTGGGCAACACGGACTTTCAACTCCCTCCAAAGATTTTCTATGGGGTTGAGATCTGGAGACTGGCTAGGCCACTCCAGGACCTTGAAATGCTTCTTACGAAGCCACTCCTTCGTTGCCCGGGCGGTGTGTTTGGGATCATTGTCATGCTGAAAGACCCAGCCACGTTTCATCTTCAATGCCCTTGCTGATGGAAGGAGGTTTTCACTCAAAATCTCACGATACATGGCCCCATTCATTCTTTTCCTTTACACGGATCAGTCATCCTGGTCCCTTTGCAGAAAAACAGCCCCAAAGCATGATGTTTCCACCCCCATGCTTCACAGTAGGTATGGTGTTCTTTGGATGCAACTCAGCATTCTTTGTCCTCCAAACACGACGAGTTGACTTTTTACCAAAAAGTTCTATTTTGGTTTCATCTGACCATATGACATTCTCCCAATCCTCTTCTGGATCATCCAAATGCACTCTAGCAAACTTCAGACGGGCCTGGACATGTACTGGCTTAAGCAGGGGGGACACGTCTGGCACTGCAGGATTTGAGTCCCTGGCGGCGTAGTGTGTTACTGATGGTAGGCTTTGTTACTTTGGTCCCAGCTCTCTGCAGGTCATTCACTAGGTCCCCCTGTGTGGTTCTGGGATTTTTGCTCACCGTTCTTGTGATCATTTTGACCCCACGGGGTGAGATCTTGCGTGGAGCCCCAGATCGAGGGAGATTATCAGTGGTCTTGTATGTCTTCCATTTCCTAATAATTGCTCCCACAGTTGATTTCTTCAAACCAAGCTGCTTACCTATTGCAGATTCAGTCTTCCCAGCCTGGTGCAGGTCTACAATTTTGTTTCTGGTGTCCTTTGACAGCTCTTTGGTCTTGGCCATAGTGGAGTTTGGAGTGTGACTGTTTGAGGTTGTGGACAGGTGTCTTTTATACTGATAACAAGTTCAAACAGGTGCCATTAATACAGGAACGAGTGGAGGACAGAGGAGCCTCTTAAAAAAAGAAGTTACAGGTTTGTGAGAGCCAGAAATCTTGCTTGTTTGTAGGTGACCAAATACTTATTTTCCACCATAATTTGCAAATAAATTCATTAAAAATCCTACAATGTGATTTTCTGGATTTTTCTTTCTCAATTTGTCTGTCATAGTTGACGTGTACCTATGATGAAAATTACAGGCCTCTCTCATCTTTTTAAGTGGGAGAACTTGCACAATTGGTGGCTGACTAAATACTTTTTTTCCCCACTGTATGTTCTGCGTTTTTGATACAAAGATCTACTGTACTAGTTGTTCAGACTCTGTACATAAGTATTAGTGAATACTCTGAAGCACCTTTGGCAGTGATTACAGCCTTGAGTCTTCTTGGGTGTGACGCTACAAACTTGGCACACCTGTATTTGGGAAGTTTCTCCCATTTCTTCTCTGCAGATCCTCTCAAGCTCTGTCAGGTTGGATGGGGAGCGTCGCTGCACAGCTATTTTCAGGTCTCTCCAGAGATGTTAGATCGGGTTCAAGTCCGGGCTCTGGCTGGGCCGCTCAAGGACGTTCAGAGACTTGTCCCGAAGCAACTCCTGCATTGTCTTGGCTGTGTGCTTAGGGTCGTTGTCCTGTTGGAAGGTGAACTTTTGCCCCAGTCTGAGGTCCTGAGCGTTCTGGAGCAGGTTTTCATCAAGGATCTCTCTGTACTTTGCTCCATTAATCTTTTCCACAATCCTGACTAGTCCCCCAGTCCCTGCTGCTGAAAAACATCCCCACAGCATGATGCTGCCACCACCATCCTTCACCGTAGGGATGATGCCAGGTTTCCTCCAGACGTGACGCTTGGCATTCAGGCCAAAGACTTCAATCTTGGTTTCATCAGACCAGAGTATCTTGTTTCTCATGGTCTGAGAGTCTTTAGGTACCTTTTGGCAAACTCCAAGTGGGCTGTCATGTGCCTTTTACTGAGGAGTGGCTTCCTTCTGGCCACTCTTCCATAAAGGCCTGATTGGTGGAGTGCTGCAGAGATTGTTGTCCTTCTGGAAGGTTCTTCCATCTCCACAGATGAACTCTGGACAATTCCTTCGACCTCATTGCTTGGTTTTTGCTCTGACATGCAGTGTCAACTGTGGGACCTTATATAGACAGGTGTGTGCCTTTTTCTAAATCATGTCCAATCAATTGAATTGACCACAGGTGGACTCCAAGTTGTAGAAACATCTCAAGGATGATCAATGGAAACAGGATGCACCTGAGCTAAATTTTGAGTCTCATAGCAAAGGGTCTGAATTCTTATGTAAATAAGGTATTTCTGTTTTTTGTTTTTTTGTGTTAAAATTTCAAACATTTTCGCTTTGACATTATGGGGTAATGTGTGTAGATTGATGAAGAACATTTTGTTTTTAATCCATTTTTTAATAAGGCTGTAACGTAACAAAATCTGGAAAAAAGTAAGGGGTTTGAATACTTTCCGAATGCACTGACTGATGTTATGTCTCACTCTATTCCAGTGGCGGTATGAACACGTTGACCATCTCGTCATTGGTCGCAGCAGCTGTCATCATCATGATCAGTTTCATCTGTTGCTGCGTGTGTCCCTGCTGCTGCTTGTACAAAATGTGCCGGAAGCCCAGACGTAAGTCTCCTTGACAACATGAATCCTAGCATGTTTACTCCAAGACTGATTTTTAGATTTTAAAAAGTGTAATTGCTACTGCAATTTATTTTAAAATTTTAAACTTATGCTTGCCGTTACTCTGGACCCTGATCTCTCTTTTGACGAATATATCAAGAATATTTTAAGGGCAGCTTTTTTCCATCTTCGTAACATTGCAAAAATCGGAACTTTTTGTCCAAAAAATATGCAGAAAAACTAATCCATGCTTTTGTCACTTCTAGATTAGTCTACTGCAATGCTCTACTCTCCGGCTACCCGGATAAAGCACTAAATAAAGTTCAGTTAGTGCTAAACACGGCTGCTAGAATCTTGACTAGAAGCAAAAAAAATGTGATCATATTACTCCAGTGCTAGCCTCTCTACACTGGCTTCCTGTTAAGGCCAGGGCTGATTTCAAGGTTTTACTGCTAACCTACAAAGCATTACATGGGCTTGCTCCTACCTGTCTCTCTGATTTGGTCCTGCCGTACATACCTACACGTACGCTACGGTCACAAGACGCAGGCCTCCTTATTGTCCCCTCGGGCTCGTGTGGTGGAGGAGATCTTCCTGGGCTATACTCAGCCTTGTCTCAGGGTAGTAGGTTGGTGGTCTGTTGATATCCCTCTGGTGGTGTGGGGGCTGTGCTTTGGCAAAGTGGGTGGGGTTATATCCTGCCTGGTTGGCCCTGTCCAGGGGGTATCGTCGGACGGGGCCAGTGTCCCCCCCGTCTCAGCCTCCAGTATCTATAATGCAAAAGTCTATGTGCCGGGGGCTAGGGTCAGTCTGTATCGTCGGACAGGGTTTGTTTGTGTCCGTCCCCCGTCTCAGCCTCCACATAATTCTCCTTTCTTATCTGGTGTCCTGTGTGAACTTAAGTATGCTCCCTCTAATTCTCCCATCTCTCTCTCTGTCTTGCTCTCTCTCTCTCTCCCTCTCTCTCTGTCTTGCTCTCACTCTCTCTCTCTCTCTCTCTCTGTCTCTATCTATGAACGTTAGAACATCTTGAAGAACGATCTGGCCTTAATTGCCCTGTACTCTTATAATCTCCACCCGGCACAGCCAGAAGAGGACTGGCCACCCCTCAGAGCCTGGTTCCTCTCTAGGTGTCTTCCTAGGTTCCTGCCTTTCTAGGGAGTTGTTCCTAGCCACCGTGCTTCTACATCTGCATTGGTTGCTGTTTGGGGTTTTAGGCTGGGCTTCTGTTTAAGCACTTTGTGACTGTATAAGCACATCCGCTGATGTGAAAAGGGCTTTATGAATAAATTAGATTTGATGATACAGGAAGTGGGTCGACCGCTCCCACGTTGATCCCGGCCGGCAGGCGGTGATGGGGCGTGTCCCAAATGGCACCCTATTTCGTTTGTAGTCCACTACCTTGGTCAAAACAAGTGCACTACATAGGGAGTAGTGCCATTGGGGAAGCAGTCAAACAGTGACAGGCCCAGCTCTCCCTGGACTGGGGCACGAGGGTTGATTCTGTAAGCCACTTCCTCCTTACAATGGAACAGAAACCTACTGGATGGAACCTAACCTTTTTAGAGGAACAGAACATATCTTCCTCTTTTTGAGTTCTGGAAAAGAGAACTCAAAATCATTTCTGTATTGCTAAACATGCAAAAAACACGGATTTATAGTTAAATTTTCTGAACATTTCTGATTCATTCAACTGAATGATTAAACATGACATCACCATTTGTATAGTCTAAGAGTGTATTTATTTAACCTTTTTTTTATTTTGGAACGCAAACACAAAGATTGGCGTAGGTACATTGGTAGTTAGAATGGTGTATGTACATTTGGGAACTGGCAGCATTGAGTAAGAGTGGAATGTTACCAGTTGTTTGGCAACATTTGTATAAATAAACCCGCCCTATAAATGTGTGTAAGCCAGTGGTGTTATGGCACAGATATCCTTCTGAAAACTACCCAGTGGTGTTATGGCACAGATATCCTTCTGAAAACTAGCCAGTGGTGTTATGGCACAGATATCCTTCTGAAAACTAGCCAGTGGTGTTATGGCACAGATATCCTTCTGAAAACTATCCTGCGCTGACTGGGGTTTCTCACCGCTCTTTCTGATCATCATGCTGTGTTGCTGCTGCCCACACACACACACACACACACACACACACACACCCACCCACACACACCCACACCCACACCCACACCCACACCCACACCCACACCCACACACACACACACACACACACACACACCCTCTCTGCTAGCTAGCTCCTGTCTCTGAGTATGACTTGTATCTGTCAGACGACCCCTCAGCTTCCGCCTACACATTTTAGGATTTTACTCTCTGGTTAACACTGAGGTATTCAAAACACACTGGGACTCTTCTCATCGAACTAGCGAACCAAACAAAGGAGATGTGAACTGTCTGAGTGTAAAGGTCTGTGTAGTGGCTTCAAACAAATGGCTCTAATAGCCTGCTTTTCTGAAATGTATTCCTAAATGTTTTTTTTCTAATATTTTTACTTTGCTCTCAACTACCCTGAGAGCAACCCAGGTATACCTTTACAGGGTACCCGATGCCAATATACCAGGGTACCCTATACCAATATACCAGGGTACCTGATGCCAATATACCAGGGTACCCTATGCCAATATACCAGGGTACCCTATGCCAATATACCAGGGTACCCGATGCCAATATACCAGGGTACCCTATACCAATATACCAGGGTACCCGATACCAATATACCAGGGTACCCTATACCAATATACCAGGGTACCCGATACCAATATACCAGGGTACCCGATGCCAATATACCAGGGTACCCTATACCAATATACCAGGGTACCCGATGCCAATATACCAGGGTACCCGATGCCAATATACCAGGGTACCCGATGCCAATATACCAGGGTACCCGATGCCAATATACCAGGGTACCCTAGACCAATATACCAGGGTACCCTAGACCAATATACCAGGGTACCCGATGCCAATATACCAGGGTACCCTATACCAATATACCCGATACCAGGGTACCCGATGCCAATATACCAGGGTACCCGATGCCAATATACCAGGGTACCCGATGCCAATATACCAGGGTACCCAATGCCAATATACCAGGGTACCCGATGCCAATATACCAGGGTACCCGATGCCAATATACCAGGGTACCCGATACCAATATACCAGGGTACCCGATACCAATATACCAGGGTACCCGATGCCAATATACCAGGGTACCCTATACCAAAATACCAGGGTACTCGATACCAGGGTACCCGATGCCAATATACCAGGGTACCCTATACCAATATACCAGGGTACCCGATGCCAATATACCAGGGTACCCGATGCCAATATACCAGGGTACCCGATACCAATATACCAGGGTACCCTATACCAATATACCAGGGTACTCGATACCAGGGTACCCGATACCAATATACCAGGGTACCCGATGCCAATATACCAGGGTACCCGATGCCAATATACCAGGGTACCCGATACCAATATACCAGGGTACCCTATACCAATATACCAGGGTACCCTATACCAATATACCAGGGTACTCGATACCAGGGTACCCGATACCAATATACCAGGGTACCTGATACCAATATACCGGGGTACCCGATGCCAATATACCAGGGTACCCTATACCAATATACCAGGGTACCCGATGCCAATATACCAGGGTACCCTATACCAATATACCAGGGTACTCGATGCCAATATACCAGGGTACCCTATACCAATATACCAGGGTACTCGATACCAGGGTACCCGATACCAATATACCAGGGTACCCGATGCCAATATACCAGGGTACCCTAGACCAATATACCAGGGTACCCTATACCAATATACCAGGGTACTCGATACCAGGGTACCCGATACCAATATACCAGGGTACCCGATGCCAATATACCAGGGTACCCGATGCCAATATACCAGGGTACCCTATACCAATATACCAGGGTACTCGATACCAGGGTACCCGATACCAATATACCAGGGTACCCGATACCAATATACCAGGGTACCCGATGCCAATATACCAGGGTACTCGATACCAGGGTACCCGATACCAATATACCAGGGTACCCGATACCAATATACCAGGGTACCCGATGCCAATATACCAGGGTACTCGATACCAGGGTACCCGATACCAATATACCAGGGTACCCTATACCAATATACCAGGGTACTCGATACCAGGGTACCCGATACCAATATACCAGGGTACCCGATACCAGGGTACCCGATACCAATATACCAGGGTACCCTATACCAATATACCAGGGTACCCGATGCCAATATACCAGGGTACCCTAGACCAATATACCAGGGTACCCTATACCAATATACCAGGGTACCCTATACCAATATACCAGGGTACCCTATACCAATATACCAGGGTACCCTAGACCAATATACCAGGGTACCCTATACCAATATACCAGGGTACCCGATGCCAATATACCAGGGTACCCGATGCCAATATACCAGGGTACCCTATACCAATATACCAGGGTACCCGATGCCAATATACCAGGGTACCCTAGACCAATATACCAGGGTACCCTATACCAATATACCAGGGTACCCTATACCAATATACCAGGGTACCCTATACCAATATACCAGGGTACCCGATGCCATATACCAGGGTACCCTAGACCAATATACCAGGGTACCCTATACCAATATACCAGGGTACCCGTTGCCAATATACCAGGGTACCCGATGCCAATATACCAGGGTACCCGATGCCAATATACCAGGGTACCCGTTGCCAATATACCAGGGTACCCGATGCCAATATACCAGGGTACCCGATGCCAATATACCAGGGTACCCAATGCCAATATACCAGGGTACCCGATGCCAATATACCAGGGTACCCGATGCCAATATACCAGGGTACCCGATGCCAATATACCAGGGTACCCGATACCAATATACCAGGGTACCCGATACCAGGGTACCCGATGCCAATATACCAGGGTACCCTATACCAATATACCAGGGTACCCGATGCCAATATACCAGGGTACCCGATGCCAATATACCAGGGTACCCGATACCAATATACCAGGGTACCCTATACCAATATACCAGGGTACTCGATACCAGGGTACCCGATACCAATATACCAGGGTACCCGATGCCAATATACCAGGGTACCCGATGCCAATATACCAGGGTACCCGATACCAATATACCAGGGTACCCTATACCAATATACCAGGGTACCCTATACCAATATACCAGGGTACTCGATACCAGGGTACCCGATACCAATATACCAGGGTACCCGATACCAATATACCAGGGTACCCGATGCCAATATACCAGGGTACCCTATACCAATATACCAGGGTACCCGATGCCAATATACCAGGGTACCCTATACCAATATACCAGGGTACTCGATGCCAATATACCAGGGTACCCTATACCAATATACCAGGGTACTCGATACCAGGGTACCCGATACCAATATACCAGGGTACCCGATGCCAATATACCAGGGTACCCTAGACCAATATACCAGGGTACCCTATACCAATATACCAGGGTACTCGATACCAGGGTACCCGATACCAATATACCAGGGTACCCGATGCCAATATACCAGGGTACCCGATGCCAATATACCAGGGTACCCTATACCAATATACCAGGGTACTCGATACCAGGGTACCCGATACCAATATACCAGGGTACCCTATACCAATATACCAGGGTACTCGATACCAGGGTACCCGATACCAATATACCAGGGTACCCGATACCAATATACCAGGGTACCCGATGCCAATATACCAGGGTACTCGATACCAGGGTACCCGATACCAATATACCAGGGTACCCGATACCAATATACCAGGGTACCCGATGCCAATATACCAGGGTACTCGATACCAGGGTACCCGATACCAATATACCAGGGTACCCTATACCAATATACCAGGGTACTCGATACCAGGGTACCCGATACCAATATACCAGGGTACCCGATACCAGGGTACCCGATACCAATATACCAGGGTACCCTATACCAATATACCAGGGTACCCTATACCAATATACCAGGGTACCCGATGCCAATATACCAGGGTACCCTAGACCAATATACCAGGGTACCCTATACCAATATACCAGGGTACCCTATACCAATATACCAGGGTACCCTATACCAATATACCAGGGTACCCTAGACCAATATACCAGGGTACCCTATACCAATATACCAGGGTACCCGATGCCAATATACCAGGGTACCCGATGCCAATATACCAGGGTACCCTATACCAATATACCAGGGTACCCGATGCCAATATACCAGGGTACCCTAGACCAATATACCAGGGTACCCTATACCAATATACCAGGGTACCCTATACCAATATACCAGGGTACCCTATACCAATATACCAGGGTACCCGATGCCAATATACCAGGGTACCCTAGACCAATATACCAGGGTACCCTATACCAATATACCAGGGTACCCGATGCCAATATACCAGGGTACCCGATGCCAATATACCAGGGTACCCTATGCCAATATACCAGGGTACCCGATGCCAATATACCAGGGTACCCTATACCAATATACCAGGGTACCCGATGCCAATATACCAGGGTACCCTAGACCAATATACCAGGGTACCCGATACCAATATACCAGGGTACCCTATACCAATATACCAGGGTACCCTATACCAATATACCAGGGTACTCGATACCAGGGTACCCGATGCCAATATACCAGGGTACCCGATGCCAATATACCAGGGTACCCTATACCAATATACCAGGGTACCCGATGCCAATATACCAGGGTACCCTATACCAATATACCAGGGTACCCGATGCCAATATACCAGGGTACCCGATGCCAATATACCAGGGTACCCGATGCCAATATACCAGGGTACCCTATACCAATATACCAGGGTACTCGATACCAGGGTACCCGATACCAATATACCAGGGTACCCGATGCCAATATACCAGGGTACTCGATACCAGGGTACCCGATACCAATATACCAGGGTACCCTATACCAATATACCAGGGTACCCTATAACAATATACCAGGGTACTCTATACCAATATACCAGGGTACCCTATACCAATATACCAGGGTACCCTATACCAATATACCAGGGTACCCTATACCAATATACCAGGGTACTCTATACCAATATACCAGGGTACCCTATACCAATATACCAGGGTACCCTATACCAATATACCAGGGTACCCTATACCAATATACCAGGGTACCCTATACCAATATACCAGGGTACCCTATACCAATATACCAGGGTACTCTATACCAATATACCAGGGTACCCTATACCAATATACCAGGGTACCCTATACCAATATACCAGGGTACCCGATACCAATATACCAGGGTACCCGATACCAGGGTACCCGATACCAATATACCAGGGTACCCGATACCAGGGTACCCGATACCAATATACCAGGGTACCCGATACCAATATACCAGGGTACCCGATGCCAATATACCAGGGTACCCTATACCAGGGTACCCTAGACCAATATACCAGGGTACTCGATACCAGGGTACCCTATACCAATATACCAGGGTACCCGATGCCAATATACCAGGGTACCCTAGACCAATATACCAGGGTACCCTATACCAATATACCAGGGTACCCAATGCCAATATACCAGGGTACCCGATACCAGGGTACCCTATACCAATATACCAGGGTACCCGATGCCAATATACCAGGGTACCCTAGACCAATATACCAGGGTACCCTATACCAATATACCAGGGTACCCGATGCCAATATACCAGGGTACCCGATGCCAATATACCAGGGTACCCTATACCAATATACCAGGGTACCCGATGCCAATATACCAGGGTACCCTAGACCAATATACCAGGGTACCCGATGCCAATATACCAGGGTACCCTATACCAATATACCAGGGTACCCGATGCCAATATACCAGGGTACCCTAGACCAATATACCAGGGTACCCTATACCAATATACCAGGGTACTCGATACCAGGGTACCCGATGCCAATATACCAGGGTACCCGATACAATATACCAGGGTACCCGATGCCAATATACCAGGGTACCCGATGCCAATATACCAGGGTACCCGATGCCAATATACCAGGGTACCCTAGACCAATATACCAGGGTACCCTAGACCAATATACCAGGGTACCCTAGACCAATATACCAGGGTACCCTAGACCAATATACCAGGGTACTCGATACCAGGGTACCCGATACCAATATACCAGGGTACCCGATGCCAATATACCAGGGTACCCGATGCCAATATACCAGGGTACCCGATGCCAATATACCAGGGTACCCGATGCCAATATACCAGGGTACCCGATACCAATATACCAGGGTACCCGATGCCAATATACCAGGGTACCCGATGCCAATATACCAGGGTACCCTATACCAATATACCAGGGTACCCGATGCCAGTATACCAGGGTACCCTAGACCAATATACCAGGGTACCCTATACCAATATACCAGGGTACCCGATGCCAATATACCAGGGTACCCGATGCCAATATACCAGGGTACCCGATGCCAATATACCAGGGTACCCGATGCCAATATACCAGGGTACCCGATGCCAATATACCAGGGTACCCGATACCAATATACCAGGGTACCCTATACAACCGTTATGGAAACATGCCCAGCCCTACATGCATTTCCTGTATGTGATGTACAGTCGTGGTCAAAAGTTTTGAGAATGACAAAAATACTAATTTTCACAAAGTCTGCTGCCTCAGTTTTGATGATGGCAATTTGCATATACAGTGAGGGAAAAAAGTATTTGATCCCCTGCTGATTTTGTATGTTTGCCCACTGACAAAGACATGATCAGTCTATAATTTTAATGGTAGGTTTATTTGAACAGTGAGAGACAGAATAACAACAAAAATATCCAGAAAAACGCATGTCAAAAATGTTATAAATTGATTTGCATTATAATGAGGGAAATAAGTATTTGACCCCTCTGCAAAACATGACTTAGTACTTGGTGGCAAAACCCTTGTTGGCAATCACAGAGGTCAGACGTTTCTTGTAGTTGGCCACCAGGTTTGCACACATCTCAGGAGGGATTTTGTCCCACTCCTCTTTGCAGATCTTCTCCAAGTCATTAAGGTTTCGAGGCTGACGTTTGGCAACTCGAACCTTCAGCTCCATCCACAGATTTTCTATGGGATTAAGGTCTGGAGACTGGCTAGGCTTCTCCAGGACCTTAATGTGCTTCTTCTTGAGCCACTCCTTTGTTGCCTTGGCCATGTGTTTTGGGTCATTGTCATGCTGGAATACCCATCCACGACCCATTTTCAATGCCCTGGCTGAGGGAAGAAGGTTCTCACCCAAGATTTGATGGTACATGGCCCCGTCCATCGTCCCTTTGATGCGGTGAAGTTGTCCTGTACCCTTAGCAGAAAAACACCCCCAAAGCATAATGTTTCCACCTCCATGTTTGACGGTGGGGATGGTGTTCTTGGGGTCATAGGCAGCATTCCTCCTCCTCCAAACACGGCGAGTTGAGTTGATGCCAAAGAGCTCCATTTTGGTCTCATCTGACCACAACACTTTTCACCCAGTTCTTCTCTGAATCATTCAGATGTTCATTGGCAAACTTCAGACGGCCCTGTATATGTGCTTTCTTGAGCAGGGGGACCTTGCGGGCGCTGCAGGATTTCAGTCCTTCACGACATAGTGTGTTACCAATTGTTTTCTTGGTGACTATGGTCCCAGCTGCCTTGAGATCATTGACAAGATCCTCCCATGTAGTTCTGGGCTGATTCCTCACCGTTCTCATGATCATTGCAACTCCACGAGGTGAGATCTTGCATGGAGCCCCAGGCCGAGGGAGATTGACAGTTATTTTGTGTTTCTTCCATTTGCGAATAATAGCACCAACTGTTGTCACCTTCTCACCAAGCTGCTTGGCGATGGTCTTGTAGCCCATTCCAGCCTTGTGTAGGTCTACAATCTTGTCCCTGACATCCTTGGAGAGCTCTTTGGTCTTGGCCATGGTGGAGAGTTTGGAATCTGATTGATTGATTGCTTCTGTGGACAGGTGTCTTTTATACAGGTAACAAACTGAGATTAGGAGCACTCCCTTTAAGAGTGTGCTCCTAATCTCAGCTCGTTACCTGTATAAAAGACACCTGGGAGCCAGAAATCTTTCTGATTGAGAGGGGGTCAAATACTTATTTCCCTCATTAAAATGCAAATCAATTTATAACATTTTTGACGTGTTTTTCTGGATTTTTTTGTTGTTATTCTATCTCTCACTGTTCAAATAAACCTACAATTAAAATTATAGACTGATCATTTCTTTGTCAGTGGGCAAACGTACAAAATCAGCAGGGGATCAAATACTTTTTTCCCTCACTGTACTCCAGAATGTCATGAAGAGTGATCAGATGAATTGCATTTAATTGCAAAGTCCCTCTTTGCCATGAAAACGAACTTAATCCCAAATAAACATTTCCACTGCATTTCAGCCCTGCCACAAAAGGACCAGCTGCCATCATGTCAGTGATTCTCTCGTTAACACAGGTGAGAGTGTTGACGAGGACAAGGCTGGAGATCACTGTCATGCTGATTGAGTTAGAATAACAGACTGGAAGCTTTAAAAGGAGGGTAGTGCTTGAAATCATTGTTCTTCCTCTGTTAACCATAGTTACCTGCAAGGAAACACATGCCGTCATCATTGCTTTGCACAAAAAGGGCTTCACAGGCAAGGATATTGCTGCTAGTAAGATTGCATCTAAATCAACCATTTATCGGATCATCAAGAACTTCAAGGAGAGAGGTTCAATTGTTGTGAAAAAGGCGTCAGGGCGCCCAAGAAAGTCCAGCAAGCGCCAGGATCGTCTCCTAAAGTTGATTCAGCTGCGGGATCAGGGCACCATCAGTGCAGAGCTTGCTCAGGAATGGCAGCAGGCAGGTGTGAGTGCATCTGCACGCACAGTGAGGCGAATACTTTTGGAGGATGGCCTGGTGTCAAGAAGGGCAGCAAAGAAGCCACTTCTCTCCAGGAAAAACATCAGGGATAGACTGATATTCTGCAAAAGGCACAGAGATTGGACTGCTGAGGACTGGGGTAAAGTCATTTTCTCTGATGAATCCCCTTTCCGATTGTTTGGGGCATCCGGAAAAAAGCTTGTCCGGAGAAGACAAGGTGAGCGCTACCATCAGTCCTGTGTCATACCAACAGTAAAGCATCCTGAGACCATTCATGTGTGGGGTTGCTTCTCAGCCAAGGGAGTGGGCTCACTCACATTTTTGCCTAAGAACACAGCCATGAATAAAGAATGGTACCAACACATCCTCCGAGAGCCACTTCTCCCAACCATCCAAGAACAGTTTGGTGACGACCAATGCCTTTTCCAGCATGATGGAGCTCCTTGCCATAAGGCAAAAGTGATAACTAAGTGGCTCGGGGAACAAAACATCGACATTTTGGGTCCATGGCCAGGAAACTCCCCAGACCTTAATGCCATTGAGAACTTGTTGTCGATCCTCAAGAGGCGGGTGGACAAACAAAACCCCACAAATTCTGACAAACTCCAAGCATTGATTATGCAAGAATGGGCTGCCGTCAGTCAGGATGTGGCCCAGAAGTTAATTGACAGCATGCCAGCGCGGATTGCAGAGGTCGTGAAAAAGAAGGGTCAACACTGCAAATATTGACTCTTTGCATAAACTTTATGTCATTGTCAATAAAAGCCTTTTGACACTTATGGAATGCTTGTAATTATACTTCAGTATACCATAGTAACATCTGACAAAAATATCTCATAACACTGAAGCAGCGAACTTTGTGAAGACCAACACTTGTCATTCTCTCAACTTTTTGACCACGACTGTATAGTGTGATGTGGTGATATCCCCAGCAACCTGATCAGATGTCTGTCTGTCAGAATAGGGAACTCTGTTTATTCATTGTATTTCTATCTGCATATTTCGTTTACCCCTGGTGTATATCTCTCCCCCCCCAGCGGTGATAGCCACGACCACCCACACCACGGTGGTGAATACCCAGTACCCCCAGCAGCCCGTCCAGCCCTACCAGGGGGCTCCCCAGTACCCCCAGCAGCCCGTCCAGCCCTACCAGGGGGCTCCCCAGTATCCAGCCTTCCAGCCCATGCCTGTCCAGCCCGGCTATGGAGGTGGCCAACCCGTACCCACAGCACCAGGCTACCAGGGACAGCCCTTCCAGCCAGGACCGCCCCCTCCTTACCAAGAGACTGGTAAGTGTCAGAGTACACAGGACATGAGGAGAATCTGTTGTCATCAGAATCGTGTTCAGTGGGGCACACCGAAGCAAAACGTTTTACAACAGAAAATGGCATGTTAGGATCATGATGGGTTAGATTAGATGTACTTCAGATAGTATTACTTAGTTATGGAGTAATGGATTACTTTAGATGTACTTCAGATAGTATTACTTAGTTATGGAGTAATGTATTACTTTAGATGTACTTCAGATAGTATTACTTAGTTATGGAGTAATGGATTACTTTAGATGTACTTCAGATAGTATTACTTAGTTATGGAGTAATGTATTACTTTAGATGTACTTCAGATAGTATTACTTAGTTATGGAGTAATGTATTACTTTAGATGTACTTCAGATAGTATTACTTAGTTATGGAGTAATGGATTACTTTAGATGTACTTCAGATAGTATTACTTAGTTATGGAGTAATGTATTACTTTAGATGTACTTCAGATAGTATTACTTAGTTATGGAGTAATGGATTACTTCAGATAGTATTACTTAGTTATGGAGTAATGGATTACTTTAGATGTACTTCAGATAGTATTACTTAGTTATGGAGTAATGTATTACTTTAGATGTACTTCAGATAGTATTACTTAGTTATGGAGTAATGTATTAGTTGTAGGTGGAAAGTGAAGAGATGAGAATCCTGACGGTTCCTGACGGTTCCTGACGGTTCCAGACAAAGCATTGCTCCTTATTTGACTACCTGAAAAAACACCTCTGGTTTGGTGTGGTGTCAGTGGGTCTGATGTGGTCTGGTGTGGTGTTAGTGGGTCTGGTCTGGTGTGGTGTCAGTGGGTCTGGTGTGGTGTGGTGTTAGTGGGTCTGGTGTGGTGTGGTGTTAGTGGGTCTGGTGTGGTGTGGTGTTAGTGGGTCTGGTCTGGTGTGGTGTCAGTGGGTCTGGTCTGGTGTGGTGTCAGTGGGTCTGGTCTGGTGTGGTGTTAGTGGGTCTGGTCTGGTGTCAGTGGGTCTGGTCTGGTCTGGTGTGGTGTCAGTGGGTCTGGTCTGGTGTGGTGTTAGTGGGTCTGGTCTGGTGTGGTGTCAGTGGGTCTGGTGTGGTCTGGTGTGGTGTTAGTGGGTCTGGTGTGGTGTGGTGTCAGTGGGTCTGGTGTGGTGTGGTGTTAGTGGGTCTGGTCTGGTGTGGTGTCAGTGGGTCTGGTCTGGTCTGGTGTGGTGTCAGTGGGTCTGGTCTGGTGTGGTGTCAGTGGGTCTGGTCTGGTGTGGTGTTAGTGGATCTGGTCTGGTGTGGTGTCAGTGGGTCTGGTGTGGTCTGGTGTGGTGTTAGTGGGTCTGGTCTGGTGTGGTGTGTTGTTAGTGGGTCTGGTGTGGTGTGGTGTCAGTGGGTCTGGTCTGGTGTGGTGTCAGTGGGTCTGGTGTGGTGTGGTGTTAGTGGGTCTGGTCTGGTGTGGTGTCAGTGGGTCTGGTCTGGTCTGGTGTGGTGTCAGTGGGTCTGGTCTGGTGTGGTGTGGTGTCAGTGGGTCTGGTCTGGTGTGGTGTTAGTGGGTCTGGTCTGGTGTGGTGTCAGTGGGTCTGGTCTGGTCTGGTGTGGTGTCAGTGGGTCTGGTCTGGTGTGGTGTGGTGTCAGTGGGTCTGGTCTGGTGTGGTGTTAGTGGGTCTGGTCTGGTCTGGTGTTAGTGGGTCTGGTCTGGTCTGGTGTCAGTGGGTCTGGTCTGGTGTCAGTGGGTCTGGTCTGGTGTGGTGTCAGTGGGTCTGATGTGGTCTGGTGTGGTGTTAGTGGGTCTGGTCTGGTGTGGTGTCAGTGGGTCTGGTGTGGTGTTAGTGGGTCTGGTCTGGTGTGGTGTCAGTGGGTCTGATGTGGTCTGGTGTGGTGTTAGTGGGTCTGGTCTGGTGTGGTGTCAGTGGGTCTGGTGTGGTGTGGTGTTAGTGGGTCTGGTCTGGTGTGGTGTCAGTGGGTCTGGTCTGGTGTGGTGTTAGTGGGTCTGGTCTGGTGTGGTGTCAGTGGGTCTGGTCTGGTGTGGTGTTAGTGGGTCTGGTCTGGTCTGGTGTTAGTGGGTCTGGTCTGGTGTGGTGTCAGTGGGTCTGGTCTGGTCTGGTGTTAGTGGGTCTGGTCTGGTCTGGTGTTAGTGGGTCTGGTCTGGTGTCAGTGGGTCTGGTCTGGTGTCAGTGGGTCTGGTGTGTTGTCAGTGGGTCTGGTCTGATGTGGTGTTAGTGGGTCTGGTCTGGTGTTAGTAGGTCTGGTCTGGTGTGGGGTCAGTGGGTCTGGTCTGATGTGGTGTTAGTGGGTCTGGTCTGGTGTGGGGTCAGTGGGTCTGGTCTGATGTGGTGTTAGTGGGTCTGGTCTGGTGTCAGTGGGTCTGGTCTGGTGTTAGTGGGTCTGGTCTGGTCTGGTGTGTTGTCAGTGGGTCTGGTCTGGTGTGGTGTTAGTGGGTCTGGTCTGGTGTGGTGTCAGTGGGTCTGGTCTGGTCTGGTGTGGTGTCAGTGGGTCTGGTCTGGTGTGTTGTCCTCTCTCTCTCTCTACCAGGTCCTTATTTGACTACCTGCCCAAAAAACACCTCTGGTCTGGTGTGTTGTCAGTGGGTCTGGTCTGGTGTGGTGTTAGTGGGTCTGGTCTGGTCTGGTGTGTTGTCAGTGGGTCTGGTCTGATGTGGTGTTAGTGGGTCTGGTGTGGTGTTAGTGGGTCTGGTCTGGTCTGGTGTGTTGTCAGTGGGTCTGGTCTGGTCTGGTGTTAGTGGGTCTGGTCTGGTCTGGTGTGTTGTCAGTGGGTCTGGTCTGGTGTGTTGTCAGTGGGTCTGGTCTGGTGTGTTGTCAGTGGGTCTGGTCTGGTGTGGTGTTAGTGGGTCTGGTGTGTTGTCAGTGGGTCTGGTCTGGTGTGTTGTCAGTGGGTCTGGTCTGGTGTGTTGTCAGTGGGTCTGGTCTGGTGTGGTGTTAGTGGGTCTGGTCTGGTCTGGTGTCAGTGGGTCTGGTCTGGTGTGGTGTCAGTGGGTCTGGTCTGGTGTGTTGTCAGTGGGTCTGGTCTGGTGTGTTGTCAGTGGGTCTGGTCTGGTGTGGTGTTAGTGGGTCTGGTCTGGTCTGGTGTCAGTGGGTCTGGTCTGGTCTGGTGTCAGTGGGTCTGGTCTGGTGTGGTGTTAGTGGGTCTGGTCTGGTGTTAGTGGGTCTGGTCTGGTGTGTTGTCAGTGGGTCTGGTCTGGTGTGGTGTTAGTGGGTCTGGTCTGGTCTGGTGTCAGTGGGTCTGGTCTGGTGTGGTGTGTTGTCAGTGGGTCTGGTCTGGTGTGGTGTTAGTGGGTCTGGTCTGGTCTGGTGTGGTGTTAGTGGGTCTGGTCTGGTGTGTTGTCAGTGGGTCTGGTCTGGTGTGGTGTCAGTGGGTCTGGTCTGGTCTGGTGTCAGTGGGTCTGGTCTGGTGTGGTGTCAGTGGGTCTGGTCTGGTGTGGTGTTAGTGGGTCTGGTCTGGTGTGGTGTCAGTGAGTCTGGTGTGGTGTCAGTGGGTCTGGTCTGGTCTGGTGTGGTGTCAGTGAGTCTGGTCTGGTGTGGGGTCAGTGGGTCTGGTCTGGTCTGGTGTGTTCTCAGTGGGTCGGGTCTGGTGTGTTGTCAGTGGGTCGGGTCTGGTCTGTGTTCTCAGTGGGTCTGGTGTGGTCTGTGTAATGTCCTCTCTCTCTCTACCAGGTCCAGCGTATCCTCCTGCTATTCCAGTGCCTTATAGTCAGGCTGGGTTCAGTCCAGGACAGCCATCCTACCCTCTCCAGCCTCCAGCCCAGTGTCAGCCAGCCTACCCTGGTGCACCACCCGCCCAGCCCGACTTCCTCTCTGCCCAGCCCAACTTCCTCTCTGCCCAGCCTGCCTACAACCCTGCCTTCGTGGAGCCCCAGCCTCCCAAGACTGGCTACTGAAGCAGCTCCACCTCTCCCATTCTCGCTCTCGTGGGCTAGAAACTGACTGACTGACTGGGGGGCTAGAAACAGACTGACTGACTGAATGGGGGGCTAGAAACAGACAGACTGACTGACTGGGGGGCTAGAAACAGACTGACTGACTGAATGGGGGGCTAGAAACAGACTGACTGACTGAATGGGGGGCTAGAAACAGACAGACTGACTGACTGGGGGGCTAGAAACAGACAGACTGACTGACTGGGGGGCTAGAAACAGACAGACCGACTGACTGAATGGGGGGCTAGAAACAGACTGACTGACTGACTGGGGGGCTAGAAACAGACTGACTGACTGAATGGGGGGCTAGAAACAGACTGACTGACTGAATGGGGGGCTAGAAACAGACTGACTGACTGAATGGGGGCTAGAAACAGACTGACTGACTGAATGGGGGCTAGAAACAGACTGACTGACTGAATGGGGGGCTAGAAACAGACTGACTGACTGAATGGGGGCTAGAAACAGACTGACTGACTGAATGGGGGCTAGAAACAGACTGACTGACTGAATGGGGGGCTAGAAACAGACTGACTGACTGACTGGGGGCTAGAAACAGACTGACTGACTGAATGGGGGCTAGAAACAGACTGACTGACTGACTGGGGGGCTAGAAACAGACTGACTGACTGACTGGGGGGCTAGAAACAGACTGACTGACTGGGGGCTAGAAACAGACTGACTGACTGAATGGGGGGCTAGAAACAGACTGACTGACTGGGGGGCTAGAAACAGACTGACTGACTGGGGGGCTAGAAACAGACTGACTGACTGAATGGGGGGCTAGAAACAGACTGACTGACTGGGGGGCTAGAAACAGACTGACTGACTGAATGGGGGCTAGAAACAGACTGACTGACTGGGGGGCTAGAAACAGACTGACTGACTGGGGGGCTAGAAACAGACTGACTGACTGAATGGGGGGCTAGAAACAGACTGACTGACTGAATGGGGGGCTAGAAACAGACTGACTGACTGAATGGGGGGCTAGAAACAGACTGACTGACTGAATGGGGGGCTAGAAACAGACTGACTGACTGACTGAATGGGGGGCTAGAAACAGACTGACTGACTGAATGGGGGGCTAGAAACAGACTGACTGACTGACTGGGGGGCTAGAAACAGACTGACTGACTGAATGGGGGCTAGAAACAGACTGACTGACTGAATGGGGGGCTAGAAACAGACTGACTGACTGAATGGGGGGCTAGAAACAGACTGACTGACTGACTGGGGGGCTAGAAACAGACTGACTGACTGAATGGGGGGCTAGAAACAGACTGACTGAATGGGGGGCTAGAAACAGACTGACTGACTGAATGGGGGGCTAGAAACAGACTGACTGAATGGGGGGCTAGAAACAGACTGACTGACTGGAGCCAAAGATACAGTCATGATCCGGTCAATTCACAAAGCTTATATAGAAATATGACTCCAACCTAATCTCAACTTATCAATATGATTCCACCCTGTTCTCACCTTATCAATATGATTCCACCCTGTTCTCACCTTATCAATATGACTCCAACATGTTCTCGCCTTATCAATATGACTCCAACATGTTCTCGCCTTATCAATATGACTCCAACATGTTCTCGCCTTATCAATATGATTCCAACCTGTTCTCGCCTTATCAGCATGACTCCAACCTGTTCTCGCCTTATCAGCATGACTCCAACCTGTTCTCACCTTATCAACATGACTCCAACCTTTATAGAGCTCACGTGGGATTTAACTGAACTATGACTGTATCCCAAATTGCACCCTATTCCCTATACAGTGCACTAACCCTGGTCAAAAGTAGTGCACTACATAGGGAATAGGGTGCCATTTGGGATATATCCTGTGTGTTTACTTTGTGTTAGGGCCAGGAGTTTTTCTGGTATCTTCGTAACCTGCCCAGGAAACCTTGGGGTCTAGTGTATATTTAGGGCCTGGTCAAGTCTTGGGTTTCGTCCCAAATGGTACCCTATTCCCTATATAGTGCACTACTTTAGACCAGAGAATGGCACCCTATTCCCTATGTAGTGCACTACTTTAGACCAGAGAATGGTACCCTATTCCCTATATAGTGCACTACTTTAGACCAGAGAATGGCACCCTATTCCCTATGTAGTGCACTACTTTAGACCAGAGAATGGCACCCTATTCCCTATATAGTGCACTACTTTAGACCAGAGAATGGCACCCTATTCCCTATATAGTGCACTGCTTTTGACCAGGACCCAATGGTCAGGGCTCTGGTCCAAAGTGGTGCACTATATAGGGAATAGGGTGCCATTCTTTTTTGTTTTTCATGTTTAGGAAAAGCTCTGGGCCACTATGTTAACGGTAATCATGTTATTGGTGTTCATGTTGGAGCATGTTCCTTACAAACCACATGGAAGAAAACAACCTTGGTTTCTGTTTGTGAAGCGTTTTCTGATGAACACAACCCAGGAAAAGATAAAACATCTGTCATTCCCAAGAAGTGACTTTTTGACCAGCACCTTATTTCCCAGAGACATCATGTTACAAACGCTCTGTTTTATACACTGTTATTGCTTCTTTTTCTAAACTAACGGTGAAAGCACAGCAATGCATGAAGATTCCTTATCTGCTACCAGTCTTCAGTGTGCAGTGCAAAACACAGTGTTGTCAGATAAACAAAAAGTAATATTCTGATTTTTTTTTTTAACAATGCATTTTGCACTATAGGTGAATGACTTAGATGACAGCCAAGAATGAAATGTCTGAATCATTCACACAGTTGTGAATTATGCGTAAATGTAGTTTCAGTGGTAAAACGTACGTCCTATTAAAAATGACACGTATCCTATCAAGTTCATAAAGCAGGTATAGAAAACTGAATGCAAGAAACCGTTGCCTTTTTTACCACAAATTCTTCACCCAACCAAATATGAGATTGTTGGTTTTTAATTAAAAAGACCAGTGTCCTTTTTCTATGTGTTTCCATGTAGGTTGTTTTTAGAGGTTAAATCAGTGTTGACCTTTTATGTCTGTGTCCCGAATGTCACCATATTCCCTACAAAGTGCACCATGTAGGGAATGTGGTATTCTTTATTTAACCAGGAAGGTCCCATTCAGACGGTCTCTTTTTCAAGAAGGCAGCAGGAGTCAGTATGAAGGCATCAAGAAACTTAGTTCAATTTTTACAACAACAACAAATATCTTCACTGAAATGTTTCAGTGTAGGAACAGGGGTAACCGTTTGACACAATCCCTGTTTTTAAGAATGTTAAACGTCCACAATAATATGCCTTGTGGCTAACACTTGACACCCAGCATCATAACACGTTATTACATGGTCATAACTTGTCTTAACCTTGTCATAAAATGGCCGTAACACTGTCAAGACATATGAAGACCTGTTGTGACATATGAAGACCTGTTGTGACATATGAAGACCTGTTGTGACATATGAAGACCTGTTGTGACATATGAAGACCTGTTGGGACATATGAAGACCTGTCGGGACATATGAAGACCTGTCGGGACATATGAAGACCTGTCGGGACATATGAAGACCTGTCGGGACATATGAAGACCTGTCGGGACATATGGAGACCTGTCGGGACATATGGAGACCTGTCGGGACATATGAAGACCTGTTTGGACATATGAAGACCTGTCGGGACATATGAAGACCTGTCGGGACATATGAAGACCTGTCGGGACATATGAAGACCTGTCAGGACATATGAAGACCTGTCGGGACATATGAAGACCTGTCGGGACATATGAAGACCTGTCGGGACATATGAAGACCTGTCGGGACATATGAAGACCTATTGGGACATATGGAGACCTGTCGGGACATATGGAGACCTGTCGGGACATATGGAGACCTGTTGGGACATATGAAGACCTGTTGGGACATATGAAGACCTGTCGGGACATATGCAGACCTGTCAGGACATATGAAGACCTGTTGTGACATATGAAGACCTGTTGTGACATATGAAGACCTGTTGGGACATAAGAAGACCTGTCAGGACATATGAAGACCTGTTGGGACATATGAAGACCTGTCAGGACATATGAAGACCTGTTGTGACATATGAAGACCTGTCGGGACAGATGTTGCATTATTTTATGGCTGGTTATGAAACCTACATAAGCGTCAAAACCCACAGAACCTACCACACAAGGCAAAGCATTCCATTACATCATGGCCTACTGGTCAACGTTATGTTTGTTATATTTAAAAAATATTGACCATATTTAAATGATCATTGTAATTGCATACACATTGATGTCAGACATACACCTAACCCGATGCTCTGTTGCTGGTGACTGGGATGAATGCAGGAGCAGATTTCAGGAGCCATTTGGGACACACATCATGTTTAGGAAAAATGGAGGGGTGGTGTCCAGAAAGGAACAGTCAGATAGAAATACGTTGTGTAGAACAGACATCTCGACGAATGAATCATCTCAGCTCCAATCGATTGCATTTCTATCTGCGTTCAGTATGTTGTTGCACTCCTTAACACGACCCTCTTGTTGCTGGAACTTGTTGCCCAGTGTTGTTTTTGGCTACATGCCCAATGGCACCCTATTCCTATAGAGCGGTAATAGTGCACTACTTTGCTCTGGTTAAAAGTAGTAGCATTATGTAGGGAAGGGTTTCCCTAACTCGGTCCTCGGGACCCCAAGGGGTGCATGTTTTGGTTTTTGCCCTGAGCTGATTCAAAGCTTGATTCGTAATTTATTATTTGAATCAGCTGTGTAGTGCTAGGGCAAAAACCAAAACGCGCATCCCTTGGGGTCCCCAGGACCGAGTTTGGGGAAACGCTGATGATGGGAATATGGTGACATTTGGAACATAGCTTTTGTCTGTTCACGTGACTTCAGGTTGTGAGCACCTTGTATCTTTGTAACCATCTGCTTGTTTTGACTATGAAATGAGTACATTCCATACTGTATGTAGTTTAAATGTTTTATCAGGAATAAATACCACTCTGCTACAAAGGCAATTAAAGACACTTTTTAAAACTCTGTCATGATGGTATTTATTTAGCCTGGTCCTAGATCTGTTTGTGTGTCACGAACGTTGAGAGACGGGTCGGACCAAGGTGCAGCGTGAAAAGCGTACATGTTTATTAACTAAATAAACATACAACAAAACAAGAAACAACGTAACGTGAAGTCCTCCGGCTATACACATACAAGCCTAAACGGAACAAGATCCCACAACTAAGGTAGGCAACCAGGCTACCTAAGTATGATCCCCAATCAGAGACAACGAGCGACAGCTGTCTCTGATTGGGAATCACACCCGGCCAAACATAGAAATATCAACCTAGATCTACCACATAGAAATACACTAACATAGATCTCAACAGAAAACTCACACCCTGACCCAACCAACGAGAGTTCTCTCGATCAGGGCGTGACATTGTGCTCTTGCCAACGGCATGATGGCACAAACGGACTGGTGCTCAGGCTAGTATGAGAATTATTGTTTGCTCCAAGAGTTTTCTAGTCAGAACATATTGATGTTAATGTAACAATGTAATTTAATGGATTGGACACATTCAAGTAAAAACTCACTGAGACCTCAGAACAGTAGTCACAGGAAAACAACTGTTGAAAAATCACCTCTTTTTTTTTACATAATATTCCAACATCAAGAAAGGTTTCCTTTGTCAACATTCACAGAAAGTATAAAAATATATGATTCCCAAATGGGACCCTATTCCTCATTTAGGGCACCTTTAACCAGGGATCTGTAGTGCCCTAAATGGGGAATAAGGTCAAATTTGGGACGTAAACATTCGCTGTACATACAGTGGCTTCGGAAAGCATTCAGACCCCTTGACTTTATCCACATTTTGTTACGTTACAGCCTTACTCTAAAATGGATTAAATAGTTTTTTCCCCTCATTAATCAACACACAATACCCCATAATGACAAAACAAAAACATAATTTTTTGTTTGTGCATAAGTATTCAGACCCTTTACTCAGTACTTTGGTGAAGCACCTTTGGCAGCGATTACAGCCTCCATTCTTCTTGGGTATGACGCTACAAGCTTGGCACATCTGTATTTGGGGAGTTTCTCCCATTCTTTGCAGAACCTCTCAAGCTCTGTCAGGTTGGATGGGGAGCGTCGCTGCACAGCTATTTTCAGGTCTCTCCAGAGATGTTCGATCGGGTTCAAGTCCATGCTCTGGCTGGGCCACTCAAGAACCGAAGGCACTCCTGCGTTGTCTTGGCTAGTCTCCCAGTCCCTGCTGCTGAAAAACATCCCCACAGTATGATGCTGCCACCACCATGCTTCACCGTAGGGATGGTGCCAGGTTTCCTCCAGACGTGACGCTTGGCATTCAGTTCAAAGAGTTCAATATTGGTTTCATCAGACCAGAGAATTTTGTTTCTCATGGTCTGAGAGTCCTTTCGGTGCCTTTTGGCAAACTCCAAGCGGGCTGTAATGTGCCTTTTACTGAGGAGTGGCTTCTGTCTGGCCACTCTACCATAAAGGCCTGATTGGTGGAGACTGCAGAGATGGTTGTCCTTCTGGAAGGTTCTCCCATCTCCACAGAGGAACTCTGGAGCTCTCTCAGAGTGACCATCAGGTTCTTGGTCACCTCCCTGACCAAGGCCCTTCTCCCCCGATTGCTCAGTTTGGCCGAGTCTTGTTGGTTCCAAACTTCTTCCATTTAAGAATGATGGAGGCCACTGTGCTCTTGGGGACCTTCAATGCTGCAGAAATGTTTTGGTACCCTTCCCCAGATCTGTGCCTCGACATAATCCTGTCTCGGGGCTCTATGGACAATTCCTTCAACCTCATGGCTTGGTTTTTGCTCTGACATGCACTGTCAACTGTGGGACCCTCAGGGTTCAATAATTGGCCCACTATTGTTCTCACTTTATATAAACAACATTGGTGATGATGTCAGATATTGTAAATTCCATTTATATGCAGATGACCCAGTGATGTACTCTATTGCTCCAACAGCGGACCAAGCTTTAATGCAGTTGGAGTCTACTACAGGGGTCTCTTTTACAGCTTAAACTTGTTTTAAACGCTAAGAAAACAAATGTCATGTTTTCTTCTAGGTCTAAACTCTCAATTAGAAACACTTTTGAAATCACTAGCTTGGATGGTACTCAAATCCAACAGGTCTCTGCATATAAATACTTAGGGGTATGGTTAGATGATAGGCTTTCTTTTAAAAAACATGTTACTGAATTGGGAAAAAAGCTCAAATTCAAGATAGGGTTCCTTTACAGAAACAGGGCTTGTCTGTCCTCCGTAAATAGAAAACAAATTGTGCAGGCTACTTTTATGTCCGTTTTAGATTATGGTGATATTATCTATATGCATGCATCGGCAAACACATTAAAACCACTGGATGCTATTTACCATTGTGCACTCAGGTTTATCACGGGTGATAGTTACAAAACTCATCACTGTATCCTATATATGTGGGTTGGGCCTCTCTATCTGTGAGGTGAGAGCAACATGCTCTCTTGTTTATTTATAAAGCACTTCTTTTAAAACTACCTCCATATATATCATCATTAATTTCCACTAGATATACTAATTTTAAAACCAGATCACAGATGTGGATGACATTAGAGACTCCTGTGGTCTCCCCAGAGTTGGGTAGGACTGCCTTCAGTTCCTTTGCACCTTATTTATGGAACAAACTGCAGATCCAACTGAAGTTAGACACTCTGGTGTCCCTTGCCCATTTAAAAAATGTTATGGAGGATCAATATGATGTTGTTTGTGATTGTTTCTGTTGAATTGTGTTTTTGTTTTGTGTGTTTGAAATGTTCTTGTCTGTATGTCTAAAACTGTACATGTCAACATGTTTACACAGGGCACAGCCGTAAAAGAGATCCAGGTCTCAGTCTGTTTTTTCCCCTGTTAAAATAAAGATTTAAAATATATATATATATATATATATATATATATATATATATAGACAGGTGTGTGCCTTTCCAAATCATGTCCAATCAATTGAATTTACCATAGATGGACTCCAATAAAGCACTGAGGCTAGGAAACACTGCCACCACCGATAAATCTACAATAATCGAGAATTTCAACAAGCATTTAGCTATGGCTGGCCATGCTTTCCACCTGGCTACCACTACCCCGGCCACCAGCTCTGCACCCTCCGCTGCAACTTGCCCATGCCCCCCCACCCACTTCTCCTTCACACAAATTCAGACAGCTGATGTTCTGAAAGAGCTGAAAAATCTGGACCCCTACAAATCATCTGGGCTAGACAATCTGGACCCTTTCTTTCTAAAAATAGCCACCGAAACTGTCGCAACCCCTATTACTAGCCTGTTCAACCTCTCTTTCGTAACGTCTGTGATCCCCAGAGATTAGAAAGCTGCCGCGGTCATCCCCCTCTTCAAAGGGGGTGACACTCTAGATCCAAACTGTTACAGACCTATGTCCATCCTGCCCTGCCTTTCGAAAGTTTTTGAAAGCCTAGTTAACAAACAGATCACCGACCATTTCGAATCACACCGTACATTCTCCGCTATGCAATCCGGTTTCCGAGCTGGTTATGGGTGCACCTCAGCCACGCTCAAGGTCCTAAACGATATTATAACCGCGATCGATAAAAGACAGTACTATGCAGCCGTCTTCATCGACCTGGCCAAAGCTTTCGACTCTGTCAACCACCGCATTCTTATTGGCAGACTAAATAGCCTTAGTTTCTCAAATGACTGCCTCGCCTGGTTCACCAACTACTTCTCAGATAGAGTTAAATGTGTCAAATCGGAGGGCCTGTTGTCTGGACCTATGGCAGTCTCTATGGGGGTGCCACAGGGTTCAATTCTTGGGCCGACTCTTTTCTCCGTGTATATCAATGATGTCGCTCTTGCTGCTGGTGACTCTCAGATCCACCTCTACGCAGGACACCATTTTGTATACATCTGGCCCTTCATTGGACACTGTGTTAACAAACCTCCAAACGAGCTTCAATGCCATACAACACTCCTTCAGTAGCCTCCAACTGCTCTTAAACACTAGTAAAACTAAATGCTTGCTCTTCAACCGAACGCTGCTTGCACCCGCCCACCCGACTAGAATCACTACTCTCGACGGGTCTGACCTAGAGTATGTGGACAACTACAAATACCTAGGTGTCTGGTTAGACTGTAAACTCTCCTTCCAGACTCACATTAAGAATCTCCAATCCAAAGTTAAATCTAGAATCGGTTTCCTATTTCGCAACAAAGCCTCCTTCACTCATGCTGCCAAACATGCCCTCGTAAAACTGACTATCCTACCGATCCTTGACTTTGGCGATGTCATTTACAAAATAGCCTCCAACACTCTACTCAGAAAATTGGATGTAGTCTATCACAGTGCCATCCGTTTTGTCTCCAAAGCCCCATATACTACCCACCACTGTGACCTGTACGCTCTTGTTGGCTGGTCCTCACTACATATTCCTCGCCAAACCCACTGGCTCCAGGTCATCTATAAATCACTGCTAGGCAAATCCCTGCCTTATCTTAGCTCATTGGTCACCATAGCAACACCCACCCGTAGTATGCGCTCCAGCAGGTATATCTCACTGGTCATCCCCAAAGCCAACACCTCCTTTGGCCGCCATTCCTTCCAGTTCTCTGCTGCCAATGACTGGAACAAATTGCAAAAATCTCTGAAGCTGGAGACACTTATCTCCCTCACTAACTTTAAGCATCAGTTGTCAGAGCACCTTACCGATCACTGCACCTGTACACAGCCCATCTGAAATTAGCCCGCCCAACTACCTCATCCCTATATTGTTATTTATTTTGCTCATTTGTACCCCAGTATCTCTATTTGCACATCATCTCTTGCACATCTATCATTCCAGTGTTAATACTAATTGTAATTATTTTGCACTATAGCCTATTTATTGCCTTACCTCCATAACTTGCTACATTTGCACACACTGTGTATATATTTTTCTGTTGTATATTTGACTTTATGTTTTGTTTTACCCCATATGTAACTCTGTGTTGTTGTTTTTATCGCACTGCTTTGCTTTATCTTGGCCAGGTCGCAGTTGTAAATGAGAACTTGTTCTCAACTGGCTTACCTGGTTAAATAAAGGTGAAATAAAAATTAAAAAAAATAAAAATAAAAATATTAAACTAATTGGGACACTAATTTTCATTACAGATAACATCAAACAAAAAACGTGGGTACACTTTCAGTTATTGTGAAAACTTTCATCACCTTTCAATGCCTTAGCTTTGAAATGTAAATGTTTATACATATTCAGATTGAGTTATCTTTCTAAAATGTGTATAGTATGCCAAGTTATTTAGCTACATGTATTTAGCAGCATGGAGAAAGTCAAGAGGAAGCAGTGGAGTGAGATGGACATGTTCCATGCCATGGAGGACTGCGGGGCAGGGACGGCTATCCGCCAGGCTGATCTCAGCATGTGTAGTTCCCGCCGTAAAGCATGGAGGAGGAGCTGTGATGGTGTGGGGGTGCTTTGCTGGTGACACTGTCTGTGATTTATTTAGAATGCAAGGCACACTTAACCAGCATGGCTACCTCAGCATTCTTCAGTGATACACCATCCCATCTGGTTTGGGCTTAGTGGGACTATCATTTGTTTTTCAACAGGACAATGACCCAACACACCTCCCGGCTGTGTAAGGGCTATTTGACCAAGAAGGAGAGTGATGGAGTGCTGCATCAGATGACCTGGCCTCCACAATCCCCCAACCTCAACCCAATTGAGATGGTTTGGGATGAGTTGGACCGCAGAGTGAAGGAAAAGCAGCCAACAAGTGCTCAGCATATGTGGGAACTCCTTCAAGACTGTTGGAAATGCATTCCAGGTGAAGCTGGTTGAGAGAATGCCAAGAGTGTGCAAAGCTGTCATCAAGGCAAAGGGTGGCTATTTGAAGAATCTCAAATATAAAATATATTTTGATTTGTTTAACACTTTTTTGGTTACTACATGATTCCATATGTGTTATTTCATTACATTTTACATTTGAGTCATTTAGCAGACGCTCTTATCCAGAGCGACTTACAGTTAGTGAGGGCATACATTTTCATAGTTTTGATGTCTTCGCTATTATTCTACAATGTAGAAAATAGTACAAATAAAGAAAAACCCTTGAATGAGTAGGTGTGTCCAAACTTTTGACTGGTACTGTATATTTTTTATTGTTTTTATTGTTTATTTTTCCCGGTTCCCCTTTCCATTTTGGGTCACAAAGTGTTAATGTATAATTGCTACATATTGGATACCAACCGCCGTGTGGGCGGGACATCCTCCAGGAAGAGGTAGTAGCAGCAACTAACCGTCTGTGGTAGCAGTGTCTTTGGTGTCAGGAGCTGAAGTTATTCTTAAAGCATCGGAACTTATGGTGTGTTGGCTTTGGAAAGCTGCCGGAGTTGATACAGAGATACATTTGCGTACAACACACAGTTGTGTTATGGAACTGGATAAAATGGACGAGAACGACTGGAAATACCACGGGGAGGGCAACAAAAGCCTAGTGGTTTCTCATGTTCAGGTGAGCTAGTTAGCTACAGTAGCTAAAATATTGGTAGCATATGCAGCTAGCTATCTAACATTAGTAAGCTGAGAGCTAATAGCTAGCTGGCCAAGTTGTCTGGCGCCGTCCATGTCTTGTAACAGTGGAAAGTAAAAATATTGTTTGCTTTAGTTGCTACAAGATTGTTTTCCTAGAAGTCATCTAATTCTTGTGGTACTTTTCCACACCAGTTGCTAGCTGACAAGCTAACTAATTAACGTTAGAGTCATAGTTAACGTTAACTAAACTTAGCTGCATGTCTTTGATGCCTTGGAAGTCAAACGAGCTAGCTAGCTATCTAACCTTGCTGCGTTATCACGTGGGTTTCAGCAAATAACTTTTACTCCACCGTATTTTATATTTAGATACCTTTTATAAAAGGATTCCCAATGTTGTTGTATCTAACAACTCTCTCCTCTTCTCTCCTATTCAGCACGCCAGAGTCCTTCGGCTCCTGAAGTATTCTACAGAAGATGCCGAAAACTCGCATAAGGTTAGAAAATCCTATCCAGCAAAATATGTCCCATTAGTAAAGTTAGTTCATAAACATTCCAACCGTAACTTGCCAGATCTTGCTTGGTAACAAATGTACTACCATATTGACATGTCTAGGATTGGTTTATTCTGGGAACCGTTTAGTGTCTTGTTATGGTTAATCAACAACACAATCCAACTCCTTGTGAAAAGGTATTTGGGGTACGTTTTGGGTTTGGGAAATCAGCACCTGTAGGGAACCGGGCAGGGCAGAGGAGGGGGAAGTTGCTCCTAGACGCTGATCTTGGGCCAGTTTTGCATTTCCCCCGCTAATGGTTACGGTTTGTATTGGGGAAGGGGAAGCCGATCCTGGATCTGTACCTTACTTGTGTTAAAAAGCCCCTAAAAGGTCCAGCTTGGGGTTAATGGCTTTCATTGACTGCTTGTATCAACCAAGCAAGTGAAGGCACAAACACAAGTATGCATCATGCATAGCTATGAAAATGAGCACACTCAGGATTGTCACAGCAACCTCATTTCTCTCGACCATCTGTTTCTTCTCTTCCAGACAACAGAACAAGCTTTCCACCACATACAGAACATAGTTGACTATAGTCAAAATGTCATGAAGCCACTGCTGGGGGAGAAATTCGTCCACAACGGCGTAAGATATACTTCTTCTGTGCTAACCATATTGTTGCAAACAGCATGGTGCCTTTCCCCCCACATGTTAAATGTCTCATGTCATGTTATGCCATTAGCGTGGTAGCTGTCTCATGTCATGTTATGCCATTAGCGTGGTAGCTGTCTCATGTCATGTTATGCCATTAGCATGGTAGCTGTCTCATGTCATGTTCTGCCATTAGCGTGGTAGCTGTTTGTTGAAATGGAAGTTACATATGGCAGTCAAATAGTTTAAACTTCAGAGGTTATAGTCAGTTCTTATGTTCTCTGATATAGTTTTGTATGATATAGATGAATTAATCAGTTAATCAATATGTTGTTGTTCATGCAGGAGGCTGTGAAGCTCCCGTTAGACTTTGTCCGCCAGCTGTCATTGAAGGTCCAGCAGGAAAGGCCAGGTACGTCTTTACTTTATCATCAGGGTTTGACATCTTTAGGTTTTATCATGAAATAGAACATTTCCTCATATTGTGTTGTGGAATATGTCAGCGTCCCAAATAGCACCCTAATCCCTTCACAGTACACTGCTTTTGATTGAATGAGCCAGAGGAAAGGACTGCCTCCTTTGCGACTGTAGAGCTTAAACCTCTACACTACAGACATACACATAGCCGTCAACAAAAAATCCTCCATGGAGATTCTCCATTGAAAAGCTTTTTAGTCCAGAACCAGGCTTAATTTTGTGTCTGGGAAACTGGCCCCTAATGTCGGTGACAGTACATTTGTGTATGTGTTTATAGAATGTTGTCACCGACGCCTCTGTGAGTTAGGAATGTGGTATAACGTCTGTTATGACAACGCTGTCTGTCTGTGTGTTCTATGTCATGGCAGAGTCTCGCTGTGACAAAGTGATGGATACGTTGAGTGGATGTGCCTTGTGTCTGCCGAACCTCACCCAGCTCTCCTGTTGCTGCTGCTGCAGAGAACACAGACCTCCTCTCTGTATAGAGATTAAGGTACAGTCTCAGTCCTCTCTGTATAGAGATTAAGGTACAGTCTCAGTCCTCTCTGTATAGAGATTAAGGTACAGTCTCAGTCCTCTCTGTATAAAGATTAAGGTACAGTCTCAGTCCTCTCTGTATAGAGATTAAGGTACAGTCTCAGTCCTCTCTGTATAGAGATTAAGGTACAGTCTCAGTCCTCTCTGTATAAAGATTAAGGTACAGTCTCAGTCCTCTCTGTATAGAGATTAAGGTACAGTCTCAGTCCTCTCTGTATAGAGATTAAGGTACAGTCTCAGTCCTCTCTGTATAGAGATTAAGGTACAGTCTCAGTCCTCTCCTCTCTGTATAGAGATTAAGGTACAGTCTCAGTCCTCTCTTCTCTGTATAGAGATTAAGGTACAGTCTCAGTCCTCTCTTCTCTGTATAGAGATTAAGGTACAGTCTCAGTCCTCTCTGTATAGAGCTTAAGGTACAGTCTCAGTCCTCTAAACCAAGAAAGGTAAGAGAAGGGAATGTTTGGGAACGGGGTCCAAGTAATGACAATAAACAAAAGCACCCTCTTCTACACACCTAATCCTTCCTAACACACTCTAAGCCTTAACCAGCTTTCCTACCTGTTACCACAAATCCAGGGGTGACACCCGCCCGGCTAACCTAGTGTGTAAAACAGTGGGTTATCTACGTGTGAATGTACACCCATGGGCAGAACTACCTTTCCCTTCTCCAGGACCCAGGTAGGGTGGAGTACAGCAGGAGAACAGGCTGGAACAAAAACAAAGATAAATCAACACAACCAATACCCAAACAGCCAAACAACAAGTGTCCCCTCTCTCTCTTGAGCTCACACGGCAAACGGGTATACTCTCGTCAATCAGCTACAGCTGCCAGGACTCCGGACCGAAACCACGCCCACCATCGTCAACCGCAACTCAGCACACCTGTAATGCCCAGAACACACAAACACACTACACAGGGAAATGGGGAGAAAGAAAAACACGTCACACGTAACACTGTGTAGAGATATTAAGGACTATAGATGAGGTGTCAGTCCTCTCTGTGTAGAGATATTAAGGTCTATAGATGAGGTGTCAGTCCTCTCCCCTCTGTGTAGAGATATTAAGGTCTATAGATGAAGTGTCAGTCCTCTCTGTGTAGAGATATTAAGGTCTATAGATGAAGTGTCAGTCCTCTCTGTGTAGAGATATTAAGGTCTATAGATGAAGTGTCAGTCCTCTCTGTGTAGAGATATTAAGGTCTATAGATGAGGTGTCAGTGGTTTATTGTTAACAGGAGAATGAGTAGAGGAGCACCCCCATGTGTATCTGTTATGAATGACCAGCTGACTTCACCTCATAGCCACATTATGGCTGACCTCCCCTCATAGCCACATCATGGCTGACCTCCCCTCATAGCCACATTATGGCTGACCTCACCTCATAGCCACATTATGGCTGACCTCACCTCATAGCCACATTATGGCTGACCTCCCCTCATAGCTACATTATGGCTGACCTCACCTCATAGCCACATTATGGCTGACCTCATCTCATAGCCACATTATGGCTGACCTCCCCTCATAGCCACATTATGGCTGACCTCCCCTCATAGCCACATTATGGCTGACCTCCCCTCATAGCCACATTATGGCTGACCTCCCCTCATAGCCACATTATGGCTGACCTCACCTCATAGCCACATTATGGCTGACCTCACCTCATAGCCACATTATGGCTGACCTCCCCTCATAGCCACATTATGGCTGACCTCACCTCATAGCCACATTATGGCTGACCTCACCTCATAGCCACATTATGGCTGACCTCACCTCATAGCCACATTATGGCTGACCTCCCCTCATAGCCACATTATGGCTGACCTCCCCTCATAGCCACATTATGGCTGACCTCCCCTCATAGCCACATTATGGCTGACCTCCCCTCATAGCCACATTATGGCTGACCTCACCTCATAGCCACATTATGGCTGACCTCCCCTCATAGCCACATTATGGCTGACCTCACCTCATAGCCACATTATGGCTGACCTCACCTCATAGCCACATTATGGCTGACCTCACCTCATAGCCACATTATGGCTGACCTCACCTCATAGCCACATTATGGCTGACCTCCCCTCATAGCCACATTATGGCTGACCTCCCCTCATAGCCACATTATGGCTGACCTCCCCTCATAGCCACATTATGGCTGACCTCCCCTCATAGCCACATTATGGCTGACCTCACCTCATAGCCACATTATGGCTGATCTCCCCTCATAGCCACATTATGGCTGACCTCCCCTCATAGCCACATTATGGCTGACCTCCCCTCATAGCCACATTATGGCTGACCTCACCTCATAGCCACATTATGGCTGACCTCCCCTCATAGCCACATTATGGCTGACCTCACCTCATAGCCACATTATGGCTGACCTCACAGCCACATTATGGCTGACCTCCCCTCATAGCCACATTATGGCTGACCTCACCTCAAAGCCACATTATGGCTGACCTCACCTCATAGCCACATTATGGCTGACCTCACCTCATAGCCACATTATGGCTGACCTCCCCTCATAGCCACATTATGGCTGACCTCACCTCAAAGCCACATTATGGCTGACCTCACCTCATAGCCACATTATGGCTGACCTCACCTCATAGCCACATTATGGCTGACCTCACCTCATAGCCACATTATGGCTGACCTCACCTCATAGCCACATTATGGCTGACTTCACCTCATAGCCACATTATGGCTGACTGAAAGAATGTAACTAACTACAGTAGTTAAACAGTAGGATGTTACTGACCAGTGAGTAAAAACACAGAACTGGTTCTCAAATCAATTGACATTCCTGGTTAAACAATGTTTAAATAAACATGATAAAAAAAACTTGACAAGAGTATTTAAAAGACAAATATGTGCTGATACTCCTAGTATAGTGAAACCGTTAGGGCCTGGGTTCCTGAAAACAGGCTTTAGGGAAGGCTGAGTCAGGGAGCATGGGTTTGCAAGTCATATGATAAGAAAGGGATAAGTGTGTTTAGCTGAAAATAGCAGTTTGTTGGAATCAGTTAATCAACTCATCCAGTGACTCACTTTAGTTGAGTCATTCTTGTCTTGTTTGTGTTCTACAGCCCAAGTGCGGATTTCTACCGTCCTCTACACACGTCACGAAAGACATCAAAAGCAAGGTGTGCCGGTTCTGTATGCATCAACATTTTAAGGTGAGTTGACAGTGTTTTGGGAATGACGCTGGAATAACCTGTTGCATTACTGTTTTGAGGGTTCTTCACTGAGAAAGGACATAAGCAAATAGAACATGAGAGCATACATGCAGGCTGCCGCCCTATATACATAGACATGGAATCACTGGCCACTTTAATCATGTTTACATACTGCCTTCCTCATCTCATATGTATATACTGTATTCTATTCTACTGTATTTTAGTCAATGCCACTCCGACATTGCTCATCCTAATATTTATATATTTCTTAATTCCATTCTTTTACTTTTAGATTTGTGTGTGTTGTTGTGAATTGTTAGATACTACTGCACTGTTGGAGCTAGGAACACAAGCATTTCGCTACACCCACAATAACATCTGCTAAATATGTGTGTGTGTGTGACCAATAAAATTTGATTTGCATTTTTAGCTTAATTTTACTGCTTGTTTTGACTACACCAAAGAATAGAAAGGGGTTTGTGAAATATTCGAGTAGGCATTTGTTGTGAAAGTTGACTGTTATCAGTATCTACCCACATGTACATATTACCTCAACTATCCGGTGCCCCCGCACATTGACTCTGCACCGGTACCCCCCTGTATATATAGCCTCCCTACTGTTATTTTATTTTACTTCTGCTCTTTTTTTCTCAACACTTTTTTGTTGTTTTATTGTACTTTTTTATTTTAAAAATAAATGCACTGTTGGTTAAGGGCTGTAAGTAAGCATTTCACTGTAATGTCTGCACCTGTTGTATTCGGCGTATGTGGCCAATAAAATTTGATTTGATTTGGTGGGATTGTAGAACTGGCGTTAAATGTTATAAATCAGTATCTGCCCCCTGGTGGTGAGACGGTACAATTGCACCTGATGGAGATGGCGTGAGACTGACTGACTGTTGTGGTCTTCTCTCTAAATAAACAGATAGCCAATGGAAAGTGGAAACGGCTGAGCCGGTACTGTCCCTTGGACCTGTTCTCAGGGTGAGTAACAGAACACTTCACCTGCCCAGTTATCAGTGTCCCTTGTCGAACACATAGAGGGCTTGACATTAACTTTTTTAACCACTTGTCCTTCAGACAATAGGACTGATTTTTTTTATTTTTACTTGTCCGAAAGCTGAAGCCACTTGTCCCAACAACAACAAAAAGGTCTGTAACACCATCGGCCAAAAAGGGTGACTGAAATGAGTGAAGTACATAGGAGGGATCTGGAATCATTTTCTACACTTGCCCATACTCTAATCTCTTGCACATCTAGCATTCCAGTGTTAATACTATTGTAATTATTCTGCACTATAGCCTATTTTATTGCCTTACCTCCATAACTTGCTACATTTGCACCACTGTATATATATTTTCTGTTGTATTTTTGACTTTATGTTTTTTTTACCCCAAATGTAACTCTGTTGTTTTTATCGCACTGCTTTGCTTTATCTTGGCCAGGTCGCAGTTGTAAATGAGAACTTGTTCTCAACTGGCTTACCTGGTTAAATAAAGGTTAAATAAATAAATAAATAAAAATACATTTACATTTCCATATTAGTCATTTAGCAGACGCTCCTATCTGTGTTATCTGGCTCCAGTCCCATAGACTGTTATCTCCACCTAGCGGCATTTAGCAGACGCTCCTATCTGTGTTATCTCCACCTAGCGGCATTTAGCAGACGCTCTTGTTCCATGCCTCTGTGTAGTAAATGTAGTAACCTAGGTCTATCTGTGGTACTAAAGAGATGTGTAGATGTGGTTATCTCTATAGTACCACAGATAACCAGATAGACCTAGGCTACTACACATCTCTTTAATATCTACGACAATATATCAAACCCTGTTCAGAGTAGAGCTTGGTGCTCTTTTAATACAACCAGTTGATAATACGATTCCACAGCATGTGAATAAAGATACATGAGTCCCTGAATCTCTCTCTCGCTCTCTGCTTTAGGAACAAACAGAGAATGTGCCTAGCCATCAAGCACTTGATGGAGGAACCACAGAATAACTTCAACATCTTCAAGGTATGTCCCAATACCTCTGCTGCTGTCCTGTCCCCCTGTCTATGTAACCCCTGTCTGTTTTACTGCTGTCGTCCTGTCTATGTAACCCCTGTCTGTTTTACTGCTGTCGTCCTGTCGTTCTGTCTATGTAACCCCTGTCTGTTTTACTGCTGTCCCCCTGTCTATGTAACCCCTGTCTGTTTTACTGCTGTCGTCCTGTCGTCCTGTCTATGTAACCCCTGTCTGTTTTACTGCTGTCGTCCTGTCGTCCTGTCTATGTAACCCCTGTCTGTTTTACTGCTGTCGTCCTGTCCCCCTGTCTATGTAACCCCTGTCTGTTTTACTGCTGTCCCCCTGTCTATGTAACCCCTGTCTGTTTTACTGCTGTCGCCCGCTGTCGTCCTGTCTATGTAACCCCTGTCTGTTTTACTGCTGTCCCCCTGTCTATGTAACCCCTGTCTGTTTTACTGCTGTCGTCCTGTCCCCCTGTCTATGTAACCCCTGTCTGTTTTACTGCTGTCGTCCTGTCGTCCTGTCTATGTAACCCCTGTCTGTTTTACTGCTGTCGTCCTGTCTTTGTAACCCCTGTCTGTTTTACTGCTGTCCCCCTGTCTTTGTAACCCCTGTCTGTTTTACTGCTGTCGTCCTGTCCCCCTGTCTATGTAACCCCTGTCTGTTTTACTGCTGTCGTCCTGTCGTCCTGTCTATGTAACCCCTGTCTGTTTTACTGCTGTCGTCCTGTCTTTGTAACCCCTGTCTGTTTTACTGCTGTCGTCCTGTCCCCCTGTCTATGTAACCCCTGTCTGTTTTACTGCTGTCGTCCTGTCGTCCTGTCTATGTAACCCCTGTCTGTTTTACTGCTGTCGTCCTGTCTTTGTAACCCCTGTCTGTTTTACTGCTGTCGTCCTGTCGTCCTGTCTATGTAACCCCTGTCTGTTTTACTGCTGTCGTCCTGTCTATGTAACCCCTGTCTGTTTTACTGCTGTCGTCCTGTCCCCCTGTCTATGTAACCCCTGTCTGTTTTACTGCTGTCCCCCTGTCTATGTAACCCCTGTCTGTTTTACTGCTGTCGTCCTGTCCCCCTGTCTATGTAACCCCTGTCTGTTTTACTGCTGTCGTCCTGTCTATGTAACCCCTGTCTGTTTTACTGCTGTCCCCCTGTCTATGTAACCCCTGTCTGTTTTACTGCTGTCGTCCTGTCCCCCTGTCTATGTAACCCCTGTCTGTTTTACTGCTGTCGTCCTGTCCCCCTGTCTATGTAACCCCTGTCTGTTTTACTGCTGTCGTCCTGTCGTCCTGTCTATGTAACCCCTGTCTGTTTTACTGCTGTCGTCCTGTCCCCCTGTCTATGTAACCCCTGTCTGTTTTACTGCTGTCGTCCTGTCTTTGTAACCCCTGTCTGTTTTACTGCTGTCGTCCTGTCCCCCTGTCTATGTAACCCCTGTCTGTTTTACTGCTGTCGTCCTGTCGTCCTGTCTATGTAACCCCTGTCTGTTTTACTGCTGTCGTCCTGTCTTTGTAACCCCTGTCTGTTTTACTGCTGTCGTCCTGTCCCCCTGTCTATGTAACCCCTGTCTGTTTTACTGCTGTCGTCCTGTCGTCCTGTCTATGTAACCCCTGTCTGTTTTACTGCTGTCCCCCTGTCTATGTAACCCCTGTCTGTTTTACTGCTGTCGTCCTGTCCCCCTGTCTATGTAACCCCTGTCTGTTTTACTGCTGTCGTCCTGTCCCCCTGTCTATGTAACCCCTGTCTGTTTTACTGCTGTCGTCCTGTCGTCCTGTCTATGTAACCCCTGTCTGTTTTACTGCTGTCGTCCTGTCCCCCTGTCTATGTAACCCCTGTCTGTTTTACTGCTGTCGTCCTGTCCCCCTGTCTATGTAACCCCTGTCTGTTTTACTGCTGTCGTCCTGTCTATGTAACCCCTGTCTGTTTTACTGCTGTCCCCCTGTCTATGTAACCCCTGTCTGTTTTACTGCTGTCGTCCTGTCCCCCCTGTCTATGTAACCCCTGTCTGTTTTACTGCTGTCGTCCTGTCCCCCTGTCTATGTAACCCCTGTCTGTTTTACTGCTGTCGTCCTGTCTATGTAACCCCTGTCTGTTTTACTGCTGTCGTCCTGTCTATGTAACCCCTGTCTGTTTTACTGCTGTCGTCCTGTCCCCCTGTCTATGTAACCCCTGTCTGTTTTACTGCTGTCGTCCTGTCCCCCCTGTCTATGTAACCCCTGTCTGTTTTACTGCTGTCGTCCCTGTCTATGTAACCCCTGTCTGTTTTACTGCTGTCGCCCTGTCTATGTAACCCCTGTCTGTTTTACTGCTGTCCCCCCTGTCTATGTAACCCCTGTCTGTTTTACTGCTGTCGTCCTGTCCCCCTGTCTATGTAACCCCTGTCTGTTTTACTGCTGTCCCCCTGTCTATGTAACCCCTGTCTGTTTTACTGCTGTCCCCCTGTCTTTGTAACCCCTGTCTGTTTTACTGCTGTCGTCCTGTCTATGTAACCCCTGTCTGTTTTACTGCTGTCCCCCTGTCTATGTAACCCCTGTCTGTTTTACTGCTGTCGTCCTGTCCCCCTGTCTATGTAACCCCTGTCTGTTTTACTGCTGTCGTCCTGTCTATGTAACCCCTGTCTGTTTTACTGCTGTCGTCCTGTCTTTGTAACCCCTGTCTGTTTTACTGCTGTCGTCCTGTCCCCCTGTCTATGTAACCCCTGTCTGTTTTACTGCTGTCGTCCTGTCGTCCTGTCTATGTAACCCCTGTCTGTTTTACTGCTGTCGTCCTGTCTATGTAACCCCTGTCTGTTTTACTGCTGTCGTCCTGTCCCCCTGTCTATGTAACCCCTGTCTGTTTTACTGCTGTCCCCCTGTCTATGTAACCCCTGTCTGTTTTACTGCTGTCGTCCTGTCCCCCTGTCTATGTAACCCCTGTCTGTTTTACTGCTGTCCCCCTGTCTATGTAACCCCTGTCTGTTTTACTGCTGTCGTCCTGTCTATGTAACCCCTGTCTGTTTTACTGCTGTCGTCCTGTCCCCCTGTCTATGTAACCCCTGTCTGTTTTACTGCTGTCCTCCTGTCCCCCTGTCTATGTAACCCCTGTCTGTTTTACTGCTGTCCCCTGTCTATGTAACCCCTGTCTGTTTTACTGCTGTCGTCCTGTCCCCCTGTCTATGTAACCCCTGTCTGTTTTACTGCTGTCGTCCTGTCCCCCTGTCTATGTAACCCCTGTCTGTTTTACTGCTGTCGTCCTGTCCCCCTGTCTATGTAACCCCTGTCTGTTTTACTGCTGTCGTCCTGTCCCCCTGTCTATGTAACCCCTGTCTGTTTTACTGCTGTCCCCCTGTCTATGTAACCCCTGTCTGTTTTACTGCTGTCCCCCTGTCTATGTAACCCCTGTCTGTTTTACTGCTGTCGTCCTGTCCCCCTGTCTATGTAACCCCTGTCTGTTTTACTGCTGTCCCCCTGTCTATGTAACCCCTGTCTGTTTTACTGCTGTCGTCCTGTCCCCCTGTCTATGTAACCCCTGTCTGTTTTACTGCTGTCCCCCTGTCTTTGTAACCCCTGTCTGTTTTACTGCTGTCGTCCTGTCCCCCTGTCTATGTAACCCCTGTCTGTTTTACTGCTGTCGTCCTGTCTATGTAACCCCTGTCTGTTTTACTGCTGTCGTCCTGTCTTCTTGTAACCCCTGTCTGTTTTACTGCTGTCGTCCTGTCCCCCCTGTCTATGTAACCCCTGTCTGTTTTACTGCTGTCGTCCTGTCTATGTAACCCCTGTCTGTTTTACTGCTGTCGTCCTTCCCCTGTCTATGTAACCCCTGTCTGTTTTACTGCTGTCGTCCTCTCCCCCTGTCTATGTAACCCCTGTCTGTTTTACTGCTGTCGCCCCTGTCTATGTAACCCCTGTCTGTTTTACTGCTGTCGTCCTGTCCCCCTGTCTATGTAACCCCTGTCTGTTTTACTGCTGTCGCCCTCCCCTGTCTATGTAACCCCTGTCTGTTTTACTGCTGTCGCCCCTGTCTATGTAACCCCTGTCTGTTTTACTGCTGTCGTCCTGTCTATGTAACCCCTGTCTGTTTTACTGCTGTCCCCCTGTCTATGTAACCCCTGTCTGTTTTACTGCTGTCGTCCTGTCCCCCCTGTCTATGTAACCCCTGTCTGTTTTACTGCTGTCGTCCTGTCTATGTAACCCCTGTCTGTTTTACTGCTGTCGTCCTGTCCCCCTGTCTATGTAACCCCTGTCTGTTTTACTGCTGTCGTCCTGTCTTTGTAACCCCTGTCTGTTTTACTGCTGTCGTCCTGTCCCCCTGTCTATGTAACCCCTGTCTGTTTTACTGCTGTCCCCCTGTCTATGTAACCCCTGTCTGTTTTACTGCTGTCGTCCTGTCTATGTAACCCCTGTCTGTTTTACTGCTGTCGTCCTGTCTATGTAACCCCTGTCTGTTTTACTGCTGTCCCCCTGTCTATGTAACCCCTGTCTGTTTTACTGCTGTCGTCCTGTCCCCCTGTCTATGTAACCCCTGTCTGTTTTACTGCTGTCGTCCCTGTCTATGTAACCCCTGTCTGTTTTACTGCTGTCGTCCGTCTCCCCTGTCTGTTTTATGTAACCCCTGTCTGTTTTACTGCTGTCGCCCCCCCTGTCTATGTAACCCCTGTCTGTTTTACTGCTGTCGTCCTGTCCCCCTGTCTATGTAACCCCTGTCTGTTTTACTGCTGTCGTCCTGTCTATGTAACCCCTGTCTGTTTTACTGCTGTCGTCCTGTCCCCCTGTCTATGTAACCCCTGTCTGTTTTACTGCTGTCGTCCTGTCTATGTAACCCCTGTCTGTTTTACTGCTGTCGTCCTGTCGTCCTGTCTATGTAACCCCTGTCTGTTTTACTGCTGTCGTCCTGTCTATGTAACCCCTGTCTGTTTTACTGCTGTCGTCCTGTCGTCCTGTCTATGTAACCCCTGTCTGTTTTACTGCTGTCGTTCTGTCTATGTAACCCCTGTCTGTTTTACTGCTGTCGTCCTGTCCCCCTGTCTATGTAACCAATATGTTTTTTAAGGCCTTTGTAGTTTCCTTTCTGTTATACAGTATATACCCCGCAGAACTGGGGGAAGAGGACACTGATTGGCTTGTAGTGATGGTGGAAAAATCTATAGTTACATTTCGGGATATTATTATTGACGATATATCACAATGTTATTTTTTTCTCTAGTCGGCTATACCTGCTCCAAAACTCCAGTATCTTCCCTTCATAGCTTGTTCTCCCTCATCTTTTTAAACAGGGAGCCAATTCGTTTTCAGTACTTTTATTTCCATGACTGATCAAGACTTGTGTTCTCATGGCTCTCTCTTGTCCCACTGCAGCAGACATATGGTGAGCAAGATGTTTGGAACGTCAAACCGCAATAAAATCACAGTATTGAATCGCAATACATTTACATTTTACATTTGAGTCATTTAGCAGACGCTCCAATACATATCGAATCGGCACCGAGGTATCGTGATAATATCATATTGTGAAGTCCCTGGCAATTCCCAGCCCTATTGGACTGACAAATAAGTTATAGCACCTTTTAAATCTTTCCTTACTCTGTCTGTCCAGGGTGGATCTACAGCTGTTAGGGTTAAATCTGTCTGTCTCTGTCCAGGGTGGATCTACAGCTGTTAGGGTTAAATCTGTCTGTCTCTGTCCAGGGTGGATCTACAGCTGTTAGGGTTAAATCTGTCTGTCTCTGTCCAGGGTGGATCTACAGCTGTTAGGGTTAAATGTGTCTGTCTGTCCAGGGTGGCTCTACAGCTGTTAGGGTTAAATGTGTCTGTCTGTCCAGGGTGGATCTACAGCTGTTAGGGTTAAATGTGTCTCTCTGTCCAGGGTGGATCTACAGCTGTTAGGGTTAAATCTGTCTCTCTGTCCAGGGTGGATCTACAGCTGTTAGGGTTAAATGTGTCTCTCTGTCCAGGGTGGATCTACAGCTGTTAGGGTTAAATGTGTCTCTCCATCCAGGGTGGATCTACAGCTGTTAGGGTTAAATCTGTCTCTCTGTCCAGGGTGGATCTACAGCTGTTAGGGTTAAATGTGTCTCTCTGTCCAGGGTGGATCTACAGCTGTTAGGGTTAAATGTGTCTGTCTGTCCAGGGTGGATCTACAGCTGTTAGGGTTAAATCTGTCTGTCTCTGCAGGGTGTCCTGTATGTCCAGGGTGGATCTACAGCTGTTAGGGTTAAATGTGTCTTTCTGTCCAGGTGGATCTACAGCTGTTAGGTTAAATTGTCTTTCCAGGGTGGATCTACAGCTGTTAGGTTAAATTCTGTCCAGGGTGGATCTACAGCTGTTAGGGTTAAATGTGTCTGTCTGTCCAGGGTGGATCTACAGCTGTTAGGGTTAAATCTGTCTGTCTCTGTCCAGGGTGGATCTACAGCTGTTAGGGTTAAATGTGTCTCTCTGTCCAGGGTGGATCTACAGCTGTTAGGGTTAAATGTGTCTGTCTGTCCAGGGTGGATCTACAGCTGTTGGGGTTAAATCTGTCTGTCTCTGTCCAGGGTGGATCTACAGCTGTTAGGGTTAAATATGTCTGTCTCTGTCCAGGGTGGATCTACAGCTGTTAGGGTTAAATGTGTCTGTCTGTCCAGGGTGGATCTACAGCTGTTAGGGTTAAATGTGTCTTTCTGTCCAGGGTGGATCTACAGCTGTTAGGGTTAAATGTGTCTCTCTGTCCAGGGTGGAGAGTGGATCTACAGCTGTTAGGGTTAAATGTGTCTCTCCATCCAGGGTGGATCTACAGCTGTTAGGGTTAAATCTGTCTGTCTCTATCCAGGGTGGAGAGTGTATCTACAGCTGTAATGATGATGCAGACGTGTTACAGGACCTAGATGACTTGGCTCAGCATCTACGACCGTACTTCCTTCCTAGTGGCAGCCTTATCAGCAGACCGCAGCCCAGTAAGGTTGGTATCCAAACTAGTCATCCACGTGTTATTATGGTCCTCTGTAGCTCAGCTGGTAGAGCATGATGCTTGTAACGCCAGGGTAGTGGGTTCGATCCCCGGGACCACCCATACGTAAAAATGTATGCACACATGACTGTAAGTCGCTTTGGATAAAAGCGTCTGCTAAATGGCGGCTTATTATTATTATTATTATTATTGTTTGACTTTCCTTTTTAATGTTAGTTGTTATGGGTTTCTGATTACAAGCATGATTTTGCTGCTGCCTAACATGGTCATATTTGGGGGCAGCGAAATGGTGAGAAGATGTCAAATGTTTCTCTGTATTGGATAATTAGTTATTATTTTGATGTGTAAAATACTACCTTCATTGTTTCCCCACTCACTCTGCATATGCTAGTTATTTACACTGAACAAAAATAAAAACGCAACATTTTACTGAGTTACAGTTCATATAAGGAAATCAGTCAATTGAAATCAATTCATTAGGCCCTAATCTATGGATTTCACATGACTGGGAATTTCACATGACTGGGAATACAGATATGCCTCTGGTCACAGATACCTTTAAAAAAAAAAAAAGGGTAGTCATGCCTTTGGCAACTCGAACCTTCAGCTCCCTCCACAGATTTTCTATGGGATTAAGGTCTGGAGACTGGCTAGGCCACTCCAGGACCTTAATGTGCTTCTTCTTGAGCCACTCCTTTGTTGCCTTGGCCATGTGTTTTGGGTCATTGTCATGCCTCGAAACCTTAATGATTTGGAGAAGATCTGCAAAGAGGAGTGGAACAAAATCGCTCCTGAGATGTGTGCAAACCTGGTGGCCAACTACAAGAAACGTCTGACCTCTGTGATTGCCAACAAGGGTTTTGCCACCAAATACTAAGTCATGTTTTGCAGAGGGGTCAAATACTTATTTCCCTCATTAAAATGAAAATCAATGTATAACATTATTGAAATGCGTTTTTCTGGATTTTTTTGTTTTTCTGTCTCTCACTGTTCAAATAAACCTACCATTAAAATTATAGACTGATAATTTCTTTGTCAGTGGGCAAACGTACAAAATCAGCAGGGGATCAAATACTTTTTTCCCTCACTGTATGTAAAATTTCTGTGATCTTTTATTTCAGCTCATGAAACATGGGACCAACACTTTACATGTTGCGTTTATATTTTTGTTCTGTGAATTTGAGTAATAGATGTAATATTCTGTCCTCTTTCCTGTAACTCTGTTTAATCCCCAGGTGGTTCTGAATGAGTTGATCCAGGTGATCGTGAGCGCCCTGTTGAGCTCCTGGGACTGTCCTCGCTCCGGGCAGCCCAGGAAGACACACCTGTCTGAGGGCAGAGTGACGTGCGAGGCCAGCCTACTGCCCCGGGACCTGCTACGCAACGGTGAGACTGGGACTAGGACTATCACAAAGATACCCTAGTAGTAGCCTGGTGGTGTTAGGCTAACGCTGTGCTTCACTGCAGTGTATAAGAGTTGGCTACATAGGACCAGGCTAACGCTGTGCTTCACTGCAGTGTATAAGAGTTGGCTACGTGGGACCAGGCTAACGCTGTGCTTCACTGCAGTGTATAAGAGTTGGCTACATAGGACCAGGCTAACGCTGTGCTTCACTGCAGTGTATAAGAGTTGGCTACATAGGACCAGGCTAACGCTGTGCTTCACTGCAGTGTATAAGAGTTGGCTACGTGGGACCAGGCTAACGCTGTGCTTCACTGCAGTGTATAAGAGTTGGCTACGTGGGACCAGGCTAACGCTGTGCTTCACTGCAGTGTATAAGAGTTGGCTACATAGGACCAGGCTAACGCTGTCCTTCACTGCAGTGTATAAGAGTTGGCTACGTGGGACCAGGCTAACGCTGTGCTTCACTGCAGTGTATAAGAGTTGGCTACATAGGACCAGGCTAACGCTGTCCTTCACTGCAGTGTATAAGAGTTGGCTACATAGGACCAGGCTAACGCTGTGCTTCACTGCAGTGTATAAGAGTTGGCTACATAGGACCAGGCTAACGCTGTGCTTCACTGCAGTGTATAAGAGTTGGCTACGTGGGACCAGGCTAACGCTGTGCTTCACTGCAGTGTATAAGAGTTGGCTACATAGGACCAGGCTAACGCTGTGCTTCACTGCAGTGTATAAGAGTTGGCTACGTGGGACCAGGCTAACGCTGTGCTTCACTGCAGTGTATAAGAGTTGGCTACGTGGGACCAGGCTAACGCTGTGCTTCACTGCAGTGTATAAGAGTTGGCTACATAGGACCAGGCTAACGCTGTGCTTCACTGCAGTGTATAAGAGTTGGCTACATAGGACCAGGCTAACGCTGTGCTTCACTGCAGTGTATAAGAGTTGGCTACGTGGGACCAGGCTAACGCTGTGCTTCACTGCAGTGTATAAGAGTTGGCTACGTGGGACCAGGCTAACGCTGTGCTTCACTGCAGTGTATAAGAGTTGGCTACATAGGACCAGGCTAACGCTGTCCTTCACTGCAGTGTATAAGAGTTGGCTACGTGGGACCAGGCTAACGCTGTGCTTCACTGCAGTGTATAAGAGTTGGCTACATAGGACCAGGCTAACGCTGTCCTTCACTGCAGTGTATAAGAGTTGGCTACATAGGACCAGGCTAACGCTGTGCTTCACTGCAGTGTATAAGAGTTGGCTACATAGGACCAGGCTAACGCTGTGCTTCACTGCAGTGTATAAGAGTTGGCTACGTGGGACCAGGCTAACGCTGTGCTTCACTGCAGTGTATAAGAGTTGGCTACATAGGACCAGGCTAACGCTGTGCTTCACTGCAGTGTATAAGAGTTGGCTACGTGGGACCAGGCTAACGCTGTGCTTCACTGCAGTGTATAAGAGTTGGCTACGTGGGACCAGGCTAACGCTGTGCTTCACTGCAGTGTATAAGAGTTGGCTACATAGGACCAGGCTAACGCTGTGCTTCACTGCAGTGTATAAGAGTTGGCTACATAGGACCAGGCTAACGCTGTGCTTCACTGCAGTGTATAAGAGTTGGCTACGTGGGACCAGGCTAACGCTGTGCTTCACTGCAGTGTATAAGAGTTGGCTACGTGGGACCAGGCTAACGCTGTGCTTCACTGCAGTGTATAAGAGTTGGCTACATAGGACCAGGCTAACGCTGTGCTTCACTGCAGTGTATAAGAGTTGGCTACGTGGGACCAGGCTAACGCTGTGCTTCACTGCAGTGTATAAGAGTTGGCTACATAGGACCAGGCTAACGCTGTTCTTCACTGCAGTGTATAAGAGTTGGCTACATAGGACCAGGCTAACGCTGTGCTTCACTGCAGTGTATAAGAGTTGGCTACGTGGGACCAGGCTAACGCTGTGCTTCACTGCAGTGTATAAGAGTTGGCTACGTGGGACCAGGCTAACGCTGTGCTTCACTGCAGTGTATAAGAGTTGGCTACATAGGACCAGGCTAACGCTGTGCTTCACTGCAGTGTATAAGAGTTGGCTACGTGGGACCAGGCTAACGCTGTGCTTCACTGCAGTGTATAAGAGTTGGCTACATAGGACCAGGCTAACGCTGTGCTTCACTGCAGTGTGTTTTTATTTGACTTCACAGATGCGTTTCAGATGTTATGCCTTCATCAGGGCGTGAATGGGGGATGTCAACAAATGGCCCCTTTTAACTCATTTAAGATATATACAATCAGTGGCCAGTTTTTTAGGTACACCACCCCGTTCACGATAATGGTTCGCTCCTACAGACACTTAGTAATTTGGCAGTGGATTGCTATATAAAGCAGGGTGACAGGCTTCAAGTTACTGTTTGATTGAATGTTAGAATGGGCAAAACGAGTGACCTAAGCGATGTTGAGCGTGGTATGGTCGTTGGTTCCAGGCGTGTTGGATCCAGTATCTCAGAAACGGCCAGCCTCCTGGGCTTTTCACGCAGGACAGTGTCCGGGGTTTACCCAGAACGGTGCGACAAACAAAACATCCAATCAGCGGCAGTCCTGTGGGCGAAAACGGCTTGGTAATGAGAGAGGTGGAAGGAGAAACGGCAAGAATCATGCAAGCTAACAGGCGGGCCACAAACAGACAAATAACGGCGCAGTACAACAGTGGTGTGCAGAACAGCATCTAGGAACACACAACTCGTCGGTCCTTGTCACAGATGGGTTATTACAGCAGACGACCACACCGGGTTCCACTCCTATCAGCTAAAAACAAGAAGAAGTGGCTCCAGTGGGCACGCCATCACCAACACCGGACAACTGAGGAGTGGAACCCATTGTGGTCGTTTTCCGAAATTGAGGAGTGGAGAAACATTGCCTGGTCCGACGAATCCCGGTTCCTGTTGCGTCATGCTGATGACAGTCAGGATTTGGCGTAAGCTGCGCGGGTCCATGGTTCCTTCCTGCCTGGTGTCAACGGTACCGGCAGGTGGTGGTGTAACGGTGTGGGGAATGTTTTCCTGGCACACGTTAGGTCCCTTGATACCATTTGAGCAATGTTTCCATGCGCAGAAGAAATCAGGCAGTTTTTGGAGGCAAAAGAGGGTCCAACCCAGTACTAGATGGGTGTACCTAATAAACTGGCCACTGAGTGTATGTTAAGTCTAATCAATTGTTTATTTTTATTTCAGGTAACCACGGCCTTCCCAAAGATTGTGTCTTGGACAAAATCCTGGGGACTCAGATGCTGGATAGTTTAGACATCGAGGGTTTGAACCCCCTGTTTAAACGAGTGGAGCAGTATTTACAAAAGTTCCCCAAAGAGAGGTGAGAACCTGTACCGGACACTACTGATGGATCTATAGACGTAGAATGGACCTTCCCATTCAAGTCACTGTACTATCATGGGTGGACCGGCGGCCATATTGAGTGTACCCATAACTGTACTGTGTGGATGTTTTTTTTCACTGTTCTCCAGTGAAGGGTTGAATGTACTGTGTAAATTAATCAACTCATTTGGCATGTACTTAACATAGATAGACCACTAGATGGCATGTGCACACGGTCAAATCACCAGTGTAGGTTACTTTGTAAATGGTATATGTTAGTTACTAGGTACGGTCCATAATTGTAATCAGTAACGTAACTTTGGATTACCCAAACTCAGTAACGTAATCTGATTACTTTCAGTTACTTTTTGATTACTTTCCCCTTAAAGGTAATTTGAAGAAGACAAAAAGGATCCATCAAACGCATTTGGTGTGTCATCATAGTGGTCTCTGATTGGTGGTCATCATTTGGTGTGTCATCATAGTGGTCTCTGATTGGTGGTCATCATTTGGTGTGTCATCATAGTGGTCTCTGATTGGTGGTCATCATTTGGTGTGTCATCATAGTGGTCTCTGATTGGTGGTCATCATTTGGTATGTCATCATAGTTGTCTCTGATTGGTGGTCATCATTTGGTGTGTCATCATAGTGGTCTCTGATTGGTGGTCATCTTAGTGGTCTCTGATTGGTGGTCAGGATCGCTCCGGTCGTACAAACTTAGTTGGGGCTGGACGATGTGGCCTAGAAGTCACCTCTAGTTATTTGATTTTATTAAACTTATATGTGTTTAAACATTTTTTCTCTCTAAATAAGCTTTGTTGGACAATTTAAAGGTAAAATACACTGCATTTCAGACAGTCAGCAATAATCTAATGAATTCAGGGCTTGTGAAGTTATACCCAGGCTAAATATAAGCCTTCCACAACCATAAAACCCAATTATTTTATCAAAATGGTTTAACCTGCTTTTTTGCAATAATCACTGATCTGGCTTTCAAGTATGTCTATTAAATGCCCTTTTTGTTAACCACAACCATGCATAATGTACATTCACTAATAATAACTAACTTCTGGTAGCAGGCATTATAGAAAATGAACACAGGTCTCATAAACAATCTCTCTAGCACAAGCCCATGTGCTAGTGATCTATTTGATAGCAAACAACGCAGAACAGTTAAATTATGAACACATCCTTCTGTCCGTCTCCCAACTGTTTGAACAGCATGTTAGCCTGTCCGCTTTGTTCAGATGTTGAAATCACGTGGCCTACTTTATTTCTCAGAATCAGAACGAGTTGCCAATTCCTTTATATAATTGTGTTTTATGATTTATTGCACATGTTGTGAAACACAGACTAGACAACTAGTATAACAGTCTTTGGACTGCTCAACAAACTGAGCATTAATTTTCCAGAATCAGTGTTCTTTCATACTCCTGTTTTAGTAGTGTCCGCTCTGAGCTCAATTTGAGGAGTTGAGACGTAAAAAGGGTATCATTTAGAAAGGTTAACTTCTCTATTACAGTAAAATAATGTCTCAATGTGTTTCGGTGTCCATATGACCGATTTTATTTTGTACCAAACCTCCAAATGCAAATAGCGAGTTGAAACCGCTTTTCAGAGAGGAAGAAGTGACCTCATCTTTGTTGGTGTGAGTGGCAGGGGGAGGAGCTTGATATATGTTAACAGAGGAAGAGGCTAGGTGAATATCACGTGAAAATTAATTTGGAAATTATTGAATTAATTCGATATATTGCCCAGCTCTACTTTAACTTGCACCTTTGTTCACTGCCTAATTGAATGTCATTTAGAAAACAAAGGCGTCATTATATTTACATAATTTTTTTTTTACAAACATCCTTTTTGAATTTTAAAGTAATCCAATAAGTGATCATCTAGTTTTTCAAAAGTATCTGTAATCTGATTACAATATTTTTTCTGGTAAGCTAACATTCTTTCTTTTTTGTAATCAGATTACATGTACTCCCCAACCCTGCAACTCAGTACTTCATGTAGGCCGACACATGATCTGATTTGGTGTTACTGGTATCTGATTTGGTGTTACTGATATCTGATTTGGTGTTACTGGTAGTCTATACTGTAATGATGACTTCTCTTAATGGCCAGGGACTGACAGATGTACAATTTATGTATCATTCATTTAAATGCTCAAAAGCTGCTGCAAATATCACAGAGTGGACCTTTAAAGACGGTGACTGATGCTCCCTCCTGTAGAAGCAGACTCCAGATAGACGGGCCGTACAACCAGAGCTTCCTGGAGAAGGTCCAGAACTGTCCCGCTGAAGACGACGGCTCTGTCGAATACGCCGTAGGGAAGGTGAGAATCTCTTCTTTCTAACCGACGTGACGTAACGATGAACACCTGTATATCGACGGTATTGAAGCAAACCGTCTTGGTTCTTTACAGAAGACTGTATAAATATCAATTGAATTGATAAGGGACTTTTTGTGATTAGTGTGTTTTCCCCTATTCAGATGCAATACCATTTAATATAATCCATTTTTCCATTGAAATGTCAAGGTGTACAATATGATACATGCAGTTTAATGTAATGTGTTGTATAATATGATAAATGCAGTTTAATGTAATGTGTTGTATAATATGATAAATGCAGTTTCATGTAATGTGTTGTATGATATGATACATGCAGTTTAATGTAATATAATATGATAAATATCGTTTCATGTAATATGTTGTATGATATGATAAATGCAGTTTCATGTAATGTTGTATAATATGATAAATGCAGTTTAATGAAATATAATTTTGTATAATATGAAAGATGCAGTTTAATATAATGTCGTATGATGTGATAAATGCAGTTTAATGTTGTATAATATGATAAATGCAGTTTAATGTAATATGTTGTATGATATGTTACGTGCAGTTTCATGTAATATGTTGTATGATGTGATAAATGTAATATATTGCATAATATGATAAATGCAGTTTCATGTAATATGTTGTATGATATGATAAATGCAGTTTCATGTAATGTCGTTTTAATATGACTTCTTCCCATCAGGTCCACCAGTACAGAGTTGCCATGACAGCCAAGGACTGCTCTATCATGGTCGCCATAGCAACCTGTGGGGAAGACGACGGGTGAGAACTCGTTAACTTTTACTAAAAACGCTTCCTGCTGGGCTGGAACAACACCCTGAGACCTTACATATAGGATTGACCAACCCTGCTTTAAAGTGTTGCTATCTGCGGCGGGGCACTGCTCTGTAGCTGTTCCTGGAAGGAGATGCTGTATTGAATTACTGCATGTTTCCTCCCTGTAGGTTGGACCAGAGCGTGGAGATCCAGCCTGCGAAGCCTCGCTTCAACTACTCCGTGTCCATCCTAGACTTGGACCCTAAACCCTACGAGAGCGTCTCTCACCAGAGCAGACTGGACTCCAAGATAGTCAACCACTACCTGAGGAGGACACAGCCCAACAACCTGGAGGAACTGGCCAATCAGAGCCTGTTCCTGGGCCGGGACAGAGACGGAGAGGACTGTACTCTGGTGTTCCATCCTGTATAGCCACTCCCTCTGCTGGCTGGCTGTTACCCTGTACCCGGACCCTAACCCCTGTGGAACTGATAGACCAATGACAAAATGCAAAGATTGAATGAACTGAGAAACATATCCTTATTTTATATATTTGTGTCTTGTCTTTAACTCTTTAAAAACAAAATATGATATGGCAAAAATATGATATGGCAAAAATATGATATGGCATATATCTTTTGGTTTTTATAGACCTGAATGAAGAGGGTGGTGGGCTGGGACAGTGATGAAGAGGGCGGTGGGCTGGGATGGGGAGGAAGAGGAAAAGGGTGGTGGGCTGGGATGGGGAGGAAGAGGGTGGTGGGCTGGGACGGGGAGGAAGAGGGCGGTGGGCTGGGATGGGGAGGAAGAGGAAGAGGGCGGTGGGCTGGGATGGGGAGGAAGAGGGTGGTGGGCTGGGATGGGGAGGAAGAGGAAGAGGGCGGTGGGCTGGGATGGGGAGGAAGAGGAAGAGGGCGGTGGGCTGGGATGGGGAGGAAGAGGAAGAGGGCGGTGGGCTGGGACGGTGATGAAGAGGGTGGTGGGCTGGGACGGTGATGAAGAGGATGGTGGGCTGGGACGGTGATGAAGAGGGCGGTAGGCTGGGATGGGGAGGAAGAGGGTGGTGGGCTGGGATGGGGAGGAAGAGGAAGAGGGCGGTGGGCTGGGATGGGGAGGAAGAGGGCGGTGGGCTGGGATGGGGAGGAAGAGGGCGGTGGGCTGGGATGGGGAGGAAGAGGAAGAGGGCGGTGGGCTGGGACGGTGATGAAGAGGGTGGTGGGCTGGGACGGTGATGAAGAGGACGGTGGGCTGGGACGGTGATGAAGAGGGCGGTGGGCTGGGACGGTGATGTAGAGGGTGGTGGGCTGGGATGGGGAGGAAGAGGAAGAGGGCGGTGGGCTGGGATGGGGAGGAAGAGGGTGGTGGGCTGGGAAGGGGAGGAAGAGGGCGGTGGGCTGGGATGGGGAGGAAGAGGGCGGTGGGCTGGGACGGGGAGGAAGAGGGCGGTGGGCTGGGACGGGGAGGAAGAGGGCGGTGGGCTGGGATGGGGAGGAAGAGGAAGAGGGCGGTGGGCTGGGACGGTGATGAAGAGGGCGGTGGGCTGGGACGGGAGGAAGAGGGCGGTGGGCTGGGACGGTGAGGAAGAGGGCGGTGGGCTGGGACGGGGAGGAAGAGGGCGGTGGGCTGGGACGGTGAGGAAGAGGGCGGTGGGCTGGGACGGTGATGAAGAGGGCGGTGGGCTGGGACGGTGATGAAGAGGGCGGTGGGCTGGGACGGTGATGAAGAGGGCGGTGGGCTGGGACGGTGATGAAGAGGGCGGTGGGCTGGGACAGTGAGGAAGAGGTGGTGGGCTGGGACGGTGATGAAGAGGAAGAGGGTGGTGGGCAGGGACGGTGATGAAGAGGGCGGTGGGCTGGGACAGTGATGAAGAGGAAGAGGGTGGTGGGCTGGGACAGTGATGAAGAGGAAGAGGGTGGTGGGCTGGGACGGTGATGAAGAGGAAGTGGGTGGTGGGCTGGGACGGTGATGAAGTGGAAGAGGGTGGTGGGCTGGGACGGTGAGGAAGAGGGTGGTGGGCTGGGACGGTGATGAAGAGGAAGAGGGTGGTGGGCTGGGACGGTGATGAAGAGGGTGGTGGGCTGGGACGGTGATGAAGAGGGTGGTGGGCTGGGACGGTGATGAAGAGGGTGGTGGGCTGGGACGGTGATGAAGAGGGCGGTGGGCTGGGACGGTGATGAAGAGGGCGGTGGGCTGGGACGGTGAGGAAGAGGTGGTGGGCTGGGACGGTGATGAAGAGGAAGAGGGTGGTGGGCAGGGACGGTGATGAAGAGGGCGGTGGGCTGGGACAGTGATGAAGAGGAAGAGGGTGGTGGGCTGGGACAGTGATGAAGAGGGTGGTGGGCTGGGACGATGATGAAGAGTGGTGTTTAAAGGCGTTGATTGTAGATCTGTCCCAAATGGTACCCTATTCCCTGTAGTCCCTGGTCAAAGGTAGTGCAACCCATAACCCCTGGGGCTGGTCTCATGAAGCACAGGACAGGAAGTGACTGAGGCTGAGAGAGAGGAGACCAGGGGTCGTAGGTACTAGTAACACTCCTGCTCTGACACTGATACAAATGGCCCCACATCTGCATCCCAAATGGCAACATGTTCTCTATGTAGTTCACTACTTTTGACCAGGCCCTGCATAGAGCTCTGTTCAAAAGGAGTGCACCATATAGGGACTAGGGTGCCATTTCAGACGCAGGGAGCCTCTCTTCCAGTGAGGAGTGTGTGGCTACATGTTAGGGTGAGTCAAACTACAGCCTCTACTGCAGTGAGGGGGGCTAGTATCTAAAGGGTGTCTACTCCAGTGAGGGGGGCTAGAATCTAAAGGGTGTCTACTCCTGTGAGGGGGGCTAGTATCTAAAGGGTGTCTACTCCAGTGAGTGGGGCTAGTATCTAAAGGGTGTCTACTCCAGTGAGGGGGGCTAGTATCTAAAGGGTGTCTACTCCAGTGAGGGGGCTAGTATCTAAAGGGTGTCTACTCCAGTGAGGGGCTAGTATCTAAAGGGTGTCTACTCCAGTGAGGGGCTAGTATCTAAAGGGTGTCTACTCCAGTGAGGGGGGCTAGTATCTAAAGGATGTCTACTCCTGTGAGAGGGGCTAGTATCTAAAGGGTGTCTACTCCAGTGAGGGGGCTAGTATCTAAAGGGTGTCTACTCCAGTGAGGGGGGCTAGTATCTAAAGGGTGTCTACTCCAGTGAGGGGGGCTAGTATCTAAAGGGTGTCTACTCCAGTGAGGGGCTAGTATCTAAAGGGTGTCTACTCCAGTGAGGGGGGCTAGTATCTAAAGGGTGTCTACTCCAGTGAGGGGCTAGTATCTAAAGGGTGTCTACTCCAGTGAGGGGGGCTAGTATCTAAAGGGTGTCTACTCCAGTGAGGGGGGCTAGTATCTAAAGGGTGTCTACTCCAGTGAGTGGGGCTAGAATCTAAAGGGTGTCTACTCCTGTGAGGGGGGCTAGTATCTAAAGGGTGTCTACTCCAGTGAGTGGGGCTAGTATCTAAAGGGTGTCTACTCCAGTGAGGGGGCTAGAATCTAAAGGGTGTCTACTCCTGTGAGGGGGCTAGTATCTAAAGGGTGTCTACTCCAGTGAGTGGGGCTAGTATCTAAAGGGTGTCTACTCCAGTGAGGGGGGCTAGTATCTAAAGGGTGTCTACTCCAGTGAGGGGGGCTAGTATCTAAAGGGTGTCTACTCCAGTGAGGGGCTAGTATCTAAAGGGTGTCTACTCCAGTGAGGGGCTAGTATCTAAAGGGTGTCTACTCCAGTGAGGGGGGCTAGTATCTAAAGGATGTCTACTCCTGTGAGAGGGGCTAGTATCTAAAGGGTGTCTACTCCAGTGAGGGGGGCTAGTATCTAAAGGGTGTCTACTCCAGTGAGGGGGCTAGTATCTAAAGGGTGTCTACTCCAGTGAGGGGGCTAGTATCTAAAGGGTGTCTACTCCAGTGAGGGGCTAGTATCTAAAGGGTGTCTACTCCAGTGAGGGGGGCTAGTATCTAAAGGGTGTCTACTCCAGTGAGGGGGGCTAGTATCTAAAGGATGTCTACTCCTGTGAGAGGGGCTAGTATCTAAAGGGTGTCTACTCCAGTGAGGGGGGCTAGTATCTAAAGGGTGTCTACTCCAGTGAGGGGGCTAGTATCTAAAGGGTGTCTACTCCAGTGAGGGGGGCTAGTATCTAAAGGGTGTCTACTCCAGTGAGGGGGGCTAGTATCTAAAGGGTGTCTACTCCAGTGAGGGGGCTAGTATCTAAAGGGTGTCTACTCCAGTGAGTGGGGCTAGTATCTAAAGGGTGTCTACTCCAGTGAGGGGCTAGTATCTAAAGGGTGTCTACTCCAGTGAGGGGGGCTAGTATCTAAAGGGTGTCTACTCCAGTGAGGGGGGCTAGTATCTAAAGGGTGTCTACTCCAGTGAGTGGGGCTAGTATCTAAAGCAGGGTTCTTCAATTCCGGTCCTGGAGGGCCGAAACACTTCAGTTTTTTTTCTACCTGGTAGTTAATTGCACTCACCTGGTGTCCCAGGTCTGAATTAGCCCCTGATTAGAAGGAGTGAAAAACAGAGGTGGTTCGGCCCTCCAGGACCGGGTGAAGCCTATCTAAAGGGTGTCTACTCCAGTGAGGGGCTAGTATCTAAAGGGTGTCTACTCCAGTGAGGGGCTAGTATCTAAAGGGTGTCTACTCCAGTGAGGGGCTAGTATCTAAAGGGTGTCTACTCCAGTGAGGGGGCTAGTATCTAAAGGGTGTCTACTCCAGTGAGGGGGCTAGTATCTAAAGGGTGTCTACTCCATTGAGGGGGCTAGTATCTAAAGGGTGTCTACTCCAGTGAGGGGGGCTAGTATCTAAAGGGTGTCTACTCCAGTGAGGGGGGCTAGTATCTAAAGGGTGTCTACTCCAGTGAGGGGGGCTAGTATCTAAAGGGTGTCTACTCCAGTGAGAGGGGCTAGTATCTAAAGGGTGTCTACTCCAGTGAGGGGCTAGTATCTAAAGGGTGTCTACTCCAGTGAGGGGGCTAGTATCTAAAGGGTGTCTACTCCAGTGAGGGGGGCTAGTATCTAAAGGATGTCTACTCCAGTGAGGGGCTAGTATCTAAAGGGTGTCTACTCCAGTGAGGGGCTAGTATCTAAAGGGTGTCTACTCCAGTGAGGGGGCTAGTATCTAAAGCGTGTCTACTCCAGTGAGGGGGCTAGTATCTAAAGGGTGTCTACTCCAGTGAGGGGGGCTAGTATCTAAAGGGTGTCTACTCCAGTGAGGGGCTAGTATCTAAAGGGTGTCTACTCCAGTGAGTGGGGCTAGTATCTAAAGGGTGTCTACTCCAGTGAGGGGCTAGTATCTAAAGGGTGTCTACTCCAGTGAGGGGGCTAGTATCTAAAGGGTGTCTACTCCATTGAGGGGCTAGTATCTAAAGGTGTCTACTCCAGTGAGGGGGCTAGTATCTAAAGGGTGTCTACTCCAGTGAGGGGGCTAGTATCTAAAGGGTGTCTACTCCAGTGAGGGGGGCTAGTATCTAAGGGTGTCTACTCCAGTGAGGGGGGCTAGTATCTAAAGCGTGTCTACTCCAGTGAGGGGGCTTGTATCTAAAGGGTGTCTACTGCAGTGAGGGGGGCTAGTATCTAAAGGGTGTCTACTGCAGTGAGGGGCTAGTATCTAATGGGTGTCTACTCCAGTGAGGGGGGCTTGTATTTAAAGGGTGTCTACTCCAGTGAGGGGCTAGTATCTAAAGGGTGTCTACTCCAGTGAGGGGCTAGTATCTAAAGGGTGTCTACTCCAGTGAGGGGGGCTAGTATCTAAAGGGGTGTCTACTCCAGTGAGGGGGCCTAGTATCTAAAGGGTGTCTACTCCAGTGAGGGGCTAGTATCTAAAGGGTGTCTACTCCAGTGAGGGGGGCTAGTATCTAAAGGGTGTCTACTCCAGTGAGGGGCTAGTATCTAAAGGGTGTCTACTCCAGTGAGGGGGCTAGTATCTAAAGGGTGTCTACTCCAGTGAGGGGGCTAGTATCTAAAGGGTGTCTACTCCAGTGAGTGGGGCTAGAATCTAAAGGGTGTCTACTCCTGTGAGGGGGCTAGTATCTAAAGGGTGTCTACTCCAGTGAGTGGGGCTAGTATCTAAAGGGTGTCTACTCCAGTGAGGGGGGCTAGAATCTAAAGGGTGTCTACTCCTGTGAGGGGGGCTAGTATCTAAAGGGTGTCTACTCCAGTGAGTGGGGCTAGTATCTAAAGGGTGTCTACTCCAGTGAGGGGGGCTAGTATCTAAAGGGTGTCTACTCCAGTGAGGGGGGCTAGTATCTAAAGGGTGTCTACTCCAGTGAGGGGCTAGTATCTAAAGGGTGTCTACTCCAGTGAGGGGCTAGTATCTAAAGGGTGTCTACTCCAGTGAGGGGGGCTAGTATCTAAAGGATGTCTACTCCTGTGAGAGGGGCTAGTATCTAAAGGGTGTCTACTCCAGTGAGGGGGCTAGTATCTAAAGAATGTCTACTCCAGTGAGGGGGGCTAGTATCTAAAGGGTGTCTACTCCAGTGAGGGGGGCTAGTATCTAAAGGGTGTCTACTCCAGTGAGGGGCTAGTATCTAAAGGGTGTCTACTCCAGTGAGGGGCTAGTATCTAAAGGGTGTCTACTCCAGTGAGGGGCTAGTATCTAAAGGGTGTCTACTCCAGTGAGGGGGCTAGTATCTAAAGGGTGTCTACTCCAGTGAGGGGGCTAGTATCTAAAGGGTGTCTACTCCAGTGAGTGGGGCTAGTATCTAAAGGGTGTCTACTCCAGTGAGGGGCTAGTATCTAAAGGGTGTCTACTCCAGTGAGGGGCTAGTATCTAAAGGGTGTCTACTCCAGTGAGGGGCTAGTATCTAAAGGGTGTCTACTCCAGTGAGGGGCTAGTATCTAAAGGGTGTCTACTCCAGTGAGGGGGGCTAGTATCTAAAGGGTGTCTACTCCATTGAGGGGCTAGTATCTAAAGGGTGTCTACTCCAGTGAGGGGGGCTAGTATCTAAAGGGTGTCTACTCCAGTGAGGGGGCTAGTATCTAAAGGGTGTCTACTCCAGTGAGGGGGCTAGTATCTAAAGGGTGTCTACTCCAGTGAGAGGGGCTAGTATCTAAAGGGTGTCTACTCCAGTGAGGGGCTAGTATCTAAAGGGTGTCTACTCCAGTGAGGGGCTAGTATCTAAAGGGTGTCTACTCCAGTGAGGGGGGCTAGTATCTAAAGGATGTCTACTCCAGTGAGGGGCTAGTATCTAAAGGGTGTCTACTCCAGTGAGGGGCTAGTATCTAAAGGGTGTCTACTCCAGTGAGGGGGGCTAGTATCTAAAGCGTGTCTACTCCAGTGAGGGGGGCTAGTATCTAAAGGGTGTCTACTCCAGTGAGGGGGGCTAGTATCTAAAGGGTGTCTACTCCAGTGAGGGGCTAGTATCTAAAGGGTGTCTACTCCAGTGAGTGGGGCTAGTATCTAAAGGGTGTCTACTCCAGTGAGGGGCTAGTATCTAAAGGGTGTCTACTCCAGTGAGGGGGGCTAGTATCTAAAGGGTGTCTACTCCATTGAGGGGCTAGTATCTAAAGGGTGTCTACTCCAGTGAGGGGGGCTAGTATCTAAAGGGTGTCTACTCCAGTGAGGGGGCTAGTATCTAAAGGGTGTCTACTCCAGTGAGGGGGGCTAGTATCTAAAGGGTGTCTACTCCAGTGAGGGGGGCTAGTATCTAAAGCGTGTCTACTCCAGTGAGGGGGCTTGTATCTAAAGGGTGTCTACTGCAGTGAGGGGGGCTAGTATCTAAAGGGTGTCTACTGCAGTGAGGGGCTAGTATCTAATGGGTGTCTACTCCAGTGAGGGGGGCTTGTATCTAAAGGGTGTCTACTCCAGTGAGGGGCTAGTATCTAAAGGGTGTCTACTCCAGTGAGGGGCTAGTATCTAAAGGGTGTCTACTCCAGTGAGGAGCTAGTATCTAAAGGGTGTCTACTCCAGTGAGTGGGGCTAGTATCTAAAGGGTGTCTACTCCAGTGAGTGGGGCTAGTATCTAAAGGGTGTCTACTCCAGTGAGGGGCTAGTATCTAAAGGGTGTCTACTCCAGTGAGGGGGGCTAGTATCTAAAAGGTGTCTACTTCAGTGAGTGGGGCTATTATCTAAAGGGTGTCTACTCCAGTGAGGGGCTAGTATCTAAAGGGTGTCTACTCCAGTGACGGGGGCTAGTATCTAAAGGGTGTCTACTCCAGTGAGGGGCTAGTATCTAAAGGATGTCTACTCCAGTGAGGGGCTAGTATCTAAAGTGTGTCTACTCCAGTGAGGGGGGCTAGTATCTAAAGGGTGTCTACTCCAGTGAGGGTGGCTAGTATCTAAAGGGTGTCTACTCCATTGAGGGGCTAGTATCTAAAGCTTGTCTACTCCAGTGAGGGGGGCTAGTATCTAAAGCGTGTCTACTCCAGTGAGGGGGGCTAGTATCTAAAGGGTGTCTACTGCAGTGAGGGGCTAGTATCTAAAGGGTGTCTACTCCAGTGAGGGGGGCTTGTATCTAAAGGGTGTCTACTCCAGTGAGGGGCTAGTATCTAAAGGGTGTCTACTCCAGTGACGGGGGCTAGTATCTAAAGAGTGTCTACTCCAGTGAGGGGCTAGTATCTAAAGTGTGTCTACTCCAGTGAGGGGGGCTAGTATCTAAAGGGTGTCTACTCCAGTGAGGGGGGCTAGTATCTAAAGGGTGTCTACTCCAGTGAGTGGGGCTAGTATCTAAAGGGTGTCTACTCCAGTGAGGGGCTAGTATCTAAAGGGTGTCTACTCCAGTGACGGGGGCTAGTATCTAAAGGGTGTCTACTCCAGTGACGGGGGCTAGTATCTAAAGGGTGTCTACTCCAGTGAGGGGCTAGTATCTAAAGGGTGTCTACTCCAGTGAGTGGGGCTAGTATCTAAAGGGTGTCTACTCCAGTGAGGGGCTAGTATCTAAAGGGTGTCTACTCCAGTGACGGGGGCTAGTATCTAAAGGGTGTCTACTCCAGTGACGGGGGCTAGTATCTAAAGGGTGTCTACTCCAGTGAGGGGCTAGTATCTAAAGGGTGTCTACTCCAGTGAGGGGCTAGTATCTAAAGTGTGTCTACTCCAGTGAGGGGCTAGTATCTAAAGTGTGTCTACTCCAGTGAGGGGGGCTAGTATCTAAAGGGTGTCTACTCCAGTGAGGGGGGCTAGTATCTAAAGGGTGTCTACTCCAGTGAGGGGGCTAGTATCTAAAGGGTGTCTACTCCAGTGAGAGGGGCTAGTATCTAAAGGGTGTCTACTCCAGTGAGGGGCTAGTATCTAAAGGGTGTCTACTCCAGTGAGGGGCTAGTATCTAAAGGGTGTCTACTCCAGTGAGGGGGGCTAGTATCTAAAGGATGTCTACTCCAGTGAGGGGCTAGTATCTAAAGGGTGTCTACTCCAGTGAGGGGCTAGTATCTAAAGGGTGTCTACTCCAGTGAGGGGGGCTAGTATCTAAAGCGTGTCTACTCCAGTGAGGGGGGCTAGTATCTAAAGGGTGTCTACTCCAGTGAGGGGGCTAGTATCTAAAGGGTGTCTACTCCAGTGAGGGGCTAGTATCTAAAGGGTGTCTACTCCAGTGAGTGGGGCTAGTATCTAAAGGGTGTCTACTCCAGTGAGGGGCTAGTATCTAAAGGGTGTCTACTCCAGTGAGGGGGGCTAGTTTCTAAAGGGTGTCTACTCCATTGAGGGGCTAGTATCTAAAGGGTGTCTACTCCAGTGAGGGGGCTAGTATCTAAAGGGTGTCTACTCCAGTGAGGGGGCTAGTATCTAAAGGGTGTCTACTCCAGTGAGGGGGCTAGTATCTAAAGGGTGTCTACTCCAGTGAGGGGGGCTAGTATCTAAAGCGTGTCTACTCCAGTGAGGGGGGCTTGTATCTAAAGGGTGTCTACTGCAGTGAGGGGGCTAGTATTTAAAGGGTGTCTACTGCAGTGAGGGGGGCTAGTATCTAAAGGGTGTCTACTGCAGTGAGGGGCTAGTATCTAATGGGTGTCTACTCCAGTGAGGGGGCTTGTATCTAAAGGGTGTCTACTCCAGTGAGGGGCTAGTATCTAAAGGGTGTCTACTCCAGTGAGGGGCTAGTATCTAAAGGGTGTCTACTCCAGTGAGGGGCTAGTATCTAAAGGGTGTCTACTCCAGTGAGTGGGGCTAGTATCTAAAGGGTGTCTACTCCAGTGAGTGGGGCTAGTATCTAAAGGGTGTCTACTCCAGTGAGGGGCTAGTATCTAAAGGGTGTCTACTCCAGTGAGGGGGGCTAGTATCTAAAAGGTGTCTACTTCAGTGAGTGGGGCTATTATCTAAAGGGTGTCTACTCCAGTGAGGGGCTAGTATCTAAAGGGTGTCTACTCCAGTGACGGGGCTAGTATCTAAAGGGTGTCTACTCCAGTGAGGGGCTAGTATCTAAAGGATGTCTACTCCAGTGAGGGGCTAGTATCTAAAGTGTGTCTACTCCAGTGAGGGGGGCTAGTATCTAAAGGGTGTCTACTCCAGTGAGGGTGGCTAGTATCTAAAGGGTGTCTACTCCATTGAGGGGCTAGTATCTAAAGCTTGTCTACTCCAGTGAGGGGGGCTAGTATCTAAAGGGTGTCTACTGCAGTGAGGGGGGCTAGTATCTAAAGGGTGTCTACTGCAGTGAGGGGGGCTAGTATCTAAAGGGTGTATACTGCAGTGAGGGGCTAGTATCTAAAGGGTGTCTACTCCAGTGAGGGGGGCTTGTATCTAAAGGGTGTCTACTCCAGTGACGGGGGCTAGTATCTAAAGGGTGTCTACTCCAGTGAGGGGCTAGTATCTAAAGTGTGTCTACTCCAGTGAGGGGGGCTAGTATCTAAAGGGTGTCTACTCCAGTGAGGGGGGCTAGTATCTAAAGGGTGTCTACTCCAGTGAGTGGGGCTAGTATCTAAAGGGTGTCTACTCCAGTGAGGGGCTAGTATCTAAAGGGTGTCTACTCCAGTGACGGGGGCTAGTATCTAAAGGGTGTCTACTCCAGTGACGGGGGCTAGTATCTAAAGGGTGTCTACTGCAGTGAGGGGGGCTAGTATCTAAAGGGTGTCTACTCCAGTGAGTGGGGCTAGTATCTAAAGGGTGTCTACTCCAGTGAGGGGCTAGTATCTAAAGGGTGTCTACTCCAGTGACGGGGGCTTGTATCTAAAGGGTGTCTACTCCAGTGACGGGGCTAGTATCTAAAGTGTGTCTACTCCAGTGAGGGGGGCTGGTATCTAAAGGGTGTCTACTCCAGTGAGGGGGGCTAGTATCTAAAGGGTGTCTACTCCAGTGAATGGGGCCTAGGGGCTACTAGGCCTAAAATGTCTCTGACTTGACTGTGTCTGTTGTGTTGAGACTTGCCTGAAGAAATGAAGATGCTTTTGAGGTTTCAGAGAGAATACTAGTCCTGTTACATTACATAATAATAATAATAATAATATGCAATTTAGCAGACGCTTTTATCCAAAGCGACTTACAGTCATGCGTGCATACATTTTTTGTGTATGGGTGGTCCCGGGGATCGAACCCACTACCTTGGGGTTACAAGCGCCGTGCTCTACCAGCTGAGCTACAGAGGACCACATGGGAGGTGTCCCAAATGGCACCATATTCCCTTTTGAGTGCCCTACCTATGGACCCTGGTCAAAATCAGTGCATTTGAGACGCACACACAGGTCTATCTCCTAATACAAAAGGCCTTACACCTAATCACGTTTTGCTTTAGGACAGGGGATTTAAAACTGGTGTCGGTTGTACTGCAGGGGGTCCACAATGTTTGGATTTTTTTTGGGGGGGTGACAAATTAATGATTTTATGAATATCGCTAGCTGCAACAGAATACTATCCCGGACACCATGTTTATGTCTCTGCATCCAGTATGCATCCAGTTTCACGAAGCCAATGCTAACTAGCATTAGCGCAATGACTAAAAGTCTACAGGAACAGTTAGCATGCAAGCTGTTCCTGTTAATCCGACTCCTGTTAATCTGACTACTAAAGTAGATAAATGGCTTCATGTCTCTAACTATCCCTTTAATATGGAGGAAATTAGTCATTGGCGCTAATTACAGGGTTTTTTTCTGTATAGAAAATCCTTAGGCGGGCCGTCTAAGTGGTAATTTTTGGGATGGAAAGATTGTTTGTGTCAATTTTAAACGACCAAAACCAGATAGAAAGCATTCAGAAAAGATATTGAACTCTAAATCTTTTTTACAGAACACCATCTTTGAGAACTAGCAATCAAATAAAAGCCAGACAGTCCGGGAGAATCAAATTCCAAAAACCAGGCATTCAGGGGCACGTGGCCATTGATTAACCAGGCATTCAGGGGCACGTGGCCATTGATTAACCAGGCATTCAGGGGCACGTGGCCATTGATTAACCAGGCATTCAGGGGCACGTGGCCATTGATTAACCAGGCATTCAGGGGCACGTGGCCATTGATTAACCAGGCATTCAGGGGCACGTGGCCATTGATTAACCAGGCATTCAGGGGCACGTGGCCATTGATTAACCAGGCATTCAGGGGCACGTGGCCATTGATTAACCAGGCATTCAGGGGCACGTGGCCATTGATTAACCAGGCATTCAGGGGCACGTGGCCATTGATTAACCAGGCATTCAGGGGCACGTGGCCATTGATTAACCAGGCATTCAGGGGCACGTGGCCATTGATTAACCAGGCATTCAGGGGCACGTGGCCATTGATTAACCAGGCATTCAGGGGCACGTGGCCATTGATTAACCAGGCATTCAGGGGCACGTGGCCATTGATTAACCAGGCATTCAGGGGGCACGTGGCCATTGATTAACCAGGCATTCAGGGGCACGTGGCCATTGATTAACCAGGCATTCAGGGGCACGTGGCCATTGATTAACCAGGCATTCAGGGGCACGTGGCCATTGATTAACCAGGCATTCAGGGGCACGTGGCCATTGATTAACCAGGCATTCAGGGGCACGTGGCCATTGATTAACCAGGCATTCAGGGGCACGTGGCCATTGATTAACCAGGCATTCAGGGGCACGTGGCCATTGATTAACCAGGCATTCAGGGGCACGTGGCCATTGATTAACCAGGCATTCAGGGGCACGTGGCCATTGATTAACCAGGCATTCAGGGGCACGTGGCCATTGATTAACCAGGCATTCAGGGGCACGTGGCCATTGATTTAGTTGAACAGAGCAACACCGCATTAGCCATGGCAAAATGCATAGAATTGTAGGAAAATAGCTTTAAAACTGCAAAATGTTATTTTGGCTAAACAATTTTTTATTTTTTTTTGAATTGCAGAAAATATGGTTTACAACAGCAACATTTTCTCTACGCCGCCAAGATACATTTCTAGCTAATAGACTTTTAGTTGACACGTCCTCTTTGAAATGAACTGTGGGAAGGTCAAAATAATGAAACTCTACCAGATCTATTCATTTAAAATGTTCATTACTTCTACTTGCCATTTGTATTATTTACGTGATGTGACTTTGAATGTTTTTGCTAACATGATGGGGGGCCCTGGGTCGTGGGTGTGACTGGGCGGGGGGCCCTGGGTCGTGGGTGTGACTGGGCGGGGGGCCCTGGGTCATGGGTGTGCCTGGGCGGGGGGCCCTGGGTCATGGGTGTGCCTGGGTCGTGGGTGTGCCTGGGCTGGGGTCCCTGGGTCGTGGGTGTGCCTGGACGGGGGTCCCTGGGTCGTGGGTGTGCCTGGGCGGGGGGCCCTGGGTCATGGGTGTGCCTGGGCGGGGGGCCCTGGGTCATGGGTGTGCCTGGGTCATGGGTCCCTGTTCAAGACCGTGCTTTAGACGGTGGCTGTAACGGCATAACTCCCAGGGTCTGTGTGTCTTAAATGCCCCCCTTATTCACTATAGGACACTACTTCAATGGCCCCCTATTCACTATAGGACACTACTTCAATGGCCCCCTATTCACTATAGGACACTACTTCAATGGCCCCCTATTTCGTATATAGACCCATGGGGCGGCGCACAATTGGCCCAGCGTCGTCCAGGGTGGGGGAGGGAATGGCCGGCAGGGATGTAGCTCAGTTGGCAGAGCATGGCGTTTGCAACGCCAGGGTTGTGGGTTCGATTCCCACGGGGGGCCAGTATGAAAAAATAAATAATGTATGCACTCACTAACTGTAAGTGGCTCTGGATAAGAGCGTCTGCTAAATGACTAAAATGTAAATGTATTATAGTGCACTGTGGGGAATAGGGTGCCATTTCAGACGCGCTGTGGGGAATAGGGGGCCCTTTCAGACGCACTGTGACCTGAGATATAACACTTGTGTACAGTATAAATACAAAAAAAGAACTATTTTAAAATACATTGGACATTGCTGTCTAGCATTTTGTATTTAAGTTATTTATTTTTTTAGATATCGTACTAATGCTATATTGACTTACATGTGTACATAAACTCAGCAAAAAAAGAAATGTCCTCTCACTGCGTTTATTTTCAACAAATTTAACGTGTGTAAATATTTGTATGAACATAACAAGATTCAACAACTGAGACATATAAACTGAACAAGTTCCACAGACATGTGACTAACAGAAATTGAATAATGTGTCCCTGAACAAAGTGGGGGTCAAAATCTAAAGTAACAGTCAGTATCTGGTGTGGCCACCAGCTGCATTAAGCACTGCAGTGCATCTCCTCCTCATGGACTGCACCAGATTTGCCAGTTCTTGCTGTGAAATGTTACCCCACTCTTCCACCAAGGCACCTGCAAGTTCCCGGACATTTCTGGGGGGGATGGCCCTAGCCCTCACCCTCCGATCCAACAGGTCCCAGACGTGCTCAATGGGATTGAGATCCGGCCTCTTCGCTGGCCATGGCAGAACACTGACATTCCTGTCTTGCAGGAAATCACGCACAGAACGAGCAGTATGGCTGGTGACATTGTCATGCTGGAGGGTCATGTCAGGATGAGCCTGCAGGAAGGGTACCTCATGAGGGAGGAGGATGTCTTCCCTGTAACGCACAGCGTTGAGATTGCCTGCAATGACAACAAGCTCAGTCCGATGATGCTGTGACACACCGCCCCAGACCGTGACGGACCCTCCACCTCCAAATCGATCCCACTCCAGAGTTACAGGGTCAGGGTCTGACATTGCATATGAGGACTCACACCAGGACTATTCAAGACCGCCCCGACCTGGGCCTATGACTTGCAGCCCGAGCCTGTCCATATGACGACTTTACAAGCAGTCCTTTTAACATAAGTGAACAAATAACACAACAATTACATATTTATTTCATTTATTTCATAAACAAAGTTATGCAACACCCAATTCCCCTGTGTGAAAAAGTAATTGCCCCCTTACACTCAATAACTGGTTGTGCCACCTTTAGCTGCAATGACTCCAACCAAATGCTTCCTGTAGTTGTTGATCAGTCTCTCACGTCGCTGTGGAGGAATTTTGGCCCACTCTTCCACTCAGTTTGACATTCCAAAACTTCCAATTTGTTGCTTTTTAGCAATTTTCATGTAGAGAATTCATGGTTCCTTCTATTAAGGCAAGTCGTCCAGGTCCTGAGGCAGCAAAGCATCCCCAAACCATCACACCACCCCCACCACCATGCTTGACCTTTGGTATGATGTTCTTACTGTGGAATGCAGTGTTTGGTATTGTTAGTTTTTTTGCTCCCTCTTCCACCTCGGTTCTAACCACACCCCTTTCAAGTCCCACATTTTAAATTTTAGTCATTTAGCAGACGCTCTTATCCAGAGCATCTTACAGTTAAGTGAGTGCATACATTTTCATACTGGCCCCCCGTGGGAATCGAACCCACAACCCTGGCGTCCAACTGAGCTACATCCCTGCCGGCCATTCCCTCCCCTACCCTGGGCTAATTGTGTGCCGCCCCATGGGTCTCCCGTTCGCGGCCGGCTACGACAGAGTCTGGATTCGAACCAGGATCTCTAGTGGCACAGCTAGCACTGCGATGCGGCGCCTTAGACCACTGCGCCACTCAGGAGAGAGTAAACGTGTTGAATACATACTATACTATACACAATACATAATACACAGAGTAAACGTGTTGAATACATACTATATTATACACAATACATAATACACAGAGTAAACATGTTGAATACATACTATATTATACACAATACATAAAACACAGAGTAAACGTGTTGAATACATACTATACTATACACAATACATAACACACAGAGTAAACATGTTGAATACATACTATACTATACACAATACATAATACACAGAGTAAAACGTGTTGAATACATACTATACTATACACGATACATAATACACAGAGTAAACATGTTGAATACATACTATACTATACACAATACATAATACACAGAGTAAACATGTTGAATACATACTATACTATACACAATACATAATACACAGAGTAAACGTGTTGAATACATACTATACTATACACAATACATAACACACAGAGTAAACATGTTGAATACATACTATACTATACACAATACATAATACACAGAGTAAACGTGTTGAATACATACTATACTATACACGATACATAATACACAGAGTAAACATGTTGAATACATACTATACTATACACAATACATAATACACAGAGTAAACGTGTTGAATACATACTATACTATACACAATACATAATACACAGAGTAAACGTGTTGAATACATACTATACTATACACAATACATAACACACAGAGTAAACGTGTTGAATACATACTATACTATACACAATACATTATACACAGAGTAAACGTGTTGAATACATACTATACTATACACAATACATAATACACAGAGTAAACGTGTTGAATACATACTATACTATACACGATACATAACACACAGAGTAAACGTGTTGAATACATACTATACTATACACAATACATAATACACAGAGTAAACGTGTTGAATACATACTATACTATACACGATACATAATACACAGAGTAAACGTGTTGAATACATACTATACTATACACAATACATAATACACAGAGTAAACGTGTTGAATACATACTATACTATACACGATACATAATACACAGAGTAAACGTGTTGAATACATACTATACTATACACAATACATAATACACAGAGTAAACGTGTTGAATACATACTATACTATACACAATACATAATACACAGAGTAAACGTGTTGAATACATACTATACTATACACGATACATAATACACAGAGTAAACGTGTTGAATACTTACTATACTATACACAATACATAATACACAGAGTAAACGTGTTGAATACATACTATACTATACACGATACATAATACACAGAGTAAACGTGTTGAATACATACTATACTATACACGATACATAATACACAGAGTAAACGTGTTGAATACATACTATACTATACACGATACATAATACACAGAGTAAATGTGTTGAATACATACTATACTATACACAATACATAATACACAGAGTAAACGTGTTGAATACATACTATACTATACACAATACATAATACACAGAGTAAACGTGTTGAATACATACTATACTATACACAATACATAACACACAGAGTAAACGTGTTGAATACATACTATACTATACACAATACATAACACACAGAGTAAACGTGTTGAACACATACTATACTATACACAATACATAATACACAGAGTAAACGTGTTGAATACATACTATACTATACACAATACATAATACACAGAGTAAACATGTTGAATACATACTATACTATACACAATACATAATACACAGAGTAAACGTGTTGAATACATACTATACACAATACATAATACAAAGAGTAAACGTGTTGAATACATACTATACTATACACGATACATAATAAACAGAGTAAACGTGTTGAATACATACTATACTATACACGATACATAATACACAGAGTAAACGTGTTGAATACATACTATACTATACACAATACATAATACACAGAGTAAACGTGTTGAATACTTACTATACTATACACAATACATAATACACAGAGTAAACGTGTTGAATACATACTATACTATACACGATACATAATACACAGAGTAAACGTGTTGAATACATACTATACTATACACAATACATAATACACAGAGTAAACGTGTTGAATACATACTATACTATACACGATACATAATACACAGAGTAAATGTGTTGAATACATACTATACTATACACAATACATAATACACAGAGTAAACGTGTTGAATACATACTATACTATACACAATACATAATACACAGAGTAAACGTGTTGAATACATACTATACTATACACAATACATAACACACAGAGTAAACGTGTTGAATACATACTATACTATACACAATACATAACACACAGAGTAAACGTGTTGAACACATACTATACTATACACAATACATAATACACAGAGTAAACGTGTTGAATACATACTATACTATACACAATACATAATACACAGAGTAAACATGTTGAATACATACTATACTATACACAATACATAATACACAGAGTAAACGTGTTGAATACATACTATACACAATACATAATACAAAGAGTAAACGTGTTGAATACATACTATACTATACACGATACATAATACACAGAGTAAACGTGTTGAATACAGACTATACTATACACAATTCATAATACACAGAGTAAACATGTTGAACACATACTATACACAATACATAACACACAGAATAAACGTGTTGAATACAGACTATACTAAACACGATACACAAAACACAGAGTAAACGTGTTGAATACAGACTATACTATACACGATACATAATACACAGAGTAAACGTGTTGAATACATACTATACTATACACAATACATAATACACAGAGTAAACGTGTTGAATACATACTATACTATACACAATACATAATACACAGAGTAAACGTGTTGAATACATACTATACTATACACAATACACAGAGTAAACATGTTGAATACATACTGTACTATACACAATACATAATACACAGAGTAAACATGTTGAATACATACTATACTATACACAATACATAATACACAGAGTAAACGTGTTGAACACATACTATACTATACACAATACATAATACACAGAGTAAACGTGTTGAATACATACTATACTATACACAATACATAATACACAGAGTAAACGTGTTGAATACATACTATACTATACACAATACATAATACACAGAGTAAACGTGTTGAATACATACTATACTATACACAATACATAATACACAGAGTAAACGTGTTGAATACATACTATACTATACACAATACATAATACACAGAGTAAACGTGTTGAATACATACTATACTATACACAATACATAATACACAGAGTAAACGTGTTGAATACATACTATACTATACACGATACATAATACACAGAGTAAACATGTTGAATACATACTATACTATACACAATACATAATACACAGAGTAAACGTGTAGAATACATACTATACTATACACAATACATAATACACAGAGTAAACGTGTTGAATACATACTATACTATACACAATACATAATACACAGAGTAAACGTGTTGAATACATACTATACTATACACAATACATAATACACAGAGTAAACGTGTAGAATACATACTATACTATACACAATACATAATACACAGAGTAAACGTGTTGAATACATACTATACTATACATAATACACAGAGTTTGATTAAATGGTTATTAAAATTAAAAAGGGAGAAAGTTTGGCAAGTTGCCAAGTAGGAAGAAACACCACAGAGATGGGAAAACTTGTTTTTTATGAAGTTGACAAAATGTTAAAAAAATAATTGAAGCAAGTTACTCTTCTCAAAAGGCACTGAATTGGTGGAACGACCCAGTTGCTGAGGACAGACAGACAGACAGACAGACAGACAGACAGACAGACAGACAGACAGACAGACAGACAGACAGACAGGAGGGCAAATCCTGTTACAACATTAAAGACCTTCTCTGGTACAGCTTGCTATCGAGCTAAATAATTACACTGTAAATATTGGTAAACATGTTGAATACATACTATACTATACACAATACATAACACACAGAGTAAACGTGTTGAATACATACTATACTATACACAATACATAATACACAGAGTAAACATGTTGAATACATACTATATTATACACAATACATAAAACACAGAGTAAACGTGTTGAATACATACTATACTATACACAATACATAACACACAGAGTAAACATGTTGAATACATACTATACTATACACAATACATAATACACAGAGTAAACGTGTTGAATACATACTATACTATACACGTATACATAATACACAGAGTAAACATGTTGAATACATACTATACTATACACAATACATAATACACAGAGTAAACATGTTGAATACATACTATACTATACACAATACATAATACACAGAGTAAACGTGTTGAATACATACTATACTATACACAATACATAACACACAGAGTAAACATGTTGAATACATACTATACTATACACAATACATAATACACAGAGTAAACGTGTTGAATACATACTATACTATACACGATACATAATACACAGAGTAAAACATGTTGAATACATACTATACTATACACAATACATAATACACAGAGTAAACGTGTTGAATACATACTATACTATACACAATACATAATACACAGAGTAAACGTGTTGAATACATACTATACTATACACAATACATAACACACAGAGTAAACGTGTTGAATACATACTATACTATACACAATACATTATACACAGAGTAAACGTGTTGAATACATACTATACTATACACAATACATAATACACAGAGTAAACGTGTTGAATACATACTATACTATACACGATACATAACACACAGAGTAAACGTGTTGAATACATACTATACTATACACAATACATAATACACAGAGTAAACGTGTTGAATACATACTATACACAATACATAATACAAAGAGTAAACGTGTTGAATACATACTATACTATACACGATACATAATAAACAGAGTAAACGTGTTGAATACATACTATACTATACACGATACATAATACACAGAGTAAACGTGTTGAATACATACTATACTATACACAATACATAATACACAGAGTAAACGTGTTGAATACTTACTATACTATACACAATACATAATACACAGAGTAAACGTGTTGAATACATACTATACTATACACGATACATAATACACAGAGTAAACGTGTTGAATACATACTATACTATACACAATACATAATACACAGAGTAAACGTGTTGAATACATACTATACTATACACGATACATAATACACAGAGTAAATGTGTTGAATACATACTATACTATACACAATACATAATACACAGAGTAAACGTGTTGAATACATACTATACTATACACAATACATAATACACAGAGTAAACGTGTTGAATACATACTATACTATACACAATACATAACACACAGAGTAAACGTGTTGAATACATACTATACTATACACAATACATAACACACAGAGTAAACGTGTTGAACACATACTATACTATACACAATACATAATACACAGAGTAAACGTGTTGAATACATACTATACTATACACAATACATAATACACAGAGTAAACATGTTGAATACATACTATACTATACACAATACATAATACACAGAGTAAACGTGTTGAATACATACTATACACAATACATAATACAAAGAGTAAACGTGTTGAATACATACTATACTATACACGATACATAATACACAGAGTAAACGTGTTGAATACAGACTATACTATACACAATTCATAATACACAGAGTAAACATGTTGAACACATACTATACACAATACATAACACACAGAATAAACGTGTTGAATACAGACTATACTAAACACGATACACAAAACACAGAGTAAACGTGTTGAATACAGACTATACTATACACGATACATAATACACAGAGTAAACGTGTTGAATACATACTATACTATACACAATACATAATACACAGAGTAAACGTGTTGAATACATACTATACTATACACAATACATAATACACAGAGTAAACGTGTTGAATACATACTATACTATACACAATACACAGAGTAAACATGTTGAATACATACTGTACTATACACAATACATAATACACAGAGTAAACATGTTGAATACATACTATACTATACACAATACATAATACACAGAGTAAACGTGTTGAACACATACTATACTATACACAATACATAATACACAGAGTAAACGTGTTGAATACATACTATACTATACACAATACATAATACACAGAGTAAACGTGTTGAATACATACTATACTATACACAATACATAATACACAGAGTAAACGTGTTGAATACATACTATACTATACACAATACATAATACACAGAGTAAACGTGTTGAATACATACTATACTATACACAATACATAATACACAGAGTAAACGTGTTGAATACATACTATACTATACACAATACATAATACACAGAGTAAACGTGTTGAATACATACTATACTATACACGATACATAATACACAGAGTAAACATGTTGAATACATACTATACTATACACAATACATAATACACAGAGTAAACGTGTAGAATACATACTATACTATACACAATACATAATACACAGAGTAAACGTGTTGAATACATACTATACTATACACAATACATAATACACAGAGTAAACGTGTTGAATACATACTATACTATACACAATACATAATACACAGAGTAAACGTGTAGAATACATACTATACTATACACAATACATAATACACAGAGTAAACGTGTTGAATACATACTATACTATACATAATACACAGAGTTTGATTAAACGGTTATTAAAATTAAAAAGGGAGAAAGTTTGGCAAGTTGCCAAGTAGGAAGAAACACCACAGAGATGGGAAAACTTGTTTTTTATGAAGTTGACAAAATGTTAAAAAAAAAATTGAAGCAAGTTACTCTTCTCAAAAGGCACTGAATTGGTGGAACGACCCAGTTGCTGAGGACAGACAGACAGACAGAGACAGACAGACAGACAGACAGACAGACAGACAGACAGACAGGAGGGCAAATCCTGTTACAACATTAAAGACCTTCTCTGGTACAGCTTGCTATCGAGCTAAATAATTACACTGTAAATATTGGTAAACATGTTGAATACATACTATACTATACACAATACATAACACACAGAGTAAACGTGTTGAATACATACTATACTATACACAATACATAATACACAGAGTAAACATGTTGAATACATACTATATTATACACAATACATAAAACACAGAGTAAACGTGTTGAATACATACTATACTATACACAATACATAACACACAGAGTAAACATGTTGAATACATACTATACTATACACAATACATAATACACAGAGTAAACGTGTTGAATACATACTATACTATACACGATACATAATACACAGAGTAAACATGTTGAATACATACTATACTATACACAATACATAATACACAGAGTAAACATGTTGAATACATACTATACTATACACAATACATAATACACAGAGTAAACGTGTTGAATACATACTATACTATACACAATACATAACACACAGAGTAAACATGTTGAATACATACTATACTATACACAATACATAATACACAGAGTAAACGTGTTGAATACATACTATACTATACACGATACATAATACACAGAGTAAACATGTTGAATACATACTATACTATACACAATACATAATACACAGAGTAAACGTGTTGAATACATACTATACTATACACAATACATAATACACAGAGTAAACGTGTTGAATACATACTATACTATACACAATACATAACACACAGAGTAAACGTGTTGAATACATACTATACTATACACAATACATTATACACAGAGTAAACGTGTTGAATACATACTATACTATACACAATACATAATACACAGAGTAAACGTGTTGAATACATACTATACTATACACGATACATAACACACAGAGTAAACGTGTTGAATACATACTATACTATACACAATACATAATACACAGAGTAAACGTGTTGAATACATACTATACTATACACGATACATAATACACAGAGTAAACGTGTTGAATACATACTATACTATACACAATACATAATACACATAGTAAACGTGTTGAATACATACTATACTATACACGATACATAATACACAGAGTAAACGTGTTGAATACATACTATACTATACACAATACATAATACACAGAGTAAACGTGTTGAATACATACTATACTATACACAATACATAATACACAGAGTAAACGTGTTGAATACATACTATACTATACACGATACATAATACACAGAGTAAACGTGTTGAATACTTACTATACTATACACAATACATAATACACAGAGTAAACGTGTTGAATACATACTATACTATACACGATACATAATACACAGAGTAAACGTGTTGAATACATACTATACTATACACAATACATAATACACAGAGTAAACGTGTTGAATACATACTATACTATACACGATACATAATACACAGAGTAAATGTGTTGAATACATACTATACTATACACAATACATAATACACAGAGTAAACGTGTTGAATACATACTATACTATACACAATACATAATACACAGAGTAAACGTGTTGAATACATACTATACTATACACAATACATAACACACAGAGTAAACGTGTTGAATACATACTATACTATACACAATACATAACACACAGAGTAAACGTGTTGAACACATACTATACTATACACAATACATAATACACAGAGTAAACGTGTTGAATACATACTATACTATACACAATACATAATACACAGAGTAAACATGTTGAATACATACTATACTATACACAATACATAATACACAGAGTAAACGTGTTGAATACATACTATACACAATACATAATACAAAGAGTAAACGTGTTGAATACATACTATACTATACACGATACATAATAAACAGAGTAAACGTGTTGAATACATACTATATTATACACAATACATAAAACACAGAGTAAACGTGTTGAATACATACTATACTATACACAATACATAACACACAGAGTAAACGTGTTGAATACATACTATACTATACACAATACATTATACACAGAGTAAACGTGTTGAATACATACTATACTATACACAATACATAATACACAGAGTAAACGTGTTGAATACATACTATACTATACACGATACATAACACACAGAGTAAACGTGTTGAATACATACTATACTATACACAATACATAATACACAGAGTAAACGTGTTGAATACATACTATACTATACACGATACATAATACACAGAGTAAACGTGTTGAATACATACTATACTATACACAATACATAATACACAGAGTAAACGTGTTGAATACATACTATACTATACACGTATACATAATACACAGAGTAAACGTGTTGAATACATACTATACTATACACAATACATAATACACAGAGTAAACGTGTTGAATACATACTATACTATACACAATACATAATACACAGAGTAAACGTGTTGAATACATACTATACTATACACGATACATAATACACAGAGTAAACGTGTTGAATACTTACTATACTATACACAATACATAATACACAGAGTAAACGTGTTGAATACATACTATACTATACACGATACATAATACACAGAGTAAACGTGTTGAATACATACTATACTATACACAATACATAATACACAGAGTAAACGTGTTGAATACATACTATACTATACACGATACATAATACACAGAGTAAATGTGTTGAATACATACTATACTATACACAATACATAATACACAGAGTAAACGTGTTGAATACATACTATACTATACACAATACATAATACACAGAGTAAACGTGTTGAATACATACTATACTATACACAATACATAACACACAGAGTAAACGTGTTGAATACATACTATACTATACACAATACATAACACACAGAGTAAACGTGTTGAACACATACTATACTATACACAATACATAATACACAGAGTAAACGTGTTGAATACATACTATACTATACACAATACATAATACACAGAGTAAACATGTTGAATACATACTATACTATACACAATACATAATACACAGAGTAAACGTGTTGAATACATACTATACACAATACATAATACAAAGAGTAAACGTGTTGAATACATACTATACTATACACGATACATAATAAACAGAGTAAACGTGTTGAATACATACTATACTATACACGATACATAATACACAGAGTAAACGTGTTGAATACATACTATACTATACACAATACATAATACACAGAGTAAACGTGTTGAATACTTACTATACTATACACAATACATAATACACAGAGTAAACGTGTTGAATACATACTATACTATACACGATACATAATACACAGAGTAAACGTGTTGAATACATACTATACTATACACAATACATAATACACAGAGTAAACGTGTTGAATACATACTATACTATACACGATACATAATACACAGAGTAAATGTGTTGAATACATACTATACTATACACAATACATAATACACAGAGTAAACGTGTTGAATACATACTATACTATACACAATACATAATACACAGAGTAAACGTGTTGAATACATACTATACTATACACAATACATAACACACAGAGTAAACGTGTTGAATACATACTATACTATACACAATACATAACACACAGAGTAAACGTGTTGAACACATACTATACTATACACAATACATAATACACAGAGTAAACGTGTTGAATACATACTATACTATACACAATACATAATACACAGAGTAAACATGTTGAATACATACTATACTATACACAATACATAATACACAGAGTAAACGTGTTGAATACATACTATACACAATACATAATACAAAGAGTAAACGTGTTGAATACATACTATACTATACACGATACATAATACACAGAGTAAACGTGTTGAATACAGACTATACTATACACAATTCATAATACACAGAGTAAACATGTTGAACACATACTATACACAATACATAACACACAGAATAAACGTGTTGAATACAGACTATACTAAACACGATACACAAAACACAGAGTAAACGTGTTGAATACAGACTATACTATACACGATACATAATACACAGAGTAAACGTGTTGAATACATACTATACTATACACAATACATAATACACAGAGTAAACGTGTTGAATACATACTATACTATACACAATACATAATACACAGAGTAAACGTGTTGAATACATACTATACTATACACAATACACAGAGTAAACATGTTGAATACATACTGTACTATACACAATACATAATACACAGAGTAAACATGTTGAATACATACTATACTATACACAATACATAATACACAGAGTAAACGTGTTGAACACATACTATACTATACACAATACATAATACACAGAGTAAACGTGTTGAATACATACTATACTATACACAATACATAATACACAGAGTAAACGTGTTGAATACATACTATACTATACACAATACATAATACACAGAGTAAACGTGTTGAATACATACTATACTATACACAATACATAATACACAGAGTAAACGTGTTGAATACATACTATACTATACACAATACATAATACACAGAGTAAAACGTGTTGAATACATACTATACTATACACAATACATAATACACAGAGTAAACGTGTTGAATACATACTATACTATACACGATACATAATACACAGAGTAAACATGTTGAATACATACTATACTATACACAATACATAATACACAGAGTAAACGTGTAGAATACATACTTTACTATACACAATACATAATACACAGAGTAAACGTGTTGAATACATACTATACTATACACAATACATAATACACAGAGTAAACGTGTTGAATACATACTATACTATACACAATACATAATACACAGAGTAAACGTGTAGAATACATACTATACTATACACAATACATAATACACAGAGTAAACGTGTTGAATACATACTATACTATACATAATACACAGAGTTTGATTAAACGGTTATTAAAATTAAAAAGGGAGAAAGTTTGGCAAGTTGCCAAGTAGGAAGAAACACCACAGAGATGGGAAAACTTGTTTTTTATGAAGTTGACAAAATGTTTAAAAAAAATTGAAGCAAGTTACTCTTCTCAAAAGGCACTGAATTGGTGGAACGACCCAGTTGCTGAGGACAGACAGACAGACAGACAGACAGACAGACAGACAGACAGACAGGAGGGCAAATCCTGTTACAACATTAAAGACCTTCTCTGGTACAGCTTGCTATCGAGCTAAATAATTACACTGTAAATATTGGTAAACATGTTGAATACATACTATACTATACACAATACATAACACACAGAGTAAACGTGTTGAATACATACTATACTATACACAATACATTATACACAGAGTAAATGTGTTGAATACATACTATACACAATACATAAAACACAGAGTAAACGTGTTGAATACATACTATACTATACACTAAAACAGAGTAAATTTGTTGAATACATACTATACTATACACAATACATAATACACAGAGTAAACGTGTTGAATACAGACTATACTATACACAATACAAAATACACAGAGTAAACGTGTTGAATACATACTATACACAATACATAATACAAAGAGTAAACGTGTTGAATACATACTATACTATACACGATACATAATACACAGAGTAAACGTGTTGAATACAGACTATACTATACACAATACATAATACACAGAGTAAACATGTTGAACACATACTATACACAATACATAACACACAGAATAAACGTGTTGAATACAGACTATACTAAACACGATACACAAAACACAGAGTAAACGTGTTGAATACAGACTATACTATACACGATACATAATACACAGAGTAAACGTGTTGAATACATACTATACTATACACAATACATAATACACAGAGTAAACGTGTTGAATACATACTATACTATACACAATACATAATACACAGAGTAAACGTGTTGAATACATACTATACTATACACAATACACAGAGTAAACATGTTGAATACATACTGTACTATACACAATACATAATACACAGAGTAAACATGTTGAATACATACTATACTATACACAATACATAATACACAGAGTAAACGTGTTGAACACATACTATACTATACACAATACATAATACACAGAGTAAACGTGTTGAATACATACTATACTATACACAATACATAATACACAGAGTAAACGTGTTGAATACATACTATACTATACACAATACATAATACACAGAGTAAACGTGTTGAATACATACTATACTATACACAATACATAATACACAGAGTAAACGTGTTGAATACATACTATACTATACACAATACATAATACACAGAGTAAACGTGTTGAATACATACTATACTATACACAATACATAATACACAGAGTAAACGTGTTGAATACATACTATACTATACACGATACATAATACACAGAGTAAACATGTTGAATACATACTATACTATACACAATACATAATACACAGAGTAAACGTGTAGAATACATACTATACTATACACAATACATAATACACAGAGTAAACGTGTTGAATACATACTATACTATACACAATACATAATACACAGAGTAAACGTGTTGAATACATACTATACTATACACAATACATAATACACAGAGTAAACGTGTAGAATACATACTATACTATACACAATACATAATACACAGAGTAAACGTGTTGAATACATACTATACTATACATTTTTCAATTCAATTTCAATTTTATTTTATATAGCCCTTCTTACATCAGCTAATATCTCGAAGTGCTGTACAGAAACCCAGCCTAAAACCCCAAACAGCTAGTAATGCAGGTGTAGAAGCACGGTGGCTAGGAAAAACTCCCTAGAAAGGCAAAACCTAGGAAGAAACCTAGAGAGGAACCAGGCTATGAGGGGTGGCCAGTCCTCTTCTGGCTGTGCCGGGTGGAGATTATAACAGAACCATGCCAAGATGTTCAAAAATGTTCATAAGTGACAAGCATGGTCAAATAATAATCAGGAATAAATCTCAGTTGGCTTTTCATAGCCGATCATTAGAGTTTAAAACAGCAGGTCTGGGACAGGTAGGGGTTCCATAACCGCAGGCAGAACAGTTTAAACTGGAATAGCAGCAAGGCCAGGCGGACTGGGGACAGCAAGGAGTCACCACGGCCGGTAGTCCCGACGTATGGTCCTAGGGCTCAGGTCTCTCAGTTGGCTTTTCATAGCCGATCATTTAGAGTTGAAAACAGCAGGTCTGGGACAGGTAGGGGGTTTCGTAGCCGCAGGCAGAACAGTTGAAACTGGAATAGCAGCAAGGCCAGGCGGACTGGGGACAGCAAGGTGTCATCATGCCCGGTAGTCCTGACGTATGGTCCTAGGGCTCAGGTTCTCAGAGAGAAAGAGAGAACGAGAGAATTAGAGAGAGAGCATACTTAAATTCACACAGGACACTGGATAAGACAGGAGAAGTACTCCAGGTATAACCAACTAACCCCAGCCCCCCGACACATAAACTACTGCAGCATAAATACTGGAGGCTGAGACAGGAGCGGTCCGGAGACACTGTGGCCCCATCCGAAGAAACCCCGGACAGGGCCAAACAGGAAGGATATAACCCCACCCACTCCGCCAAAGCACAGCCCCGCACCACTAGAGGGATATCCCCAACCACCAACTTACAATCCTGAGACAAGGCCGAGTATAGCCCACAGAGGTCTCCACCACAGCACAAACCAAGGGGGGCGCCAACCCAGACAGGAAGATCACGTCAGTAACTCAACCCACTCAAGTGACGCACCCTCCCAGGGACGGCATGAAAGAGCACCAGCAAGCCAGTGACTCAGCCCCTGCAACAGGGTTAGAGGCAGAGAACCCCAGTGGAGAGGGGAACCGGCCCGGCAGAGACAGCAAGGGCTGTTCGTTGCTCCAGCCTTTCCGTTCACCTTCACACTCCTGGGCCAGACTACACTCAATCATATGACCTACTGAAGAGATAAGTCTTCAGTAAAGACTTAAAGGTTGAGACCGAGTCTGCGTCTCTCACATGGGTAGGCAGACTGTTCCATAAAAATGGAGATCTATAGGAGAAAGCCCTGCCTCCCGCTGTTTGCTTAGAAATTCTAGGGACAATTAGGAGGCCTGCGTCTTGTGACCGTAGCGTACGTATTGGTATGTACGGCAGGACCAACTCGGAAAGATAGGTAGGAGCAAGCCCATGTAACGCTTTATAGGTTAACAGTAAAACCTTGAAATCAGCCCCTTGCCTTAACAGGAAGCCAGTGTAGGGAAGCTAGCACTGGAGTAATATGATCAAATTTCTTGGTTCTAGTCAGGATTCTAGCAGCCGTATTTAGCACTAACTGAAGTTTATTTAGTGCTTTATCCGGGTAGCCGGAAAATAGAGCATTGCAGTAGTCTAATCTAGAAGTAACAAATGCATGGATTAATTTTTCTGCATCATTTTTGGACAGAAAATTTCTGATTTTTGCAATGTTACGTAGATGGAAAAAGCTGTCCTTGAAACAGTCTTGATATGTTCACAAAAGAGAGATCAGGGTCAAGAGTAACGCCTAGGTCCTTCACAGTTTTATTTGAGACGACTTTACAACCATCAAGATGAATTGTCAGATTTAACAGAAGATCTCTTTGTTTCTTGGGACCTAGAACAAGCATCTCTGTTTTGTCCGAGTTTAAAAGTAAAAAGTTTTCAGCCATCCACTTCCTTATGTCTGAAACACAGGCTTCTAGCGAGGGCAATTTTGGGGCTTCACCATGCTTCATTGAAATGTACAGCTGTGTGTCATCCGCATAGCAGTGAAAGTTAACATTATGTTTTCGAATAACATCCCCAAGAGGTAAAATATATAGTGAAAACAATAGTGGTCCTAAAACGGAACCTTGAGGAACACCGAAATGTACAGTTGATTTGTCGGAGGACAGACCATTCACAGAGACAAACTGATATCTTTCCGACAGGTAGGATCTAAACCAGGCCAGAACTTGTCCGTGTAGACCAATTTGGGTTTCCAGTCTCTCCAAAAGAATGTGGTGATCGATGGTGTCAAAGGCAGCACTAAGGTCTAGTAGCACGAGGACAGATGCAGAGCCTCGGTCTGACGCCATTAAAAGGTCATTTACCACCTTCACAAGTGCAGTCTCAGTGCTATGATGGGGTCTAAAACCAGACTGAAGCATTTCGTATACATTGTTTGTCTTCAGAAAGGCAGTGAGGTTGCTGCGCAACAGCTTTTTCTAAAATTTTTGAGAGGAATGGAAGATTCGATATAGGCCGATAGTTTTTTATATTTTCCGGGTCAAGGTTTGGCTTTTTCAAGAGAGGCTTTATCACTGCCACTTTTAGTGAGTTTGGTACACATCCGGTGGATAGAGAGCTGTTTATTATGTTCAACATAGGAGGGCCAAGCACAGGAAGCAGCTCCTTCAGCAGTTTAGTAGGAATAGGATCCAGTATGCAGCTTGAAGGTTTAGAGGCCATGATTATTTTCATCATTGTGTCAAGAGATATAGTACTAAAACACTTAAGTGTCTCTCCCGATCCCAGGCCCTCGCAGAGCTGTGCAGATCCAGGACAGCTAAGCCCTGGAGGAATACGCAGATTCAAAGAGGAGTCCGTAATTTGCTTTCTAATGGTCATGATCTTTTCCTCAAAGAAGTTCATGAATTTATCACTGCTGAAGTGAAAACCATCCTCTCTTGGGGAATGCTGCTTTTTAGTTAGCTTTGCAACAGTATCAAAAAGAAATTTTGGATTGTTCTTATTTTCCTCGATTAATTTGGAAAAGTAGGATGATCGAAGCAGCAGTGAGGGCTCTTCGGTACTGCACGGTACTGTCTTTCCAAGCTAGTCGGAAGACTTCCAGTTTGGTGTGGCGCCATTTCCGTTCCAATTTCCTGGAAGCTTGCTTCAAAGCTCGGGTATTTTCTGTATACCAGGGAGCTAGTTTCTTATGACAAATGTTTTTCGTTTTTAGGGGTGCAACTGCATCTAGGGTATTGCGCAAGGTTAAATTGAGTTCCTCAGTTAAGTGGTTAACTGATTTTTGTCCTCTGACGTCCTTGGGTAGGCAGAAGGAGTCTGGAAGGGCATCAATGAATTTTTTGTGTTGTCTGAGAATTTATAGCACGACTTTTGATGCTCCTTGGTTGGGGTCTGAGCAGATTATTTGTTGCGATTGCAAACGTAATAAAATGGTGGTCCGATAGTCCAGGATTTTGTGGAAAAACATTAAGATCTACAACATTTATTCCATGGGACAAAACTAGGTCCAGAGTATGACTGTGGCAGTGAGTAGGTCCAGAGACATGTTGGACAAAACCCACTGAGTCAATAATGGCTCCGAAAGACTTTTGGAGTGGGTCTGTGGACTTCTCCATGTGAATATTAAAATCACCAAAAATTAGAATATGATCTGCTATGACTACAAGGTCTGATAGGAATTCAGGAAACTCAGAGAGGAACGCTGTATATGGCCCAGGAGGCCTGTAAACAGTAGCTATAAAAAGTGATTGAGTAGGCTGCATAGATTTCATGACTAGAAGCTCGAAAGATGAAAACGTCATTTTTTTTTGTAAATTGAAATTTGCTATCGTAGAATGTTAGCAACACCTCCGCCTTTGACGGGATGCACGGGGAATATGGTCACTAGTGTAACCAGGAGGTGAGGCCTCATTTAACACAGCAAATTCATCAGGCTTAAGCCATGTTTCAGTCAGGCCAATCACATCAAGATTATGATCAGTGATTAGTTCATTGACTATGACTGCCTTTGAAGTGAGGGATCTAACATTAAGTAACCCTATTTTGAGATGTGAGGTATCACGATCTCTTTCAATAATGGCAGGAATGGAGGAGGTCTTTATCCTAATAAGATTGCTAGGGTGAACACCACCATGTTTAGTTTTGCCCAACCTAGGTCGAGGCACAGACACAGTCTCAATGGGTATGGCTGAGCTGACTACACTGACTATGCTATTGGCAGACTCCACTAAGCTGGCAGGTTGGCTAACAGCCTGCTGCCTGGCCTGCACCCTATTTCACTGTGGGGCTAGAGGAGTTAGAGCCCTATCTATGTTGGTAGATAAGAGGAGAGCACCCTCCAGTTAGGATGGAGTCCGTCACTCCTCAGCAGGTCAGGCTTGATCCTGTTTGTGGGTGAGTCCCAGAAAGAGGGCCAATTATCCACAAATGTTATCTTTTGGGAGGGGCAGAAAACAGTTTTCAACCAGCGATTGAGTGCTGAGACTCTGCTGTAGAGCTCGTCACTTCCCCTAACTGGGAGGGGGCCAGAGACAATTACTCGATGCCGACACATCTTTCTAGCTGATTTACACGCTGAAGCTATGTTGCACTTGGTGACCTCTGACTGTTTCATCCTAACATCGTTGGTGCCGACGTGGATAACAATATCTCTATACTCTCTACACTCGCCAGTTTTAGCTTTAGCCAGCACCATCTTTAGATTAGCCTTAACATCGGTAGCCCTGCCCCCTGGTAAACAGTGTATGATCGCTGGGTGATTCGTTTTAAGTCTAATACTGCGGGTAATGGAGTCGCCAATGACTAGGGTTTTCAATTTGTCAGAGCTAATGGTGGGAGCCTTCGGAGTCTCAGACCCCGTAACGGGAGGAGTAGAGACTAGAGAAGACTCAGACTCAGACTCCGACTGCTACATAATGGGAAAACCGGTTGAAGGTTTCTGTCGGCTGAATGAGCGACACCGGTTGAGCATTCCAACAGTATTTCCCTCCAGAAGCCATGAGAAAGTTGTCCGCTGCGGGACTGTGCGGGGGATTTATACTAACATTACTGTCTGTACTTACTGGTGGCACAGACGCTGTTTCTTCCTTTCCTACACTGATATTACCCTTGCCTAACGATTGCGTCTGAAGCTGGGCTTGTAGCACAGCTATTCTCGCCCGTAAGGCGAGAATTCTCCTGTATATTATGAGTACAGCGACTGCAATTAGAAGACATCATGTTAATGTTACTACTTAGCTTCGGGCTGTTGAAGATGTTGATGAACCATGTCCAGATAAAGCGTCCGGAGGAAAAAGTTGAATAAGGGAAAAAAGTTGCGATGGAAAAAAGGAAAATAACGTAAAGTTGGCAGCTAAAACGACAGGAAAATGACTCTTCTGTCTCGGGATAAACGTCCGGGGTGAAAAAGTTTAACGAAAAAAGATGAGTGAGGACAAAACTAAAAAGTTGGTAAATTTGTTGAACACAGAGATTGATTAAACGTTTATTAAAAGTAAAACGTGAATAGTTTGTTAGGTAGCCAAGTAGCAACAAACAGCAGAGCAGCACGGAGACAATGCGGAAGCGAAATACACAGAGTAAATGTGTTGAATACATACTATACTATACACAATACATAATACACAGAGTAAACATGTTGAATACATAATACACAGAGTTTGATTAAACGGTTATTAAAATTAAAAAGGGAGAAAGTTTGGCAAGTTGCCAAGTAGGAAGAAACACCACAGAGATGGGAAAACTTGTTTTTTATGAAGTTGACAAAATGTAAAAAAAAAAATTGAAGCAAGTTACTCTTCTCAAAAGGCACTGAATTGGTGGAACGACCCAGTTGCTGAGGACAGACAGACAGACAGACAGACAGACAGACAGACAGACAGACAGACAGACAGACAGACAGACAGACAGACAGGAGGGCAAATCCTGTTACAACATTAAAGACCTTCTCTGGTACAGCTTGCTATCGAGCTAAATAATTACACTGTAAATATTGGTAAACATGTTGAATACATACTATACTATACACAATACATAACACACAGAGTAAACGTGTTGAATACATACTATACTATACACAATACATTATACACAGAGTAAATGTGTTGAATACATACTATACACAATACATAAAACACAGAGTAAACGTGTTGAATACATACTATACTATACACTAAAACAGAGTAAATTTGTTGAATACATACTATACTATACACAATACATAATACACAGAGTAAACGTGTTGAATACAGACTATACTATACACAATACAAAATACACAGAGTAAATGTGTTGAATACATACTATACTATACACAATACAAAATACACAGAGTAAATGTGTTGAATACATACTATACTATACACAATACATAATACACAGAGTAAACATGTTGAATACATACTGCACTATACACAATACATTATACACAGAGTAAATGTGTTGAATACATACTATACTATACACAATACAAAATACACAGAGTAAATGTGTTGAATACATACTATACTATACACAATACATAATACACAGAGTAAACGTGTTGAATACATACTATACTATACACGATACATAATACACAGAGTAAACATGTTGAATACATACTATACTATACACAATACATAACACACAGAGTAAACATGTTGAATACATACTATACTATACACAATACACAGAGTAAACATGTTGAATACATACTGCACTATACACAATACATAATACACAGAGTAAACGTGTTGAATACATACTATACACAATACATAATACACAGAGTAAACGTGTTGAATACATACTATACTATACACAATACAAAATACACAGAGTAAATGTGTTGAATACATACTATACTATACACAATACACAGAGTAAACATGTTGAATACATACTGCACTATACACAATACATAATACACAGAGTAAACGTGTTGAATACATACTATACACAATACATAATACACAGAGTAAACGTGTTGAATACATACTATACTATACACAATACAAAATACACAGAGTAAACATGTTGAATACATACTATACTATACACAATACATAATACACAGAGTAAACGTGTTGAATACATACTATACTATACACAATACACAGAGTAAACATGTTGAATACATACTGTACTATACACAATACAAAATACACAGAGTAAATGTGTTGAATACATACTATACTATACACAATACATAATACACAGAGTAAACGTGTTGAATACATACTATACTATACACAATACATAATACACAGAGTAAACGTGTTGAATACATACTATACTATACACAATACATAATACACAGAGTAAACGTGTTGAATACATACTATACTATACACAATACATAATACACAGAGTAAACATGTTGAATACATACTATACTATACACAATACATAATACACAGAGTAAACGTGTTGAATACATACTATACACAATACATAATACACAGAGTAAACGTGTTGAATACATACTATACTATACATAATACACAGAGTTTGATTAAACGGTTATTAAAATTAAAAAGGGAGAAAGTTTGGCAAGTTGCCAATTAGGAAGAAACACCACAGAGATGGGAAAACTTGTTTTTTATGAAGTTGACAAAATGTTTAAAAAAAATTGAAGCAAGTTACTCTTCTCAAAAAGGCACTGAATTGGTGGAACGACCCAGTTGCTGAGGACAGACAGACAGACAGACAGACAGACAGCAGACAGCAGCAGGAGGGCAAATCCTGTTACAACATTAAAGACCTTCTCTGGTACAGCTTGCTATCGAGCTACATAATTACACTGTAAATATTGGTAAACATGTTGAATACATACTATACTATACACAATACATAACACACAGAGTAAACGTGTTGAATACATACTATACTATACACAATACATTATACACAGAGTAAATGTGTTGAATACATACTATACACAATACATAAAACACAGAGTAAACGTGTTGAATACATACTATACTATACACTAAAACAGAGTAAATTTGTTGAATACATACTGCACTATACACAATACATTATACACAGAGTAAATGTGTTGAATACATACTATACTATACACAATACAAAATACACAGAGTAAATGTGTTGAATACATACTATACTATACACAATACATAATACACAGAGTAAACGTGTTGAATACATACTATACTATACACGATACATAATACACAGAGTAAACGTGTTGAATACATACTATACACAATACATAATACACAGAGTAAACGTGTTGAATACATACTATACTATACACAATACAAAATACACAGAGTAAATGTGTTGAATACATACTATACTATACACAATACACAGAGTAAACATGTTGAATACATACTGCACTATACACAATACATAATACACAGAGTAAACGTGTTGAATACATACTATACTATACACAATACATAATACACAGAGTAAACGTGTTGAATACATACTATACTATACACAATACAAAATACACAGAGTAAACATGTTGAATACATACTATACTATACACAATACATAATACACAGAGTAAACGTGTTGAATACATACTATACTATACACAATACACAGAGTAAACATGTTGAATACATACTGTACTATACACAATACAAAATACACAGAGTAAATGTGTTGAATACATACTATACTATACACAATACATAATACACAGAGTAAACGTGTTGAATACATACTATACTATACACAATACATAATACACAGAGTAAACGTGTTGAATACATACTATACTATACACAATACATAATACACAGAGTAAACGTGTTGAATACATACTATACTATACACAATACATAATACACAGAGTAAACATGTTGAATACATACTATACTATACACAATACATAATACACAGAGTAAACGTGTTGAATACATACTATACACAATACATAATACACAGAGTAAACGTGTTGAATACATACTATACTATACACACATAATACACAGAGTAAACGTGTTGAATACATACTATACTATACACAATACATAACACACAGAGTAAACGTGTTGAATACAGACTATACTATACACAATACAATATACACAGAGTAAATGTGTTGAATACATACTATAATACACAATACATAAATACACAGAGTAAATGTGTTGAATACATACTATACTATACACAATACAAATACACAGAGTAAATTATGTTGAATACATACTGCACTATACACAATACATTATACACAGAGTAAACGTGTTGAATACATACTATACTATACACAATACAAAATACACAGAGTAAATGTGTTGAATACATACTATACTATACACAATACATAATACACAGAGTAAACGTGTTGAATACATACTATACTATACACGATACATAATACACAGAGTAAAACATGTTGAATACATACTATACTATACACAATACATAACACACAGAGTAAACATGTTGAATACATACTATACTATACACATACACAGAGTAAATGTGTTGAATACATACTATACTATACACAATACATAATACACACGAGTAAACGTGTTGAATACATACTATACTATACACGATACATAATACACAGAGTAAACATGTTGAATACATACTATACTATACACGATACATAATACACAGAGTAAACATGTTGAATACATACTATACTATACACAATACATAATACACAGAGTAAACATGTTGAATACATACTGCACTATACACAATACATAATACACAGAGTAAACGTGTTGAATACATACTATACACAATACATAATACACAGAGTAAACATGTTGAATACATACTATACTATACACAATACAAAATACACAGAGTAAATGTGTTGAATACATACTATACTATACACAATACATAATACACAGAGTAAACGTGTTGAATACATACTATACTATACACAATACATAATACACAGAGTAAACGTGTAGAATACATACTATACTATACACAATACATAATACACAGAGTAAACGTGTTGAATACATACTATACTATACACAATACATAATACACAGAGTAAACGTGTTGAATACATACTATACTATACACAATACATAATACACAGAGTAAACGTGTTGAATACATACTATACTATACACAATACATAATACACAGAGTAAACGTGTTGAATACATACTATACTATACACAATACAATAATACACAGAGTAAACGTGTTGAATACATACTATACTATACACAATACATAATACACAGAGTAAACGTGTTGAATACATACTATACTATACACAATACATAATACACAGAGTAAATGTGTTGAATACATACTATACTATACACAATACATAAAACACAGAGTAAACATGTTGAATACATACTATACTATACACTTAAAACACAGAGTAAACGTGTTGAATACATACTATACTATACACAATACATAATACACAGAGTAAACGTGTTGAATACATACTATACTATACACAATACATAATACACAGAGTAAATGTGTTGAATACATACTATACTATACACAATACAAAATACACAGAGTAAATGTGTTGAATACATACTATACTATACACAATACATAATACACAGAGTAAACATGTTGAATACATACTGCACTATACACAATACATAATACACAGAGTAAATGTGTTGAATACATACTATACTATACACAATACAAAATACACAGAGTAAATGTGTTGAATACATACTATACTATACACAATACATAATACACAGAGTAAACGTGTTGAATACATACTATACTATACACGATACATAATACACAGAGTAAACATGTTGAATACATACTATACCACAATACATAATACACAGAGTAAAACGTGTTGAATACATACTATACTATACACAATACAAAATACACAGAGTAAATGTGTTGAATACATACTATACTATACACAATACACAGAGTAAACGTGTTGAATACATACTGCACTATACACAATACATAATACACAGAGTAAACGTGTTGAATACATACTATACACAATACATAATACACAGAGTAAATGTGTTGAATACATACTATACTATACACGATACATAATACACAGAGTAAACATGTTGAATACATACTATACTATACACAATACATAATACACAGAGTAAACGTGTTGAATACATACTATACTATACACAATACAACACAGAGTAAACATGTTGAATACATACTGTACTAACACAATACATAATACACAGAGTAAATATGTTGAATACATACTATACTATACACAATACATAATACACAGAGTAAACGTGTTGAATACATACTATACTATACACAATACATAATACACAGAGTAAACGTGTTGAATACATACTATACTATACACAATACATAATACACAGAGTAAACGTGTTGAATACATACTATACTATACACAATACATAATACACAGAGTAAACATGTTGAATACATACTATACTATACACAATACATAATACACAGAGTAAACGTGTTGAATACATACTATACACAATACATAATACACAGAGTAAACGTGTTGAATACATACTATACTATACATAATACACAGAGTTTGATTAAACGGTTATTAAAATTAAAAGGGAGAAAAGTTTGGCAAGTTGCCAATTAGGAAGAAACACCACAGAGATGGGAAAACTTGTTTTTTATGAAGTTGACAAAATGTTTAAAAAAAAATTGAAGCAAGTTACTCTTCTCAAAAGGCACTGAATTGGTGGAACGACCCAGTTGCTGAGGACAGACAGACAGACAGACAGACAGGAGGGCAAATCCTGTTACAACATTAAAGACCTTCTCTGGTACAGCTTGCTATCGAGCTACATAATTACACTGTAAATATTGGTAAACATGTTGAATACATACTATACTATACACAATACATAACACACAGAGTAAACGTGTTGAATACATACTATACTATACACGATACATAATACACAGAGTAAACGTGTTGAATACATACTATACACAATACATAATACACAGAGTAAACGTGTTGAATACATACTATACTATACACAATACAAAATACACAGAGTAAATTTGTTGAATACATACTATACTATACACAATACATATACACAGAGTAAACGTGTTGAATACATACTACACTATACACAATACATAAATACACAGAGTAAATGTGTTGAATACATACTATACTATACACAATACAAAATACACAGAGTAAACATGTTGAATACATACTATACTATACACAATACATAATACACAGAGTAAAATATGTTGAATACATACTATACTATACACAATACATAATACACAGAGTAAACGTGTTGAATACATACTATACTATACACAATACAACAGAGTAAATGTGTTGAATACATACTATACTATACACAATACATAATACACAGAGTAAACGTGTTGAATACATACTATACTATACACAATACATAATACACAGAGTAAACGTGTTGAATACATACTATACTATACACAATACATAATACACAGAGTAAACGTGTTGAATACATACTATACTATACACAATACATAATACACAGAGTAAACGTGTTGAATACATACTATACTATACAAAATAATACACAGAGTAAACATGTTGAATACATACTATACTATACCCAATACATAATACACAGAGTAAACATGTTGAATACATACTATACTATACACAATACATAATACACAGAGTAAACGTGTTGAATACATACTATACTATACACAATACAATAATACACAGAGTAAACTTGTTGAATACATACTATACACAATACATAATACACAGAGTAAACGTGTTGAATACATACTATACTATACACAATACATAATACACAGAGTAAACGTGTTGAATACATACTATACTATACACAATACATAATACACAGAGTAAATGTGTTGAATACATACTATACTATACACAATACATAATACACAGAGTAAACGTGTTGAATACATACTATACTATACACAATACATAATACACAGAGTAAATGTGTTGAATACATACTATACTATACACAATACATAATACACAGAGTAAATGTGTTGAATACATACTATACTATACACAATACATAATACACAGAGTAAACGTGTTGAATACATACTATACTATACACAATACATAATACACAGAGTAAACGTGTTGAATACATACTATACTATACACAATACATAATACACAGAGTAAACGTGTTGAATACATACTATACTATACACAATACATAATACACAGAGTAAACGTGTTGAATACATACTATACACAATACATAATACACAGAGTAAACGTGTTGAATACATACTATACTATACACAATACACAGAGTTTGAAAAACGTTATTAAAATTAAAAACTCAATAGAAACACCACAGAGATAAACTTGTTGAATTACAAATTACAAGTTACTATACACAAAAAGCACGATACTGCTGAATACATACAGACAGACATAATACAGAGGCAAATGTTACAACATCTACATGCTATCTACATAATACACGATAGTAAACGTGTTGAATACATACTATACTATACACAATACATAATACACAGAGTAAACGTGTTGAATACATACTATACTATACACAATACATAATACACAGAGTAAATGTGTTGAATACATACTATACACAATACATAAAACACAGAGTAAACGTGTTGAATACATACTATACTATACACAATCTAAAACAGAGTAAATGTGTTGAATACATACTATACTATACACAATACATAATACACAGAGTAAACGTGTTGAATACATACTATACTATACACAATACAAAATACACAGAGTAAATGTGTTGAATACATACTATACTATACACAATACATAATACACAGAGTAAACATGTTGAATACATACTACACTATACACAATACATAATACACAGAGTAAATGTGTTGAATACATACTATACTATACACAATACAAAATACACAGAGTAAACATGTGTTGAATACATACTATACTATACACAATACATAATACACAGAGTAAACGTGTTGAATACATACTATACTATACACAATACATAATACACAGAGTAAACGTGTTGAATACATACTATACTATACACAATACAAAATACACAGAGTAAATGTGTTGAATACATACTATACTATACACAATACATAATACACAGAGTAAACGTGTTGAATACATACTATACTATACACAATACATAATACACAGAGTAAACATGTTGAATACATACTATACTATACACAATACATAATACACAGAGTAAACGTGTTGAATACATACTATACTATACACAATACATAATACACAGAGTAAACGTGTTGAATACATACTATACTATACACAATACATAATACACAGAGTAAACGTGTTGAATACATACTATACTATACACGATACATAATACACAGAGTAAACGTGTTGAATACATACTATACTATACACAATACATAATACACAGAGTAAACGTGTTGAATACATACTGTACTATACACAATACATAATACACAGAGTAAACGTGTTGAATACATACTATACACAATACATAATACACAGAGTAAACGTGTTGAATACATACTATACTATACACAATACATAATACACAGAGTAAATGTTGAATACATACTATACTATACACAATACAAAATACACAGAGTAAATGTGTTGAATACATACTATACTATACACAATACAAAATACACAGAGTAAATGTGTTGAATACATACTATACTATACACAATACATAATACACAGAGTAAACGTGTTGAATACATACTATACTATACACAATACATAAATACACAGAGTAAACGTGTTGAATACATACTATACTATACACAATACATAACACACAGAGTAAATATGTTGAATACATACTATACTATACACAATACACAGAGTAAACGTGTTGAATACATACTATACTATACACAATACATAATACACAGAGTAAACGTGTTGAATACATACTATACACATACACAATACACAGAGTAAACGTGTTGAATACATACTATACTATACACAATACATAATACACAGAGTAAACATGTTGAATACATACTATACTATACACAATACATAATACACAGAGTAAACGTGTTGAATACATACTATACTATACACAATACATACACAGAGTAAACGTGTTGAATACATACTATACACAATACATAATACACAGAGTAAATGTGTTGAATACATACTATACTATACACAATACATAATACACAGAGTAAACGTGTTGAATACATACTATACTATACACAATACATAATACACAGAGTAAACGTGTTGAATACATACTATACTATACACAATACATAATACACAGAGTAAACGTGTTGAATACATACTATACTATACACAATACATAATACACAGAGTAAACATGTTGAATACATACTATACTATACACAATACATAATACACAGAGTAAACGTGTTGAATACATACTATACACACAATACATAATACACAGAGTAAACGTGTTGAATACATACTATACTATACATAATACACAGAGTTTGATTAAACGGTTATTAAAATTAAAAAGGGAGAAAGTTTGGCAAGTTGCCAATTAGGAAGAAACACCACAGAGATGGGAAAACTTGTTTTTTATGAAGTTGACAAAATGTTTAAAAAAAAATTGAAGCAAGTTACTCTTCTCAAAAGGCACTGAATTGGTGGAACGACCCAGTTGCTGAGGACAGACAGACAGACAGACAGACAGGAGGGCAAATCCTGTTACAACATTAAAGACCTTCTCTGGTACAGCTTGCTATCGAGCTACATAATTACACTGTAAATATTGGTAAACATGTTGAATACATACTATACTATACACAATACATAACACACAGAGTAAACGTGTTGAATACATACTATACTATACACAATACATTATACACAGAGTAAATGTGTTGAATACATACTATACACAATACATAAAACACAGAGTAAACGTGTTGAATACATACTATACTATACACTAAAACAGAGTAAATTTGTTGAATACATACTATACTATACACAATACATAATACACAGAGTAAACGTGTTGAATACAGACTATACTATACACAATACAAAATATACAGAGTAAATGTGTTGAATACATACTATACTATACACAATACATAATACACAGAGTAAACATGTTGAATACATACTGCACTATACACAATACATTATACACAGAGTAAATGTGTTGAATACATACTATACTATACACAATACAAAATACACAGAGTAAATGTGTTGAATACATACTATACTATACACAATACATAATACACAGAGTAAACGTGTTGAATACATACTATACTATACACGATACATAATACACAGAGTAAACATGTTGAATACATACTATACTATACACAATACATAACACACAGAGTAAACATGTTGAATACATACTATACTATACACAATACACAGAGTAAATGTGTTGAATACATACTATACTATACACAATACATAATACACAGAGTAAACGTGTTGAATACATACTATACTATACACGATACATAATACACAGAGTAAACGTGTTGAATACATACTATACTATACACGATACATAATACACAGAGTAAACATGTTGAATACATACTATACTATACACAATACATAATACACAGAGTAAACATGTTGAATACATACTGCACTATACACAATACATAATACACAGAGTAAACGTGTTGAATACATACTATACACAATACATAATACACAGAGTAAACATGTTGAATACATACTATACTATACACAATACATAATACACAGAGTAAAGTGTTGAATACATACTATACTATACACAATACAAAATACACAGAGTAAACGTGTTGAATACATACTATACTATACACAATACATAATACACAGAGTAAACGTGTTGAATACATACTATACTATACACAATACATAATACACAGAGTAAACGTGTTGAATACATACTATACTATACACAATACATAATACACAGAGTAAACGTGTTGAATACATACTATACTATACACAATACATAATACACAGAGTAAACGTGTTGAATACATACTATACTATACACAATACATAATACACAGAGTAAACGTGTAGAATACATACTATACTATACACAATACATAATACACAGAGTAAACGTGTTGAATACATACTATACTATACACAATACATAACACACAGAGTAAACGTGTTGAATACATACTATACTATACACAATACATTATACACAGAGTAAATGTGTTGAATACATACTATACACAATACATAAAACACAGAGTAAACGTGTTGAATACATACTATACTATACACTAAAACAGAGTAAATTTGTTGAATACATACTATACTATACACAATACATAATACACAGAGTAAACGTGTTGAATACAGACTATACTATACACAATACAAAATATACAGAGTAAATGTGTTGAATACATACTATACTATACACAATACATAATACACAGAGTAAACGTGTTGAATACATACTATACTATACACGATACATAATACACAGAGTAAACATGTTGAATACATACTATACTATACACAATACATAACACACAGAGTAAACGTGTTGAATACATACTATACTATACACAATACAACCAGAGTAAATGTGTTGAATACATACTATACTATACACAATACATAATACACAGAGTAAACGTGTTGAATACATACTATACTATACACGATACATAATACACAGAGTAAACATGTTGAATACATACTATACTATACACGATACATAATACACAGAGTAAACATGTTGAATACATACTATACTATACACAATACATAATACACAGAGTAAACATGTTGAATACATACTGCACTATACACAATACATAATACACAGAGTAAACGTGTTGAATACATACTATACACAATACATAATACACAGAGTAAACATGTTGAATACATACTATACTATACACAATACATAATACACAGAGTAAACGTGTTGAATACATACTATACTATACACAATACAAAATACACAGAGTAAACGTGTTGAATACATACTATACTATACACAATACATAATACACAGAGTAAACGTGTTGAATACATACTATACTATACACAATACATAATACACAGAGTAAACGTGTAGAATACATACTATACTATACACAATACATAATACACAGAGTAAACGTGTTGAATACATACTATACTATACACAATACATAATACACAGAGTAAACGTGTTGAATACATACTATACTATACACAATACATAATACACAGAGTAAACGTGTAGAATACATACTATACTATACACAATACATAATACACAGAGTAAACGTGTTGAATACATACTATACTATACACAATACATAACACACAGAGTAAACGTGTTGAATACATACTATACTATACACAATACATTATACACAGAGTAAACTGTGTTGAATACATACTATACCACAATACATAAAACACAGAGTAAACGTGTTGAATACATACTATACTATACACTAAAACAGAGTAAATTTGTTGAATACATACTATACTATACACAATACATAATACACAGAGTAAACGTGTTGAATACAGACTATACTATACACAATACAAAATACACAGAGTAAATGTGTTGAATACATACTATACTATACACAATACAAAATACACAGAGTAAATGTGTTGAATACATACTATACTATACACAATACATAATACACAGAGTAAACATGTTGAATACATACTGCACTATACACAATACATTATACACAGAGTAAATGTGTTGAATACATACTATACTATACACAATACAAAATACACAGAGTAAATGTGTTGAATACATACTATACTATACACAATACATAATACACAGAGTAAACGTGTTGAATACATACTATACTATACACGATACATAATACACAGAGTAAACATGTTGAATACATACTATACTATACACAATACATAACACACAGAGTAAAACATGTTGAATACATACTATACTATACACAATACACAGAGTAAAATGTGTTGAATACATACTATACTATACACAATACATAACACACAGAGTAAACATGTTGAATACATACTATACTATACACAATACACAGAGTAAACGTGTTGAATACATACTATACTATACACGATACATAATACACAGAGTAAACATGTTTGAATACATACTATACTATACACAATACATAATACACAGAGTAAACATGTTGAATACATACTGCACTATACACAATACATAATACACAGAGTAAACGTGTTGAATACATACTATACACAATACATAATACACAGAGTAAACATGTTGAATACATACTATACTATACACAATACATAATACACAGAGTAAACGTGTTGAATACATACTATACTATACACAATACATAAATACACAGAGTAAATGTGTTGAATACATACTATACTATACACAATACAAATACACAGAGTAAACGTGTTGAATACATACTATACTATACACAATACATAATACACAGAGTAAACGTGTTGAATACATACTATACTATACACAATACATAATACACAGAGTAAAACATGTTGAATACATACTATACTATACACAATACATAACACACACAGAGTAAACGTGTTGAATACATACTATACTATACACAATACATTACACAGAGTAAACGTGTTGAATACATACTATACTATACACAATACATAACACACAGAGTAAACATGTTGAATACATACTATACTATACACAATACACAGAGTAAACGTGTTGAATACATACTATACTATACACAATACATAATACACAGAGTAAACATGTTGAATACATACTATACTATACACAATACATAATACACAGAGTAAACATGTTGAATACATACTGCACTATACACAATACATAATACACAGAGTAAACGTGTTGAATACATACTATACACAATACAAAATACACAGAGTAAATATGTTGAATACATACTATACTATACACAATACATAATACACAGAGTAAACGTGTTGAATACATACTATACTATACACAATACATAATACACAGAGTAAACGTGTTGAATACATACTATACTATACACAATACATAATACACAGAGTAAACGTGTTGAATACATACTATACTATACACAATACATAATACACAGAGTAAACATGTTGAATACATACTATACTATACACAATACATAATACACAGAGTAAACGTGTTGAATACATACTATACACAATACATAATACACAGAGTAAACGTGTTGAATACATACTATACTATACATAATACACAGAGTTTGATTAAACGGTTATTAAAATTAAAAAGGGAGAAAGTTTGGCAAGTTGCCAATTAGGAAGAAACACCACAGAGATGGGAAAACTTGTTTTTTATGAAGTTGACAAAATGTTTAAAAAAAAATTGAAGCAAGTTACTCTTCTCAAAAGGCACTGAATTGGTGGAACGACCCAGTTGCTGAGGACAGACAGACAGACAGACAGACAGGAGGGCAAATCCTGTTACAACATTAAAGACCTTCTCTGGTACAGCTTGCTATCGAGCTACATAATTACACTGTAAATATTGGTAAACATGTTGAATACATACTATACTATACACAATACATAACACACAGAGTAAACGTGTTGAATACATACTATACTATACACAATACATTATACACAGAGTAAATGTGTTGAATACATACTATACACAATACATAAAACACAGAGTAAACGTGTTGAATACATACTATACTATACACTAAAACAGAGTAAATTTGTTGAATACATACTATACTATACACAATACATAATACACAGAGTAAACGTGTTGAATACAGACTATACTATACACAATACAAAATATACAGAGTAAATGTGTTGAATACATACTATACTATACACAATACAAAATACACAGAGTAAACATGTTGAATACATACTGCACTATACACAATACATTATACACAGAGTAAAGTGTGTTGAATACATACTATACTATACACAATACAAAATACACAGAGTAAATGTGTTGAATACATACTATACTATACACAATACAAAATACACAGAGTAAACGTGTTGAATACATACTATACTATACACGATACATAATACACAGAGTAAACATGTTGAATACATACTATACTATACACAATACATAACACACAGAGTAAACATGTTGAATACATACTATACTATACACAATACACAGAGTAAATGTGTTGAATACATACTATACTATACACAATACATAATACACAGAGTAAACGTGTTGAATACATACTATACTATACACGATACATAATACACAGAGTAAACATGTTGAATACATACTATACTATACACGATACATAATACACAGAGTAAAACATGTTGAATACATACTATACTATACACAATACATAATACACAGAGTAAACATGTTGAATACATACTGCACTATACACAATACATAATACACAGAGTAAACGTGTTGAATACATACTATACACAATACATAATACACAGAGTAAACATGTTGAATACATACTATACTATACACAATACATAATACACAGAGTAAAACGTGTTGAATACATACTATACTATACACAATACAAAATACACAGAGTAAATGTGTTGAATACATACTATACTATACACAATACATAATACACAGAGTAAACGTGTTGAATACATACTATACTATACACAATACATAATACACAGAGTAAACGTGTAGAATACATACTATACTATACACAATACATAATACACAGAGTAAACGTGTTGAATACATACTATACTATACACAATACATAATACACAGAGTAAACGTGTTGAATACATACTATACTATACACAATACATAATACACAGAGTAAACGTGTAGAATACATACTATACTATACACAATACATAATACACAGAGTAAACGTGTTGAATACATACTATACTATACACAATACATAATACACAGAGTAAACGTGTTGAATACATACTATACTATACACAATACATTATACACAGAGTAAATGTGTTGAATACATACTATACTACACATACATAAAACACAGAGTAAACATGTTGAATACATACTATACTATACACTAACACAGAGTAAATTTGTTGAATACATACTATACTATACACAATACATAATACACAGAGTAAACGTGTTGAATACAGACTATACTATACACAATACAAAATACACAGAGTAAATGTGTTGAATACATACTATACTATACACAATACATAATACACAGAGTAAACGTGTTGAATACATACTATACTATACACATACACATACACACAGAGTAAACATGTTGAATACATACTATACTATACACAATACATAACACACAGAGTAAACATGTTGAATACATACTATACTATACACAATACACAGAGTAAATGTGTTGAATACATACTATACTATACACAATACATAATACACAGAGTAAACGTGTTGAATACATACTATACTATACACGATACATAATACACAGAGTAAACATGTTGAATACATACTATACTATACACAATACATAATACACAGAGTAAACATGTTGAATACATACTATACTATACACAATACATAATACACAGAGTAAACATGTTGAATACATACTGCACTATACACAATACATAATACACAGAGTAAACGTGTTGAATACATACTATACACAATACATAATACACAGAGTAAACATGTTGAATACATACTATACTATACACAATACATAATACACAGAGTAAACGTGTTGAATACATACTATACTATACACAATACAAAATACACAGAGTAAAATGTGTTGAATACATACTATACTATACACAATACATAATACACAGAGTAAACGTGTTGAATACATACTATACTATACACAATACATATACACAGAGTAAACGTGTAGAATACATACTATACTATACACAATACATAATACACAGAGTAAACGTGTTGAATACATACTATACTATACACAATACATAATACACAGAGTAAACGTGTTGAATACATACTATACTATACACAATACATAATACACAGAGTAAACGTGTAGAATACATACTATACTATACACAATACATAATACACAGATGTAAACGTGTTGAATACATACTATACTATACACAATACATAACACACAGAGTAAACGTGTTGAATACATACTATACTATACACAATACATAATACACAGAGTAAACGTGTTGAATACATACTATACTAACAATACATAATACACAGAGTAAACGTGTTGAATACATACTATACTATACACACTAAAACAGAGTAAATTTGTTGAATACATACTATACTATACACAATACATAATACACAGAGTAAACGTGTTGAATACAGACTATACTATACACAATACAAAATACACAGAGTAAATGTGTTGAATACATACTATACTATACACAATACAAAATACACAGAGTAAATGTGTTGAATACATACTATACTATACACAATACATAATACACAGAGTAAACATGTTGAATACATACTGCACTATACACAATACATTATACACAGAGTAAATGTGTTGAATACATACTATACTATACACAATACAAAATACACAGAGTAAATGTGTTGAATACATACTATACTATACACAATACATAATACACAGAGTAAACGTGTTGAATACATACTATACTATACACGATACATAATACACAGAGTAAACGTGTTGAATACATACTATACTATACACAATACATAATACAAAGAGTAAACGTGTTGAATACATACTATACTATACACAATACAACCAGAGTAAATGTGTTGAATACATACTATACTATACACAATACATAACACACAGAGTAAACATGTTGAATACATACTATACTATACACAATACAACACAGAGTAAACGTGTTGAATACATACTATACTATACACGATACATAATACACAGAGTAAACATGTTGAATACATACTATACTATACACAATACATAATACACAGAGTAAACGTGTTGAATACATACTATACTATACACAATACATAATACACAGAGTAAAGTGTTGAATACATACTATACTATACACAATACATAATACACAGAGTAAACGTGTTGAATACATACTATACTATACACAATACATAATACACAGAGTAAACATGTTGAATACATACTATACTATACACAATACATAATACACAGAGTAAACGTGTTGAATACATACTATACTATACACAATACATAATACACAGAGTAAACATGTTGAATACATACTATACTATACACAATACATAATACACAGAGTAAACGTGTTGAATACATACTATACTATACACAATACATAATACACAGAGTAAACGTGTTGAATACATACTATACTATACACAATACATAATACACAGAGTAAACGTGTTGAATACATACTATACTATACACAATACATAATACACAGAGTAAACGTGTTGAATACATACTATACTATACACAATACATAATACACAGAGTAAACATGTTGAATACATACTATACTATACACAATACATAACACACAGAGTAAACATGTTGAATACATACTATACTATACACAATACACAGAGTAAATGTGTTGAATACATACTATACTATACACAATACATAATACACAGAGTAAACGTGTTGAATACATACTATACTATACACAATACATACACAGAGTAAATGTGTTGAATACATACTATACTATACACGATACATAATACACAGAGTAAACGTGTTGAATACATACTATACTATACACAATACATAATACACAGAGTAAACATGTTGAATACATACTGCACTATACACAATACATAATACACAGAGTAAACGTGTTGAATACATACTATACACAATACATAATACACAGAGTAAACATGTTGAATACATACTATACTATACACAATACATAATACACAGAGTAAACGTGTTGAATACATACTATACTATACACAATACATAATACACAGAGTAAACGTGTTGAATACATACTATACTATACACAATACATAATACACAGAGTAAACGTGTTGAATACATACTATACTATACACAATACATAATACACAGAGTAAACATGTTGAATACATACTATACTATACACAATACATAATACACAGAGTAAACGTGTTGAATACATACTATACACAATACATAATACACAGAGTAAACGTGTTGAATACATACTATACTATACATAATACACAGAGTTTGATTAAACGGTTATTAAAATTAAAAAGGGAGAAAGTTTGGCAAGTTGCCAATTAGGAAGAAACACCACAGAGATGGGAAAACTTGTTTTTATGAAGTTGACAAAATGTTTAAAAAAAAATTGAAGCAAGTTACTCTTCTCAAAAGGCACTGAATTGGTGGAACGACCCAGTTGCTGAGGACAGACAGACAGACAGACAGACAGGAGGGCAAATCCTGTTACAACATTAAAGACCTTCTCTGGTACAGCTTGCTATCGAGCTACATAATTACACTGTAAATATTGGTAAACATGTTGAATACATACTATACTATACACAATACATAACACACAGAGTAAACGTGTTGAATACATACTATACTATACACAATACATTATACACAGAGTAAATGTGTTGAATACATACTATACACAATACATAAAACACAGAGTAAACGTGTTGAATACAGACTATACTATACACAATACATAATACACAGAGTAAACGTGTTGAATACATACTATACTATACACAATACATAATACACAGAGTAAACGTGTTGAATACATACTATACTATACACAATACATAATACACAGAGTAAACGTGTTGAATACATACTATACTATACACAATACAAAATACACAGAGTAAACATGTTGAATACATACTATACTATACACAATACATAATACACAGAGTAAACATGTTGAATACATACTACACTATACACAATACAACAGAGTAAATGTGTTGAATACATACTATACTATACACAATACATAATACACAGAGTAAACGTGTTGAATACATACTATACTATACACGATACATAATACACAGAGTAAACATGTTGAATACATACTATACTATACACAATACATAATACACAGAGTAAACATGTTGAATACATACTATACTATACACAATACATAATACACAGAGTAAACATGTTGAATACATACTGCACTATACACAATACATAATACACAGAGTAAACGTGTTGAATACATACTATACACACATACATAATACACAGAGTAAACATGTTGAATACATACTATACTATACACAATACATAATACACAGAGTAAACGTGTTGAATACATACTATACTATACACAATACAAAATACACAGAGTAAACGTGTTGAATACATACTATACTATACACAATACATAATACACAGAGTAAACGTGTTGAATACATACTATACTATACACAATACATAATACACAGAGTAAACGTGTAGAATACATACTATACTATACACAATACATAATACACAGAGTAAACGTGTTGAATACATACTATACTATACACAATACATAATACACAGAGTAAAACGTGTTGAATACATACTATACTATACACAATACATAATACACAGAGTAAACGTGTAGAATACATACTATACTATACACAATACATAATACACAGAGTAAACGTGTTGAATACATACTATACTATACACAATACATAATACACAGAGTAAACGTGTTGAATACATACTATACTATACACAATACATAATACACAGAGTAAACGTGTTGAATACATACTATACTATACACAATACATAATACACAGAGTAAACGTGTTGAATACATACTATACTATACACAATACATAATACACAGAGTAAACGTGTTGAATACATACTATACTATACACAATACATAATACACAGAGTAAACGTGTTGAATACATACTATACTATACACAATACATAATACACAGAGTAAATGTGTTGAATACATACTATACTATACACAATACAAAATACACAGAGTAAATGTGTTGAATACATACTATACTATACACAATACATAATACACAGAGTAAACATGTTGAATACATACTGCACTATACACAATACATAATACACAGAGTAAACGTGTTGAATACATACTATACTATACACAATACAAAATACACAGAGTAAATGTGTTGAATACATACTATACTATACACAATACATAATACACAGAGTAAACGTGTTGAATACATACTATACTATACACAATACATAATACACAGAGTAAACATGTTGAATACATACTATACTATACACAATACATAACACACAGAGTAAACATGTTGAATACATACTATACTATACACAATACACAGAGTAAATGTGTTGAATACATACTATACTATACACAATACATAACACACAGAGTAAACATGTTGAATACATACTATACTATACACAATACACAGAGTAAATGTGTTGAATACATACTATACTATACACGATACATAATACACAGAGTAAACATGTTGAATACATACTATACTATACACAATACATAATACACAGAGTAAACATGTTGAATACATACTGCACTATACACAATACATAATACACAGAGTAAACGTGTTGAATACATACTATACACAATACATAATACACAGAGTAAACATGTTGAATACATACTATACTATACACAATACATAATACACAGAGTAAACGTGTTGAATACATACTATACTATACACAATACAAAATACACAGAGTAAATGTGTTGAATACATACTATACTATACACAATACATAATACACAGAGTAAACCTGTGTTGAATACATACTATACTATACACAATACATAACACACAGAGTAAACATGTTGAATACATACTATACTATACACAATACAAACAGAGTAAATCGTGTTGAATACATACTATACTATACACGATACATAATACACAGAGTAAACATGTTGAATACATACTATACTATACACAATACATAATACACAGAGTAAACATGTTGAATACATACTATACTATACACAATACATAATACACAGAGTAAACGTGTTGAATACATACTATACTATACACAATACATAATACACAGAGTAAACATGTTGAATACATACTATACTATACACAATACATAATACACAGAGTAAACGTGTTGAATACATACTATACTATACACAATACATAATACACAGAGTAAACGTGTTGAATACATACTATACTATACACAATACATAATACACAGAGTAAACGTGTTGAATACATACTATACTATACACAATACATAATACACAGAGTAAACATGTTGAATACATACTATACTATACACAATACATAATACACAGAGTAAACGTGTTGAATACATACTATACACAATACATAATACACAGAGTAAACGTGTTGAATACATACTATACTATACATAATACACAGAGTTTGATTAAACTATTAAAATTAAAAGGGAGAAAGTTTGCAAGTTGCCAATAGGAAGAAACACCACAGAGATGGAAAAACTTGTTATGAAGTTGACAAAATGTTTTAAAAAAATTGAAGCATACTCTTCTCAAAAGGCACTGAATTGGTGGAACGACCCAGTTGCTGAGGACATACAGACAGACAGACAGACAGAGGGCAAATCCTGTTACAACATTAAAGACCTTCTCTGGTACAGCTGCTATCGAGCTACATAATTACACGTAAATATTGGTAAACATGTTGAATACATACTATACTATACACAATACATAACACACAGAGTAAACGTGTTGAATACATACTATACTATACACAATACATAATACACAGAGTAAATGTGTTGAATACATACTATACACAATACATAAAACACAGAGTAAACGTGTTGAATACATACTATACTATACACTCAAATCACAGAGTAAACGTGTTGAATACAGACTATACTATACACAATACATAATACACAGAGTAAACGTGTTGAATACAGACTATACTATACACAATACAAAATATACAGAGTAAATGTGTTGAATACATACTATACTATACACAATACATAATACACAGAGTAAACATGTTGAATACATACTGCACTATACACAATACATTATACACAGAGTAAATGTGTTGAATACATACTATACTATACACAATACAAAATACACAGAGTAAATGTGTTGAATACATACTATACTATACACAATACATAATACACAGAGTAAACGTGTTGAATACATACTATACTATACACGATACATAATACACAGAGTAAACATGTTGAATACATACTATACTATACACAATACATAACACACAGAGTAAACATGTTGAATACATACTATACTATACACAATACACAGAGTAAATGTGTTGAATACATACTATACTATACACAATACATAACACACAGAGTAAACATGTTGAATACATACTATACTATACACTACAAATACACAGAGTAAACATGTTGAATACATACTATACTATACACGATACATAATACACAGAGTAAACATGTTGAATACATACTATACTATACACAATACATAATACACAGAGTAAACATGTTGAATACATACTGCACTATACACAATACATAATACACAGAGTAAACGTGTTGAATACATACTATACTATACACAATACATAATACACAGAGTAAACGTGTAGAATACATACTATACTATACACAATACATAATACACAGAGTAAACGTGTTGAATACATACTATACTATACACAATACATAATACACAGAGTAAACGTGTTGAATACATACTATACTATACACAATACATAATACACAGAGTAAACGTGTTGAATACATACTATACTATACACAATACATAATACACAGAGTAAACGTGTTGAATACATACTATACTATACACAATACATAATACACAGAGTAAACGTGTTGAATACATACTATACTATACACAATACATAATACACAGAGTAAACGTGTTGAATACATACTATACTATACACAATACATAATACACAGAGTAAACGTGTTGAATACATACTATACTATACACAATACATAATACACAGAGTAAACGTGTTGAATACATACTATACTATACACAATACATAATACACAGAGTAAACGTGTTGAATACATACTATACTATACACAATACATAATACACAGAGTAAACGTGTTGAATACATACTATACTATACACAATACATAATACACAGAGTAAATGTGTTGAATACATACTATACTATACACAATACATAATACACAGAGTAAACGTGTTGAATACATACTATACTATACACAATACATAATACACAGAGTAAACATGTTGAATACATACTATACTATACACAATACATAATACACAGAGTAAACGTGTTGAATACATACTATACTATACACAATACAATACACAGAGTAAATGTGTTGAATACATACTATACTATACACAATACATAATACACAGAGTAAACGTGTTGAATACATACTATACTATACACAATACATAATACACAGAGTAAACATGTTGAATACATACTATACTATACACAATACATAACACACAGAGTAAACGTGTTGAATACATACTATACTCAATACACAATACACAGAGTAAACGTGTTGAATACATACTATACTATACACAATACATAATACACAGAGTAAACATGTTGAATACATACTATACTATACACAATACATAATACACAGAGTAAACGTGTTGAATACATACTATACTATACACGATACATAATACACAGAGTAAACGTGTTGAATACATACTATACTATACACAATACATAATACACAGAGTAAACATGTTGAATACATACTATACTATACACAATACATAATACACAGAGTAAACGTGTTGAATACATACTATACACAATACATAATACACAGAGTAAACATGTTGAATACATACTATACTATACATAATACACAGAGTTTGATTAAACGGTTATTAAAATTAAATCATACCAATACATAATACACAGATAACGTGTTTTGAAACATATATAAACAAAATACAATACTATACACAAAATCACAGAAACTGTTGAATACATACTATACTATACACAATACATACAAAGTACACATCATAACAAGATACACAGAGTAAACGTGTTGAATACATACTATACTATACATAATACACAGAGTTTGATTAAACGGTTATTAAAATTAAAAAGGGAGAAAGTTTGGCAAGTTGCCAATTAGGAAGAAACACCACAGAGATGGGAAAACTTGTTTTTTATGAAGTTGACAAAATGTTTTAAAAATAATTGAAGCAAGTTACTCTTCTCAAAAGGCACTGAATTGGTGGAACGACCCAGTTGCTGAGGACAGACAGACAGACAGACAGACAGGAGGGCAAATCCTGTTACAACATTAAAGACCTTCTCTGGTACAGCTTGCTATCGAGCTACATAATTACACTGTAAATATTGGTAAACATGTTGAATACATACTATACTATACACAATACATAACACACAGAGTAAACGTGTTGAATACATACTATACTATACACAATACATTATACACAGAGTAAATGTGTTGAATACATACTATACACAATACATAAAACACAGAGTAAACGTGTTGAATACATACTATACTATACACTAAAACAAAGTAAATTTGTTGAATACATACTATACTATACACAATACATAATACACAGAGTAAACGTGTTGAATACAGACTATACTATACACAATACAAAATACACAGAGTAAATGTGTTGAATACATACTATACTATACACAATACATAATACACAGAGTAAACATGTTGAATACATACTGCACTATACACAATACATTATACACAGAGTAAATGTGTTGAATACATACTATACTATACACAATACAAAATATACAGAGTAAATGTGTTGAATACATACTATACTATACACAATACATAATACACCGAGTAAACGTGTTGAATACATACTATACTATACACGATACATAATACACAGAGTAAACATGTTGAATACATACTATACTATACACAATACATAACACACAGAGTAAACATGTTGAATACATACTATACTATACACAATACACAGAGTAAATGTGTTGAATACATACTATACTATACACAATACATAATACACAGAGTAAACGTGTTGAATACATACTATACTATACACGATACATAATACACAGAGTAAACATGTTGAATACATACTATACTATACACGATACATAATACACAGAGTAAACATGTTGAATACATACTATACTATACACAATACATAATAAACAGAGTAAACATGTTGAATACATACTGCACTATACACAATACATAATACACAGAGTAAACGTGTTGAATACATACTATACACAATACATAATACACAGAGTAAACATGTTGAATACATACTATACTATACACAATACATAATACACAGAGTAAACGTGTTGAATACATACTATACTATACACAATACAAAATACACAGAGTAAATGTGTTGAATACATACTATACTATACACAATACATAATACACAGAGTAAACATGTTGAATACATACTATACTATACACAATACATAATACACAGAGTAAACGTGTAGAATACATACTATACTATACACAATACATAATACACAGAGTAAACGTGTTGAATACATACTATACTATACACAATACATAATACACAGAGTAAACGTGTTGAATACATACTATACTATACACAATACATAATACACAGAGTAAACGTGTTGAATACATACTATATTATACACAATACATAATACACAGAGTAAACGTGTTGAATACATACTATACTATACACAATACATAATACACAGAGTAAACGTGTAGAATACATACTATACTATACACAATACATAATACACAGAGTAAACGTGTTGAATACAGACTATACTATACACAATACATAATACACAGAGTAAACGTGTTGAATACATACTATACTATACACAATACATAATACACAGAGTAAACGTGTAGAATACATACTATACTATACACAATACATAATACACAGAGTAAACGTGTTGAATACATACTATACTATACACAATACATAATACACAGAGTAAATGTGTTGAATACATAGTATACTATACACAATACAAAATACACAGAGTAAATGTGTTGAATACATACTATACTATACACAATACATAATACACAGAGTAAACATGTTGAATACATACTGCACTATACACAATACATTATACACAGAGTAAATGTGTTGAATACATACTATACTATACACAATACAAAATACACAGAGTAAATGTGTTGAATACATACTATACTATACACAATACATAATACACAGAGTAAACGTGTTGAATACATACTATACTATACACGATACATAATACACAGAGTAAACATGTTGAATACATACTATACTATACACAATACATAACACACAGAGTAAACATGTTGAATACATACTATACTATACACAATACACAGAGTAAATGTGTTGAATACATACTATACTATAAACAATACATAACACACAGAGTAAACATGTTGAATACATACTATACTATACACAATACACAGAGTAAATGTGTTGAATACATACTATACTATACACGATACATAATACACAGAGTAAACATGTTGAATACATACTATACTATACACAATACATAATACACAGAGTAAACATGTTGAATACATACTGCACTATACACAATACATAATACACAGAGTAAACGTGTTGAATACATACTATACACAATACATAATACACAGAGTAAACATGTTGAATACATACTATACTATACACAATACATAATACACAGAGTAAACGTGTTGAATACATACTATACTATACACAATACAAAATACACAGAGTAAATGTGTTGAATACATACTATACTATACACAATACATAATACACAGAGTAAACGTGTTGAATACATACTATACTATACACAATACATAATACACAGAGTAAACGTGTAGAATACATACTATACTATACACAATACATAATACACAGAGTAAACGTGTTGAACACATACTATACTATACATAATACACAGAGTTTGATTAAACGGTTATTAAAATTAAAAAGGGAGAAAGTTTGGCAAGTTGCCAAGTAGGAAGAAACACCACAGAGATGGGAAAACTAGTTTATTATGAAGTTGACAAAATATGTATAAAAAATTGAAGCAAGTTACTCTTCTTAAAAGGCACTGAATTGGTGGAACGACCCAGTTGCTGAGGACAGACAGACAGACAGACAGACAGACAGACAGGAGGGCAAATCCTGTTACAACATTAAAGACCTTCTCTGGTACAGCTTGCTATCGAGCTACAGAATTACACTGTAAATATCAACGACATGCAACCATTTCAAAGATTTTATTTCAAAGTTAATATAAGGAAATCATTAAATTGAAATAAATTCATTAAACCCTAATCTATGAATTTCACGAGACTGGGAATACAGATATGCATCTGTTAGTCACAGATACCTTTAAAAAAAAAAAACAGTGTGGATCAGAAAACCAGTCAGTGTCTGGTGTGACCACCATTTGCCTCACTAAGCGCGACACATCTACTTTCCATAGAGTTGATCAGGCTGTTGATTGTGGCCTGTGGAATGTTGTCCCTCTCCTCTTCAATGGCTGTGCGAAGTTGCTGGATATTGGATGAAACTGGAAACCGCTGTGGTGCACGTCGATCCAGAGCATCCCAAACATGCTCAATGGGTGACATGTCTGGTGAGTATGCAGGCCATGGAAGAACTGGGACATTTTCAGCTTCCATGAATTGTGTACAGATCCTTGCGACTTTGGGCCGTGCATTATCGTGCTGAAACATGAAGTGATGGGGGCGGATGAATGACACGACAATGGGCCTCAGGATCTCGTCACGGTATCTCTGTTCATTGAAATTGCCATCGATAAAATGCGATTGTGTTCATTGTCCGTAGTTCATGCCTCCCCATGCCATAACCCCATCGCCACCATCAGGTGTGTTCACAACATTTATTGGCCTTTGAAGGTGAGCATTTGCCCACTGAAGTCAGGTCAAGACCCTGGTGAGGACGAAGAGCCACAGATGAGCTTCCCTGAGACGGTTTCTGACAGTTTGTGCAGAAATTCTTCGTTTGTGCAAACCAACAGTTTCATCAGCTGTCTGGTGGCTGGTCTCAGACGATCCCTCAGGTGAAGAAGCCGGATGTGGAGGTCCTGGGCTGGTGTGGTTACACGTGGTCAGCGGTTGTGAGGCCGGTTAGACATACTGCCAAATTCTCTAAAATGACATTGGAGGCGGCTTATGGTAGAGAAATTAACATTACATTCTCTGGCAACAGCTCTGGTGGACATTCCTGCAGTCAGCATGCCAATTGCACGATCCCTCAAAACTTGAGACATCTGTGGCATTGTGTTGTGTGGCAAAACGGCACATTTTAGAGTGGCTTTTTATTGTCCCCAGCACAAGGTGCATCTGTGCAATGATTATGCTGTTTAACAGCTTCTTGATATGCCACGCCTTTCAGATGGATGGATTATCTTGGCAAAGTAGAAATGGCCACTAACAGGGATGTAAACTAATTTGTGCACAACATTTGAGAGAAATACGCTTTTTGTGTGAATGGAACATTTCTGGGATCTTTTATTTCAGCTCATGAAACATGGGACCAACACTTTACATGTTGCGTTTATATTTTTGTTCAGTTTACATCGGCTGTGTGTTTCCTAATATAAATCTACATACAAAACATTAGCCTGGTCCTAGACCTGTTGGTTTTGGACTGTCTTGACAACTTGGAAACTCTCACAATCTACAGAGCAACAGCCTGACCTGGCTATAGATGTTATGGAGTTACAGCCTGACTATAGATGTTATGGAGTTACAGCCTGACTATAGATGTTATGGAGTTACAGCCTGACTATAGATGTTATGGAGTTACAGCCTGACTATAGATGTTATGGAGTTACAGCCTGACTATAGATGTTATGGAGTTACAGCCTGACTATAGATGTTATGGAGTTACAGCCTGACTATAGATGTTATGGAGTTACAGCCTGACTATAGATGTTATGGAGTTACAGCCTGACTATAGATGTTATGGAGTTACAGCCTGGCCTGACTATAGATGTTATGGAGTTACAGCCTGGCCTGACTATAGATGTTATGGAGTTACAGCCTGGCTATAGATGTTATGGAGTTACAGCCTGACTATAGATGTTATGGAGTTACAGCCTGACTATAGATGTTATGGAGTTACAGCCTGACTATAGATGTTATGGAGTTACAGCCTGACTATAGATGTTATGGAGTTACAGCCTGGCTATAGATGTTATGGAGTTACAGCCTGACTATGGATGTTATGGAGTTACAGCCTGACTATAGATGTTATGGAGTTACAGCCTGACTATAGATGTTATGGAGTTACAGCCTGACTATAGATGTTATGGAGTTACAGCCTGGCTATAGATGTTATGGAGTTACAGCCTGACTATAGATGTTATGGAGTTACAGCCTGACTATAGATGTTATGGAGTTACAGCCTGGCTATAGATGTTATGGAGTTACAGCCTGACTATAGATGTTATGGAGTTACAGCCTGACTATAGATGTTATGGAGTTACAGCCTGACTATAGATGTTATGGAGTTACAGCCTGACTATAGATGTTATGGAGTTACAGCCTGACTATAGATGTTATGGAGTTACAGCCTGGCTATAGATGTTATGGAGTTACAGCCTGACTATAGATGTTATGGAGTTACAGCCTGACTATAGATGTTATGGAGTTACAGCCTGACTATAGATGTTATGGAGTTACAGCCTGACTATAGATGTTATGGAGTTACAGCCTGGCCTGGCTATAGATGTTATGGAGTTACAGCCTGGCTATAGATGTTATGGAGTTACAGCCTGACCTGGCTATAGATGTTATGGAGTTACAGCCTGACTATAGATGTTATGGAGTTACAGCCTGACTATAGATGTTATGGAGTTACAGCCTGACTATAGATGTTATGGAGTTACAGCCTGACTATAGATGTTATGGAGTTACAGCCTGACTATAGATGTTATGGAGTTACAGCCTGACTATAGATGTTATGGAGTTACAGCCTGACTATAGATGTTATGGAGTTACAGCCTGACTATAGATGTTATGGAGTTACAGCCTGACTATAGATGTTATGGAGTTACAGCCTGACTATAGATGTTATGGAGTTACAGCCTGGCTATAGATGTTATGGAGTTACAGCCTGGCTATAGATGTTATGGAGTTACAGCCTGGCTATAGATGTTATGGAGTTACAGCCTGACTATAGATGTTATGGAGTTACAGCCTGACTATAGATGTTATGGAGTTACAGCCTGACTATAGATGTTATGGAGTTACAGCCTGACTATAGATGTTATGGAGTTACAGCCTGGCTATAGATGTTATGGAGTTACAGCCTGACTATAGATGTTATGGAGTTACAGCCTGACTATAGATGTTATGGAGTTACAGCCTGACTATAGATGTTATGGAGTTACAGCCTGACTATAGATGTTATGGAGTTACAGCCTGACTATAGATGTTATGGAGTTACAGCCTGACTATAGATGTTATGGAGTTACAGCCTGACTATAGATGTTATGGAGTTACAGCCTGGCCTGGCTATAGATGTTATGGAGTTACAGTCTGACTATAGATGTTATGGAGTTACAGCCTGACTATAGATGTTATGGAGTTACAGCCTGGCTATAGATGTTATGGAGTTACAGCCTGACTATAGATGTTATGGAGTTACAGCCTGGCTATAGATGTTATGGAGTTACAGCCTGACTATAGATGTTATGGAGTTACAGCCTGGCCTGACTATAGATGTTATGGAGTTACAGCCTGACTATAGATGTTATGGAGTTACAGCCTGGCCTGGCTATAGATGTTATGGAGTTACAGCCTGACTATAGATGTTATGGAGTTACAGCCTGGCTATAGATGTTATGGAGTTACAGCCTGACTATAGATGTTATGGAGTTACAGCCTGACTATAGATGTTATGGAGTTACAGCCTGGCTATAGATGTTATGGAGTTACAGCCTGGCTATAGATGTTATGGAGTTACATCCTGACTATAGATGTTATGGAGTTACAGCCTGACTATAGATGTTATGGAGTTACAGCCTGACTATAGATGTTATGGAGTTACAGCCTGGCTATAGATGTTATGGAGTTACAGCCTGGCCTGGCTATAGATGTTATGGAGTTACAGCCTGACTATAGATGTTATGGAGTTACAGCCTGGCTATAGATGTTATGGAGTTACAGCCTGACTATAGATGTTATGGAGTTACAGCCTGACTATAGATGTTATGGAGTTACAGCCTGGCTATAGATGTTATGGAGTTACAGCCTGGCCTGGCTATAGATGTTATGGAGTTACAGCCTGGCCTGGCTATAGATGTTATGGAGTTACAGCCTGACTATAGATGTTATGGAGTTACAGCCTGGCTATAGATGTTATGGAGTTACAGCCTGACTATAGATGTTATGGAGTTACAGCCTGACTATAGATGTTATGGAGTTACAGCCTGACTATAGATGTTATGGAGTTACAGCCTGACTATAGATGTTATGGAGTTACAGCCTGACTATAGATGTTATGGAGTTACAGCCTGGCTATAGATGTTATGGAGTTACAGCCTGACTATAGATGTTATGGAGTTACAGCCTGACTATAGATGTTATGGAGTTACAGCCTGGCCTGACTATAGATGTTATGGAGTTACAGCCTGACTATAGATGTTATGGAGTTACAGCCTGACTATAGATGTTATGGAGTTACAGCCTGACTATAGATGTTATGGAGTTACAGCCTGGCTATAGATGTTATGGAGTTACAGCCTGACTATAGATGTTATGGAGTTACAGCCTGACTATAGATGTTATGGAGTTACAGCCTGACTATAGATGTTATGGAGTTACAGCCTGGCTATAGATGTTATGGAGTTACAGCCTGACTATAGATGTTATGGAGTTACAGCCTGGCTATAGATGTTATGGAGTTACAGCCTGACTATAGATGTTATGGAGTTACAGCCTGGCCTGGCTATAGATGTTATGGAGTTACAGCCTGACTATAGATGTTATGGAGTTACAGCCTGACTATAGATGTTATGGAGTTACAGCCTGACTATAGATGTTATGGAGTTACAGCCTGACTATAGATGTTATGGAGTTACAGCCTGACTATAGATGTTATGGAGTTACAGCCTGACTATAGATGTTATGGAGTTACAGCCTGGCCTGACTATAGATGTTATGGAGTTACAGCCTGGCTATAGATGTTATGGAGTTACAGCCTGACTATAGATGTTATGGAGTTACAGCCTGGCCTGACTATAGATGTTATGGAGTTACAGCCTGACTATAGATGTTATGGAGTTACAGCCTGGCTATAGATGTTATGGAGTTACAGCCTGACTATAGATGTTATGGAGTTACAGCCTGGCTATAGATGTTATGGAGTTACAGCCTGACTATAGATGTTATGGAGTTACAGCCTGGCCTGGCTATAGATGTTATGGAGTTACAGCCTGACTATAGATGTTATGGAGTTACAGCCTGGCCTGGCTATAGATGTTATGGAGTTACAGCCTGACTATAGATGTTATGGAGTTACAGCCTGACTATAGATGTTATGGAGTTACAGCCTGACTATAGATGTTATGGAGTTACAGCCTGACTATAGATGTTATGGAGTTACAGCCTGGCCTGGCTATAGATGTTATGGAGTTACAGCCTGACTATAGATGTTATGGAGTTACAGCCTGACTATAGATGTTATGGAGTTACAGCCTGACTATAGATGTTATGGAGTTACAGCCTGGCTATAGATGTTATGGAGTTACAGCCTGACTATAGATGTTATGGAGTTACAGCCTGGCTATAGATGTTATGGAGTTACAGCCTGACTATAGATGTTATGGAGTTACAGCCTGACTATAGATGTTATGGAGTTACAGCCTGGCTATAGATGTTATGGAGTTACAGCCTGACTATAGATGTTATGGAGTTACAGCCTGACTATAGATGTTATGGAGTTACAGCCTGACTATAGATGTTATGGAGTTACAGCCTGACTATAGATGTTATGGAGTTACAGCCTGACTATAGATGTTATGGAGTTACAGCCTGACTATGGATGTTATGGAGTTACAGCCTGACTATAGATGTTATGGAGTTACAGCCTGACTATAGATGTTATGGAGTTACAGCCTGACTATAGATGTTATGGAGTTACAGCCTGACTATAGATGTTATGGAGTTACAGCCTGGCTATAGATGTTATGGAGTTACAGCCTGACTATAGATGTTATGGAGTTACAGCCTGACTATAGATGTTATGGAGTTACAGCCTGACTATGGATGTTATGGAGTTACAGCCTGACTATGGATGTTATGGAGTTACAGCCTGACTATAGATGTTATGGAGTTACAGCCTGACTATAGATGTTATGGAGTTACAGCCTGACTATAGATGTTATGGAGTTACAGCCTGACTATAGATGTTATGGAGTTACAGCCTGGCCTGACTATAGATGTTATGGAGTTACAGCCTGACTATAGATGTTATGGAGTTACAGCCTGACTATAGATGTTATGGAGTTACAGCCTGACTATAGATGTTATGGAGTTACAGCCTGGCTATAGATGTTATGGAGTTACAGCCTGACTATAGATGTTATGGAGTTACAGCCTGACTATAGATGTTATGGAGTTACAGCCTGGCTATAGATGTTATGGAGTTACAGCCTGACTATGGATGTTATGGAGTTACAGCCTGACTATAGATGTTATGGAGTTACAGCCTGACTATAGATGTTATGGAGTTACAGCCTGACTATAGATGTTATGGAGTTACAGCCTGACTATAGATGTTATGGAGTTACAGCCTGACTATAGATGTTATGGAGTTACAGCCTGACTATGGATGTTATGGAGTTACAGCCTGACTATAGATGTTATGGAGTTACAGCCTGGCTATAGATGTTATGGAGTTACAGCCTGACTATGGATGTTATGGAGTTACAGCCTGGCCTGGCTATAGATGTTATGGAGTTACAGCCTGACTATAGATGTTATGGAGTTACAGCCTGACTATGGATGTTATGGAGTTATAGCCTGACTATAGATGTTATGGAGTTACAGCCTGACTATGGATGTTATGGAGTTACAGCCTGACTATAGATGTTATGGAGTTACAGCCTGACTATAGATGTTATGGAGTTACAGCCTGACTATAGATGTTATGGAGTTACAGCCTGGCTATAGATGTTATGGAGTTACAGCCTGGCTATAGATGTTATGGAGTTACAGCCTGACTATAGATGTTATGGAGTTACAGCCTGGCCTGGCTATAGATGTTATGGAGTTACAGCCTGACTATAGATGTTGTGGAGTTACAGCCTGACTATAGATGTTATGGAGTTACAGCCTGACTATAGATGTTATGGAGTTACAGCCTGACTATAGATGTTATGGAGTTACAGCCTGACTATAGATGTTATGGAGTTACAGCCTGGCTATAGATGTTATGGAGTTACAGCCTGACTATAGATGTTATGGAGTTACAGCCTGACTATAGATGTTATGGAGTTACAGCCTGGCTATAGATGTTATGGAGTTACAGCCTGACTATAGATGTTATGGAGTTACAGCCTGGCCTGGCTATAGATGTTATGGAGTTACAGCCTGACTATAGATGTTATGGAGTTACAGCCTGACTATAGATGTTATGGAGTTACAGCCTGACTATAGATGTTATGGAGTTACAGCCTGACTATAGATGTTATGGAGTTACAGCCTGGCTATAGATGTTATGGAGTTACAGCCTGGCTATAGATGTTATGGAGTTACAGCCTGGCCTGGCTATAGATGTTATGGAGTTACAGCCTGACTATAGATGTTATGGAGTTACAGCCTGGCTATAGATGTTATGGAGTTACAGCCTGACTATAGATGTTATGGAGTTACAGCCTGGCTATAGATGTTATGGAGTTACAGCCTGACTATAGATGTTATGGAGTTACAGCCTGGCTATAGATGTTATGGAGTTACAGCCTGGCCGACTATAGATGTTATGGAGTTACAGCCTGACTATAGATGTTATGGAGTTACAGCCTGACTATAGATGTTATGGAGTTACAGCCTGACTATAGATGTTATGGAGTTACAGCCTGGCTATAGATGTTATGGAGTTACAGCCTGACTATAGATGTTATGGAGTTACAGCCTGACTATAGATGTTATGGAGTTACAGCCTGACTATAGATGTTATGGAGTTACAGCCTGACTATAGATGTTATGGAGTTACAGCCTGACTATAGATGTTATGGAGTTACAGCCTGACTATAGATGTTATGGAGTTACAGCCTGACTATAGATGTTATGGAGTTACAGCCTGACTATAGATGTTGTGGAGTTACAGCCTGACTATAGATGTTATGGAGTTACAGCCTGACTATAGATGTTATGGAGTTACAGCCTGACTATAGATGTTATGGAGTTACAGCCTGACTATAGATGTTATGGAGTTACAGCCTGACTATAGATGTTATGGAGTTACAGCCTGACTATAGATGTTATGGAGTTACAGCCTGACTATAGATGTTATGGAGTTACAGCCTGACTATAGATGTTATGGAGTTACAGCCTGACTATAGATGTTATGGAGTTACAGCCTGACTATAGATGTTATGGAGTTACAGCCTGACTATAGATGTTATGGAGTTACAGCCTGACTATAGATGTTATGGAGTTACAGCCTGACTATAGATGTTATGGAGTTACAGCCTGACTATAGATGTTATGGAGTTACAGCCTGGCTATAGATGTTATGGAGTTACAGCCTGACTATAGATGTTATGGAGTTACAGCCTGACTATAGATGTTATGGAGTTACAGCCTGGCTATAGATGTTATGGAGTTACAGCCTGACTATAGATGTTATGGAGTTACAGCCTGACTATAGATGTTATGGAGTTACAGCCTGACTATAGATGTTATGGAGTTACAGCCTGACTATAGATGTTATGGAGTTACAGCCTGACTATAGATGTTATGGAGTTACAGCCTGACTATGGATGTTATGGAGTTACAGCCTGACTATGGATGTTATGGAGTTACAGCCTGGCCTGGCTATAGATGTTATGGAGTTACAGCCTGACTATGGATGTTATGGAGTTACAGCCTGACTATAGATGTTATGGAGTTACAGCCTGACTATAGATGTTATGGAGTTACAGCCTGACTATGGATGTTATGGAGTTACAGCCTGACTATAGATGTTATGGAGTTACAGCCTGACTATGGATGTTATGGAGTTACAGCCTGACTATAGATGTTATGGAGTTACAGCCTGGCTATAGATGTTATGGAGTTACAGCCTGACTATAGATGTTATGGAGTTACAGCCTGGCTATAGATGTTATGGAGTTACAGCCTGGCTATAGATGTTATGGAGTTACAGCCTGACTATAGATGTTATGGAGTTACAGCCTGGCGCTATAGATGTTATGGAGTTACAGCCTGACTATAGATGTTATGGAGTTACAGCCTGACTATAGATGTTGTGGAGTTACAGCCTGACTATAGATGTTATGGAGTTACAGCCTGACTATAGATGTTATGGAGTTACAGCCTGACTATAGATGTTATGGAGTTACAGCCTGACTATAGATGTTATGGAGTTACAGCCTGACTATAGATGTTATGGAGTTACAGCCTGACCTATAGATGTTATGGAGTTACAGCCTGGCTATAGATGTTATGGAGTTACAGCCTGACTATAGATGTTATGGAGTTACAGCCTGACTATAGATGTTATGGAGTTACAGCCTGACTATAGATGTTATGGAGTTACAGCCTGGCCTGGCTATAGATGTTATGGAGTTACAGCCTGACTATAGATGTTATGGAGTTACAGCCTGGCTATAGATGTTATGGAGTTACAGCCTGACTATAGATGTTATGGAGTTACAGCCTGACTATAGATGTTATGGAGTTACAGCCTGACTATAGATGTTATGGAGTTACAGCCTGGCTATAGATGTTATGGAGTTACAGCCTGGCCTGACTATAGATGTTATGGAGTTACAGCCTGACTATAGATGTTATGGAGTTACAGCCTGACTATAGATGTTATGGAGTTACAGCCTGACTATAGATGTTATGGAGTTACAGCCTGGCTATAGATGTTATGGAGTTACAGCCTGACTATAGATGTTATGGAGTTACAGCCTGACTATAGATGTTATGGAGTTACAGCCTGACTATAGATGTTATGGAGTTACAGCCTGACTATAGATGTTATGGAGTTACAGCCTGACTATAGATGTTATGGAGTTACAGCCTGACTATAGATGTTATGGAGTTACAGCCTGACTATAGATGTTATGGAGTTACAGCCTGACTATAGATGTTATGGAGTTACAGCCTGACTATGGATGTTATGGAGTTACAGCCTGACTATAGATGTTATGGAGTTACAGCCTGACTATAGATGTTATGGAGTTACAGCCTGACTATAGATGTTATGGAGTTACAGCCTGACTATAGATGTTATGGAGTTACAGCCTGACTATAGATGTTATGGAGTTACAGCCTGACTATAGATGTTATGGAGTTACAGCCTGACTATAGATGTTATGGAGTTACAGCCTGGCTATAGATGTTATGGAGTTACAGCCTGGCTATAGATGTTATGGAGTTACAGCCTGACTATAGATGTTATGGAGTTACAGCCTGGCCTGGCTATAGATGTTATGGAGTTACAGCCTGACTATAGATGTTATGGAGTTACAGCCTGGCCTGGCTATAGATGTTATGGAGTTACAGCCTGACTATAGATGTTATGGAGTTACAGCCTGGCTATAGATGTTATGGAGTTACAGCCTGACTATAGATGTTATGGAGTTACAGCCTGACTATAGATGTTATGGAGTTACAGCCTGGCTATAGATGTTATGGAGTTACAGCCTGACTATAGATGTTATGGAGTTACAGCCTGACTATAGATGTTATGGAGTTACAGCCTGACTATAGATGTTATGGAGTTACAGCCTGGCCTGGCTATAGATGTTATGGCTTTACAGCCTGGCTATAGATGTTATGGAGTTACAGCCTGACTATAGATGTTATGGAGTTACAGCCTGACTATAGATGTTATGGAGTTACAGCCTGACTATGGATGTTATGGAGTTACAGCCTGACTATAGATGTTATGGAGTTACAGCCTGGCCTGACTATAGATGTTATGGAGTTACAGCCTGGCCTGACTATAGATGTTATGGAGTTACAGCCTGGCCTGACTATAGATGTTATGGAGTTACAGCCTGACTATAGATGTTATGGAGTTACAGCCTGGCTATAGATGTTATGGAGTTACAGCCTGACTATAGATGTTATGGAGTTACAGCCTGACTATAGATGTTATGGAGTTACAGCCTGACTATAGATGTTATGGAGTTACAGCCTGACTATAGATGTTGTGGAGTTACAGCCTGACTATAGATGTTGTGGAGTTACAGCCTGACTATAGATGTTATGGAGTTACAGCCTGACTATGGATGTTATGGAGTTACAGCCTGACTATAGATGTTATGGAGTTACAGCCTGACTATAGATGTTATGGAGTTACAGCCTGGCTATAGATGTTATGGAGTTACAGCCTGACTATAGATGTTATGGAGTTACAGCCTGACTATAGATGTTATGGAGTTACAGCCTGACTATAGATGTTATGGAGTTACAGCCTGACTATGGATGTTATGGAGTTACAGCCTGACTATAGATGTTATGGAGTTACAGCCTGACTATAGATGTTATGGAGTTACAGCCTGGCTATAGATGTTATGGAGTTACAGCCTGGCTATAGATGTTATGGAGTTACAGCCTGACTATAGATGTTATGGAGTTACAGCCTGACTATAGATGTTATGGAGTTACAGCCTGACTATAGATGTTATGGAGTTACAGCCTGGCCTGGCTATAGATGTTATGGAGTTACAGCCTGACTATAGATGTTATGGAGTTACAGCCTGGCTATAGATGTTATGGAGTTACAGCCTGGCCTGACTATAGATGTTATGGAGTTACAGCCTGGCTATAGATGTTATGGAGTTACAGCCTGACTATAGATGTTATGGAGTTACAGCCTGACTATAGATGTTATGGAGTTACAGCCTGACTATAGATGTTATGGAGTTACAGCCTGACTATAGATGTTATGGAGTTACAGCCTGACTATAGATGTTATGGAGTTACAGCCTGGCTATAGATGTTATGGAATTACAGCCTGGCTATAGATGTTATGGAGTTACAGCCTGACTATAGATGTTATGGAGTTACAGCCTGGCTATAGATGTTATGGAGTTACAGCCTGACTATAGATGTTATGGAGTTACAGCCTGACTATAGATGTTATGGAGTTACAGCCTGACTATAGATGTTATGGAGTTACAGCCTGACTATAGATGTTATGGAGTTACAGCCTGACTATAGATGTTATGGAGTTACAGCCTGACTATGGATGTTATGGAGTTACAGCCTGGCTATAGATGTTATGGAGTTACAGCCTGACTATAGATGTTATGGAGTTACAGCCTGACTATAGATGTTATGGAGTTACAGCCTGACTATAGATGTTATGGAGTTACAGCCTGGCTATAGATGTTATGGAGTTACAGCCTGACTATAGATGTTATGGAGTTACAGCCTGCACTATAGATGTTATGGAGTTACAGCCTGGCTGACTATAGATGTTATGGAGTTACAGCCTGACTATAGATGTTATGGAGTTACAGCCTGACTATGGATGTTATGGAGTTACAGCCTGACTATAGATGTTATGGAGTTACAGCCTGACTATAGATGTTATGGAGTTACAGCCTGACTATAGATGTTATGGAGTTACAGCCTGACTATAGATGTTATGGAGTTACAGCCTGACTATAGATGTTATGGAGTTACAGCCTGACTATAGATGTTATGGAGTTACAGCCTGACTATAGATGTTATGGAGTTACAGCCTGGCTATAGATGTTATGGAGTTACAGCCTGACTATAGATGTTATGGAGTTACAGCCTGACTATAGATGTTATGGAGTTACAGCCTGGCCTGACTATAGATGTTATGGAGTTACAGCCTGACTATAGATGTTATGGAGTTACAGCCTGACTATAGATGTTATGGAGTTACAGCCTGACTATAGATGTTATGGAGTTACAGCCTGACTATAGATGTTATGGAGTTACAGCCTGACTATAGATGTTATGGAGTTACAGCCTGGCTATAGATGTTATGGAGTTACAGCCTGGCTATAGATGTTATGGAGTTACAGCCTGACTATAGATGTTATGGAGTTACAGCCTGACTATAGATGTTATGGAGTTACAGCCTGGCCTGGCTATAGATGTTATGGAGTTACAGCCTGACTATAGATGTTATGGAGTTACAGCCTGACTATAGATGTTATGGAGTTACAGCCTGACTATAGATGTTATGGAGTTACAGCCTGACTATAGATGTTATGGAGTTACAGCCTGACTATAGATGTTATGGAGTTACAGCCTGACTATAGATGTTATGGAGTTACAGCCTGACTATAGATGTTATGGAGTTACAGCCTGACTATAGATGTTATGGAGTTACAGCCTGACTATAGATGTTATGGAGTTACAGCCTGACTATAGATGTTATGGAGTTACAGCCTGACTATAGATGTTATGGAGTTACAGCCTGACTATAGATGTTATGGAGTTACAGCCTGACTATAGATGTTATGGAGTTACAGCCTGGCTATAGATGTTATGGAGTTACAGCCTGACTATAGATGTTATGGAGTTACAGCCTGACTATAGATGTTATGGAGTTACAGCCTGACTATAGATGTTATGGAGTTACAGCCTGACTATAGATGTTATGGAGTTACAGCCTGACTATAGATGTTATGGAGTTACAGCCTGGCCTGACTATAGATGTTATGGAGTTACAGCCTGACTATAGATGTTATGGAGTTACAGCCTGACTATAGATGTTATGGAGTTACAGCCTGACTATAGATGTTATGGAGTTACAGCCTGACTATAGATGTTATGGAGTTACAGCCTGGCTATAGATGTTATGGAGTTACAGCCTGACTATAGATGTTATGGAGTTACAGCCTGACTATAGATGTTATGGAGTTACAGCCTGGCCTGACTATAGATGTTATGGAGTTACAGCCTGACTATAGATGTTATGGAGTTACAGCCTGACTATAGATGTTATGGAGTTACAGCCTGACTATAGATGTTATGGAGTTACAGCCTGGCTATAGATGTTATGGAGTTACAGCCTGGCTATAGATGTTATGGAGTTACAGCCTGACTATAGATGTTATGGAGTTACAGCCTGGCCTGACTATAGATGTTATGGAGTTACAGCCTGGCTATAGATGTTATGGAGTTACAGCCTGGCTATAGATGTTATGGAGTTACAGCCTGACTATAGATGTTATGGAGTTACAGCCTGGCTATAGATGTTATGGAGTTACAGCCTGACTATAGATGTTATGGAGTTACAGCCTGGCTATAGATGTTATGGAGTTACAGCCTGGCTATAGATGTTATGGAGTTACAGCCTGACTATAGATGTTATGGAGTTACAGCCTGACTATAGATGTTATGGAGTTACAGCCTGACTATAGATGTTATGGAGTTACAGCCTGACTATAGATGTTATGGAGTTACAGCCTGACTATAGATGTTATGGAGTTACAGCCTGACTATAGATGTTATGGAGTTACAGCCTGACTATAGATGTTATGGAGTTACAGCCTGGCTATAGATGTTATGGAGTTACAGCCTGACTATAGATGTTATGGAGTTACAGCCTGACTATAGATGTTGTGGAGTTACAGCCTGACTATAGATGTTATGGAGTTACAGCCTGGCTATAGATGTTATGGAGTTACAGCCTGGCTATAGATGTTATGGAGTTACAGCCTGACTATAGATGTTATGGAGTTACAGCCTGACTATAGATGTTATGGAGTTACAGCCTGACTATAGATGTTATGGAGTTACAGCCTGGCTATAGATGTTATGGAGTTACAGCCTGGCTATAGATGTTATGGAGTTACAGCCTGGCTATAGATGTTATGGAGTTACAGCCTGGCCTGACTATAGATGTTATGGAGTTACAGCCTGACTATAGATGTTATGGAGTTACAGCCTGGCTATAGATGTTATGGAGTTACAGCCTGGCCTGGCTATAGATGTTATGGAGTTACAGCCTGACTATAGATGTTATGGAGTTACAGCCTGGCCTGACTATAGATGTTATGGAGTTACAGCCTGACTATAGATGTTATGGAGTTACAGCCTGACTATAGATGTTATGGAGTTACAGCCTGGCCTGGCTATAGATGTTATGGAGTTACAGCCTGACTATAGATGTTATGGAGTTACAGCCTGACTATAGATGTTATGGAGTTACAGCCTGACTATAGATGTTATGGAGTTACAGCCTGACTATAGATGTTATGGAGTTACAGCCTGGCTATAGATGTTATGGAGTTACAGCCTGACTATAGATGTTATGGAGTTACAGCCTGACTATAGATGTTATGGAGTTACAGCCTGACTATAGATGTTATGGAGTTACAGCCTGACTATAGATGTTATGGAGTTACAGCCTGGCTATAGATGTTATGGAGTTACAGCCTGACTATAGATGTTATGGAGTTACAGCCTGGCCTGACTATAGATGTTATGGAGTTACAGCCTGACTATAGATGTTATGGAGTTACAGCCTGGCCTGACTATAGATGTTATGGAGTTACAGCCTGACTATAGATGTTATGGAGTTACAGCCTGACTATAGATGTTATGGAGTTACAGCCTGGCCTGACTATAGATGTTATGGAGTTACAGCCTGACTATAGATGTTATGGAGTTACAGCCTGACTATAGATGTTATGGAGTTACAGCCTGGCTATAGATGTTATGGAGTTACAGCCTGACTATAGATATTGATGTTCCACTAGACTAAACCATATAGCTTCAGAACCATTCCTGGTCCAGACCACTGTCTTCCACTAGACTAACTAACCACTATAGCTTCAGAACCATTCTTGGTCCAGACCACTGTCTTCCACTAGACTAACTAACCACTATAGCTTCAGAACCATTCTTGGTCCAGACCACTGTCTTCCACTAGACTAACTAACCACTCTAGCTTCAGAACCTAGCCTGATCCAGACCAGGACAGAGTAGGCAATCTTTCCCATCTCCCAGCAACACGTCAGGCATTAAGGACATTGAAACTTAGGTTGCGTCTGAAATGGCAACTCTCTCTCTAACCCATTACACTGTCTTTCCTTGTCTTGTGAGTAACCTCTCTTTCTCTCTCTCTCTCTCTCTCTCTCTCTCTCTCTCTCTCTCTCTCTCTCTCTCTCTCTCTCTCTCTCTCTCGCTCGCTCTCTCTCTCTCTCTCTCTCTCTCTCTCTCTCTCTCTCTCTCTCTCTCTCTCTCTCTCTCTCTCTCTCTCTCTCTCTCTCTCTCTCTCTCTCTCTCTCTCTCTCTCTCTCTCTCTCTCTCTAACCCATTACACTGTCTTTCCTTGTCTTGTGAGTAACCTCTCTCTCTCTCTCTCTCTCTCGCTCTCTCGCTCTCTCGCTCTCTCTCTCTCTTTCGCTCTCTCTCTCTCTCTCTCTCTCTCTCTCTCTCTCTAACCCATTACACTGTATTTTTGTCTTGTGAGTAACATCTCTCTCTCTCGCTCTCTCTCTCTCTCTCTCTCTTTCCCTCTCTCCCTCTCTCTCTCTCTCTCTCTCTCTCTCTCTCTCTCTAACCCATTACACTGTATTTTTTGTATTGTGAGTAACATCTCTCTCTCTCTCTCTCTCTCTCTCTCTCTCTCTCTCTCTCTCTCTCTCTCTCTCTCTCTCTCTCTCTCTCTCTCTCTCTCCCTCTCTCTCTCTCTCTCTAACCCATTACACTGTATTTTCTTGTCTTGTGAGTAACCTCTCTCTCTCTCTCTCTCTCTCTCTCTCTCTCTCCTCTCTCTCTCTCTCTCTCTCTCTCTCTCTCTCTCTAACCCATTACACTGTATTTTTGTATTGTGAGTAACATCTCTCTCTCTCTCACTCTCTCTCCCTCTCTCTCCCTCTCTCTCTCTCTCTCTCTCTAACCCATTACACTGTATTTTCTTGTCTTGTGAGTAACCTCTCTCTCTCTCTCTCTCCCTCTCTCCCTCTCTCTCTCTCTCTCTCTAACCCATTACACTGTATTTTCTTGTCTTGTGAGTAACCTCTCTCTCTCTCTCTCTCTCTCTCTCTCTCTCTCTCTCTCTCTCTCTCTCTCTCTCTGTCTCTCTCTCTCTCTCTCTCTCTCTCTGTCTCTCTCTCTCTCTCTCTCTCTCTCTCTCTCTCTCTCTCTCTCTCTCTCTCTCTCTCTCTCTCTCTCTCTCTCTCTCTCTCTCTCTCTCTCTCTCTCTCTCTCTCTAACCCATTACACTGTATTTTCTTGTCTTGTGAGTAACCTCTCTCTCTGGTTCCAGACTCTGACTGCAGCCAGGCAAGCCTTGGCTTCCCCAGGCTTCTTTGAGAGTAGCAGAGCAGGCTCCTCTCCCTCTCCGTCTGTTTAAAACTTTGATCTGCTTGGGAGAGGAGAGCATATGGTCCTACAACTGGCTTGAGAGAGGGAAGAAAATACTTGGCCTTGCACCATACAGACAGCCTGCCTGCGAACCTCTGGTAAAGTATACTGGGTTGTCTCACTACTCATTCTGCCTTTACTGTGCTTTCTCACTGTAGCTAGTTTGAGTTTGATAAGGCTGCAGTGAGGGGTGTGTGCTGTGTTGTGGGGCTAGTATTGATCCTTGTCCTGTCTGGAAGCATCTATTCTGTTTTCATGTAAGCGATGAGCATCAACGTTTAGTTTTACTGCGATGTTAGTAAAACAGGTTTAAAAGTGCTCACTTGCCGTTTTATTTTTGTTCGAAGCTGTTTAATCTAAGAACTTAACGTCCTCTCTCTTTCCTTCTGATGTTGTCAACAAATGCATTCCTGTCCGCATTACATCCTATCCAACTATTCCGTAAGACTTGAAAACGAATTACTATTAAAAGCTTTAGTTAAGATAGTTGTTACAGCCTTGATAAAGACTGGTCCAGAGCCAAACTGTCTCGTGGATTTCATTATTACAGTCTAAATATGGTCTCATTCAGTGACTCATTCTCTCATGTAGGTTATTTTTTATTTTAGTTAGCTCTGTATTCCTCCCTCCCTCCCTCGCTCTTCATATTGAGTTCCTCCATGAGAGCCTAGTCATCCAGAGGGTCACATTAATCACTATGTTTTCTCTCTTCTTCCCCCTCCTCTCTTCTCCCTCCTCTCTTCCCCCTCCTCTCTTCCCCCTCCTCTCTTCTCCCTCCTCTCTTCTCCCTCCTCTCTTCCCCCTCCTCTCTTCTCTTCTCTCTTCCCCCCTCCTCTCTTCTCTTCTCTCTTCCCCCTCCTCTCTTCCCCCTCCTCTCTTCCCCCTCCTCTCTTCCCTCTCCTCTCTTCTCCCTCCTCTCTTCCCCCTCCTCTCTTCTCCCTCCTCTCTTCCCTCTCCTCTCTTCTCCCTCCTCTCTTCTCCCTCCTCTCTTCTCCCTCCTCTCTTCTCCCTCCTCTCTTCCCCCTCCTCTCTTCCCCCTCCTCTCTTCTCTTCTCTCTTCCCCCTCCTCTCTTCTCTTCTCTCTTCCCCCTCCTCTCTTCCCCCTCCTCTCTTCCCCCTCCTCTCTTCCCCCTCATCTCTTCCCCCTCCTCTCTTCTCCCTCCTCTCTTCCCCCTCCTCTCTTCTCTTCTCTCTTCCCCCTCCTCTCTTCTCTTCTCTCTTCCCCCTCCTCTCTTCTCCCTCCTCTCTTCCCCCTCCTCTCTTCTCCCTCCTCTCTTCCCCCTCCTCTCTTCTCCCTCCTCTCTTCCCCCTCCTCTCTTCTCCCTCCTCTCTTCCCCCTCCTCTCTTCTCCCTCCTCTCTTCCCCCTCTTCTCTTCCCCCTCCTCTCTTCTCCCTCCTCTCTTCCCCCTCTTCTCTTCCCCCTCCTCTCTTCCCCCTCCTCTCTTCCCCCTCATCTCTTCCCCCCTCCTCTCTTCTCCCTCCTCTCTTCCCCCTCCTCTCTTCTCTTCTCTCTTCCCCCTCCTCTCTTCTCTTCTCTCTTCCCCCTCCTCTCTTCCCCCTCCTCTCTTCCCCTCCTCTCTTTCCCCCTCCTCTCTTCTCCCTCCTCTCTTCCCCCTCCTCTCTTCTCCCTCCTCTCTTCCCCCTCTTCTCTTCCCCCTCCTCTCTTCTCCCTCCTCTCTTCCCCCTCTTCTCTTCCCCCCTCCTCTCTTCTCCCTCCTCTCTTCCCCCTCCTCTCTTCTCCCTCCTCTCTTCTCCCTCCTCTCTTCCCCCTCCTCTCTTCTCTTCTCTCTTCCCCCTCCTCTCTTCTCTTCTCTCTTCCCCCTCCTCTCTTCCCCCTCCTCTCTTCCCTCTCCTCTCTTCTCCCTCCTCTCTTCCCCCTCCTCTCTTCTCCCTCCTCTCTTCCCTCTCCTCTCTTCTCCCTCCTCTCTTCTCCCTCCTCTCTTCTCCCTCCTCTCTTCTCCCTCCTCTCTTCCCCCTCCTCTCTTCCCCCTCCTCTCTTCTCTTCTCTCTTCCCCCTCCTCTCTTCTCTTCTCTCTTCCCCCTCCTCTCTTCCCCCTCTTCTCTTCTCTCTTCCCCCTCATCTCTTCCCCCTCCTCTCTTCTCCCTCCTCTCTTCCCCCTCCTCTCTTCTCTTCTCTCTTCCCCCTCCTCTCTTCTCTTCTCTCTTCCCCCTCCTCTCTTCTCCTCCTCTCTTCCCCCTCCTCTCTTCTCCCTCCTCTCTTCCCCCCTCCTCTCTTCTCCCTCCTCTCTTCCCCCTCCTCTCTTCTCCCTCCTCTCTTCCCCTCCTCTCTTCTCCCTCCTCTCTTCCCCCTCTTCTCTTCCCCCTCCTCTCTTCTCCCTCCTCTCTTCCCCCCTCTTCTCTTCCCCCCTCCTCTCTTCTCCCTCCTCTCTTCCCCCTCCTCTCTTCTACCTCCTCTCTTCTCCCTCCTCTCTTCTCCCTCCTCTCTTCTCCCTCCTCTCTTCCCCCTCCTCTCTTCCCCCTCCTCTCTTCCCCCTCCTCTCTTCCCTCTCCTCTCTTCTCCCTCCTCTCTTCCCCCTCCTCTCTTCCCCCTCCTCTCTTCCCCCTCATCTCTTCCCCCTCCTCTCTTCTCCCTCCTCTCTTCCCCCTCCTCTCTTCTCTTCTCTCTGCCCCCTCCTCTCTTCTCTTCTCTCTTCCCCTCCTCTCTTCCCCCCTCCTCTCTTCCCCTCCTCTCTTCCCCCTCCTCTCTTCTCCCTCCTCTCTTCCCCCTCCTCTCTTCTCCCTCCTCTCTTCCCCCTCTTCTCTTCCCCCTCCTCTCTTCTCCCTCCTCTCTTCCCCCTCTTCTCTTCCCCCCTCCTCTCTTCTCCCTCCTCTCTTCCCCCTCCTCTCTTCTCCCTCCTCCTCTTCCCCCCTCTTCTCTTCCCCCTCCTCTCTTCCCTCTCCTCTCTTCCCTCCTCTCTTCTCCCTCCTCTCTTCCCCCTCCTCTCTTCTCCCTCCTCTCTTCCCCCCTCCTCTCTTCCCCCTCCTCTCTTCTCCCTCCTCTCTTCCCCCTCCTCTCTTCCCCCTCCTCTCTTCCCCCTCCTCTCTTCTCTTCTCTCTTCCCCCTCCTCTCTTCTCCCTCCTCTCTTCCCCCTCCTCTCTTCTCCCTCCTCTTTTCTCCCTCCTCTCTTCTCCCTCCTCTCTTCCCCCTCCTCTCTTCCCCCCTCCTCTCTTCTCTTCTCTCTTCCCCCTCCTCTCTTCTCTTCTCTCTTCCCCCTCCTCTCTTCTCTTCTCTCTTCCCCCTCCTCTCTTCCCCCTCCTCTCTTCCCCCTCCTCTCTTCTCTTCTCTCTTCCCCCTCCTCTCTTCTCTTCTCTCTTCCCCCTCCTCTCTTCCCCCTCCTCTCTTCCCTCCTCTCTTCCCCCTCCTCTCTTCTCCCTCCTCTCTTCCCCCTCCTCTCTTCCCCCTCCTCTCTTCTCCCTCCTCTCTTCCCCCTCCTCTCTTCTCCCTCCTCTCTTCCCCCTCCTCTCTTCTCCCTCCTCTCTTCCCTCTCCTCTCTTCCCCCTCCTCTCTTCCCACTCCTCTCTTCCCCCTCCTCTCTTCCCCCTCCTCTCTTCTCCCTCCTCTCTTCTCCCTCCTCTCTTCCCTCTCCTCTCTTCCCCCTCCTCTCTTCCCACTCCTCTCTTCCCCCTCCTCTCTTCCCCCTCCTATCTTCTCCCTCCTCTCTTCCCCCTCCTCTCTTCCCCCTCCTCTCTTCCCCCTCCTCTCTTCTCTTCTCTCTTCCCCCCTCCTCTCTTCTCTTCTCTCTTCCCCCTCCTCTCTTCCCCCTCCTCTCTTCCCCCTCCTCTCTTCCCCTCCTCTCTTCTCTTCTCTCTTCCCCCTCCTCTCTTCTCTTCTCTCTTCCCCCTCCTCTCTTCCCCCTCCTCTCTTCCCCCTCCTCTCTTCTCCCTCCTCTCTTCCCCCTCCTCTCTTCTCCCTCCTCTCTTCCCTCTCCTCTCTTCCCCCTCCTCTCTTCCCCTCCTCTCTTCCCCCTCCTCTCTTCCCCCCTCCTCTCTTCTCCCTCCTCTCTTCCCCCTCCTCTCTTCCCCCCTCCTCTCTTCTCTTTTCTCTTCCCCCTCCTCTCTTCCCCCTCCTCTCTTCCCCCTCCTCTCTTCTCTTCTCTCTTCCCCCTCCTCTCTTCCCACTCCTCTCTTCCCCCTCCTATCTTCTCCCTCCTCTCTTCTCCCTCCTCTCTTTCCCCCTCCTCTCTTCTCTTCCTCTTCCCCCTCCTCTTTTCCCCCCTCCTCTCTTCCCCCCTCCTCTCTTCTCCCTCCTCTCTTCCCCCTCCTCTCTTCTCCCTCCTCTCTTCTCCCTCCTCTCTTCCCCCTCTTCTCTTCCCCCTCCTCTCTTCTCCCTCCTCTCTTCCCCCTCTTCTCTTCCCCCTCCTCTCTTCTCCCTCCTCTCTTCCCCCTCCTCTCTTCTCCCTCCTCTCTTCCCCCTCTTCTCTTCCCCCCTCCTCTCTTCTCCCTCCTCTCTTCCCCCTCCTCTCTTCTCCCTCCTCTCTTCCCCCTCCTCTCTTCTCCCTCCTCTCTTCCCCCTCCTCTCTTTCCCCCTCCTCTCTTCTCCCTCCTCTCTTCCCCCCTCCTCTCTTCCCCCTCCTCTCTTCCCCCTCCTCTCTTCTCCCTCCTCTCTTCCCCCTCCTCTCTTCTCCCTCCTCTCTTCCCCCTCCTCTCTTCTCCCTCCTCTCTTCCCTCTCGTCTCTTCCCCCTCCTCTCTTCCCTCCTCTCTTCCCCCTCCTCTCTTCCCCCTCCTCTCTTCTCCTCCTCTCTTCTCCCTCCTCTCTTCCCCTCTCCTCTCTTCCCCCTCCTCTCTTCCCCTCCTCTCTTCCCCCTCCTACTCTTCCCTCCTCTCTTCCCCCTCCTCTCTTCCCCCCTCCTCTCTTCCCCTCCTCTCTTCTCTTCTCTCTTCCCCCTCCTCTCTTCTCTTCTCTCTTCCCCTCCTCTCTTCCCCCTCCTCTCTTCCCCCTCCTCTCTTCTCTTCTCTCTTCCCCCTCCTCTCTTCTCTTCTCTCTTCCCCCTCCTCTCTTCCCCCTCCTCTCTTCCCCCTCCTCTCTTCTCCCTCCTCTCTTCTCCCTCCTATCTTCCCCCCTCCTCTCTTCTCCCTCCTCTCTTCCCTCTCCTCTCTTCCCCCTCCTCTCTTCCCTCCTCTCTTCCCCCTCCTCTCTTCTCCCTCCTCTCTTCCCCCTCCTCTCTTCTCTTTTCTCTTCCCCCTCAACTCTTCCCCCTCCTCTCTTCCCCCTCCTCTCTTCTCTTCTCTCTTCCCCCTCCTCTCTTCCCACTCCTCTCTTCCCCCTCCTATCTTCTCCCTCCTCTCTTCTCCCTCCTCTCTTCCCCCTCCTCTCTTCTCTTCACTCTTCCCCTCTCTCTTCCCCCTCCTCTCTTCCCCCTCCTCTCTTCTCCCTCCTCTCTTCCCCCCTCCTCTCTTCTCCCTCCTCTCTTCCCCTCCTCTCTTCTCCCTCCTCTCTCCCGCTCTTCTCTTCTCCCCTCCTCTCTTCTCCCTCCTCTCTTCCCCCCTCTTCTCTTCCCCCTCCTCTCTTCTCCCTCCTCTCTTCCCCCCCTCCTCTCTTCTCCTCCTCTCTTCCCCCTCTTCTCTTCCCCCTTCCTCTCTTCTCCCTCCTCTCTTCCCCCTCCTCTCTTCTCCCTCCTCTCTTCCCCCTCCTCTCTTCTCCCTCCTCTCTTCCCTCCTCCTCTCTTCCCCTCCTCTCTTCTCCCTCCTCTCTTCCCTCCTCTCTTCCCCCTCCTCTCTTCCCCCTCCTCTCTTCTCCCTCCTCTCTCTCTCCCCCCTCCTCTCTTCTCCCCTCCTCTCTTCCCCCTCCTCTCTTCTCCCTCCTCTCTTCCCTCTCGTCTCTTCCCCTCCTCTCTTCCCTCCTCTCTTCCCCCTCCTCTCTCCCCTCTCTCTCCTCTCTTCTCCTCTCTTCTCCCTCCTCTCTTCCCTCTCCTCTCTTCCCCCTCCTCTCTTCCTCTTCCCCTCCTCTCTTCCCCCTCCTCTCTTCTCCCTCCTCTCTTCCCCTCCTCTCTTCCCCCTCCTCTCTTCCCCCTCCTCTCTTCTCTTCTCTCTTCCCCCTCCTCTCTTCTCTTCTCTCTTCCCCCTCCTCTCTTCCCCCTCCTCTCTTCCCCCTCCTCTCTTCTCTTCTCTCTTCCCCCTCCTCTCTTCTCTTCTCTCTTCCCCCTCCTCTCTTCCCCCTCCTCTCTTCCCCCTCCTCTCTTCCCCCTCCTCTCTTCTCCCTCCTCTCTTCCCCCTCCTCTCTTCTCCCTCCTCTCTTCCCTCTCCTCTCTTCCCCTCCTCTCTTCCTCTCCTCTCTTCCCCCTCCTCTCTTCCCCCTCCTCTCTTCTCCCTCCTCTCTTCCCCCTCCTCTCTTCTCTTTTCTCTTCCCCCTCCTCTCTTCCCCCTCCTCTCTTCCCCCTCCTCTCTTCTCTTCTCTCTTCCCCCTCCTCTCTTCCCCCTCCTCTCTTCCCCCTCCTATCTTCTCCCTCCTCTCTTCTCCCTCCTCTCTTCCCCCTCCTCTCTTCTCTTCTCTCTTCCCCATCCTCTCTTCCCCCTCTTCTCTTCTCTTTTCTCTTCCCCCTCCTCTCTTCCCCCTCCTCTCTTCCCCCTCCTCTCTTCCCCCTCCTCTCTTCTCTTCTCTCTTCTCCCTCCTCTCTTCCCCCTCCTCTCTTCCCCCCTCCTCTCTTCCCCCTCCTCTCTTCCCCCTCCTCTCTTCTCTTCTCTCTTCCCCCTCCTCTCTTCTCTTCTCTCTTCCCCCTCCTCTCTTCCCTCTCCTCTCTTCCCCTTCCTCTCTTCTCTTCTCTCTTCCCCTCCTCTCTTCCCCCTCCTCTCTTCTCTTCTCTCTTCCCCCTCCTCTCTTCTCTTCTCTCTTCCCCCTCCTCTCTTCCCCTCCTCTCTTCCCCTCCTCTCTTCTCTTCTCTCTTCCCCCTCCTCTCTTCTCTTCTCTCTTCCCCCTCCTCTCTTCCCCCTCCTCTCTTCCCCCTCCTCTCTTCCCCCTCCTCTCTTCTCCCTCCTCTCTTCCCCCTCCTCTCTTCTCCCTCCTCTCTTCCCCCTCCTCTCTTCTCCCTCCTCTCTTCCCTCTCCTCTCTTCCCCCTCCTCTCTTCCCACTCCTCTCTTCCCCTCCTCTCTTCCCCCTCCTCTCTTCTCCCTCCTCTCTTCTCCCTCCTCTCTTCCCTCTCCTCTCTTCCCCTCCTCTCTTCCCTCCTCTCTTCCCCCCTCCTCTCTTCCCCCTCCTATCTTCTCCCTCCTCTCTTCCCCCTCCTCTCTTCCCCCTCCTCTCTTCTCTTCTCTTTTCCCCCTCCTCTCTTCTCTTCTCTCTTCCCCCTCCTCTCTTCCCCCTCCTCTCTTCTCTTCTCTCTTCCCCCTCCTCTCTTCCCCTCCTCTCTTCCCCTCCTCTCTTCCCCCTCCTCTCTTCTCCCTCCTCTCTTCCCCCTCCTCTCTTCTCCCTCCTCTCTTCCCTCTCCTCTCTTCCCCCTCCTCTCTTCCCCCTCCTCTCTTCTCTTCTCTCTTCCCCCTCCTCTCTTCTCTTCTCTCTTACCCCTCCTCTCTTCCCCCTCCTCTCTTCCCCCTCCTCTCTTCCCCCTCCTCTCTTCTCTTTTCTCTTCTCTCTTCCCCCTCCTCTCTTCCCACTTCGCTCTTCCCCCTCCTATCTTCTCCCTCCTCTCTTCTCCCTCCTCTCTTCCCCCTCCTCTCTTCTCTTCTCTCTTCCCCCTCCTCTCTTCCCCCTCCTCTCTTCTCTTTTCTCTTCCCCCTCCTCTTTTCCCCCTCCTCTCTTCCCCCTCCTTGTTTCTCTTCTCTCTTCTCCCTCCTCTCTTCCCCCTCCTCTCTTCCCCCTCCTCTCTTCTCTTCTCTCTTCCCCCTCCTCTCTTCTCTTCTCTCTTCCCCCTCCTCTCTTCCCTCTCCTCTCTTCCCCCTCCTCTCTTCTCTTCTCTCTTCCCCCTCCTCTCTTCTCTTCTCTCTTCCCCCTCCTCTCTTCTCTTCTCTCTTCCCCCTCCTCTCTTCCCCCTCCTCTCTTCCCCCTCCTCTCTTCTCTTCTCTCTTCCCCCTCCTCTCTTCTCTTCTCTCTTCCCCCTCCTCTCTTCCCCCCTCCCTTTTTCTCCCTCCTCTCTTCCCCCTCCTCTCTTCCCCCTCCTCTCTTCTCAATCCTCTCTTCCCCCTCCTCTCTTCTCCCTCCTCTCTTCCCCCTCCTCTCTTCCCCCTCCTCTCTTCTCCCTCCTCTCTTCCCCCTCCTCTCTTCTCCCTCCTCTCTTCCCCCTCCTCTCTTCTCTTCTCTTCTCTCTTCCCCCTCCTCTCTTTCCCCTCCTCTCTTCCCCCTCCTCTCTTCCCCCTCCTCTCTTCTCCCTATGAGTGGCTGGAGGGAGGGTCTGTGTCCAAAGGGCACTTTATAGGGAGTATGGTTCCATTTGGGACAAAGGTTTTAATGCTTCAGTTCCAGGGACTATTTATGACTAAACACTGAGTTAACAGGCTGCCTGAGGTCCAGTACTGGCTCACTGGCTCACTGGCTCTCTGGCTCGCTGGCTCTCTCTCTCTCTCTCTCTCTCTCTCTCTCTCTCTCTCCAATTCAATTTCAATTTCAATTTAAGGGCTTTATTGGCATGGGAAACGTGTGTTAACATTGCCAAAGCAAGTGAAGTAGATAGTAAACAAAAGTGAAATATACAATAAATATTAACAGTAAACATTACACTCAGAAGTTTCAAAAGAATAAAGACATTTCAAATGTCATATTATGTATATATACAGTGTTGTAACAATGTGCAAATAGTTAAAGTACAAATGGGAAAATAAATAAACATAAATATGGGTTGTATTTACAATGGTGTTTGTTCTTCACTGGTTGCCCCTTTTCTTGTGGCAACAGGTCACAAATCTTGCAGCTGTGATGGCACACTGTGGTTTTTCACCCAGTAGATAAGGGAGTTTATCAAAATTGGGTTTGTTTTCGAATTCTTTGTGGATCGCTGTAATCTGAGGGAAATATGTGTCTCTGATATGGTCATACATTTGGCAGGAGGTTAGGAAGTGCAGCTCAGTTTCCACCTCATTTTGTGGGCAGTGTGCACATAGCCTGTCTTCTCTTGAGAGCCAGGTCTGCCTACGGCGGCCTTTCTCAATAGCAAGGCTATGCTCACTGAGTCTGTACATAGTCAAAGCTTTCCTTAAGTTTGGGTCAGTCACAGTGGTCAGGTATTCTGCCACTGTGTACTCTCTGTTTAGGGCCAAATAGCATTCTAGTTTGCTCTGTTTTTTTGTTTGTTCTTTCCAATGTGTCAAGTAATTCTCTTTTTGTTTTCTCATGATTTGGTTGGGTCTAATTGTGTTGTTGTTGTAGTTGTTGTTGTCCTGGGGCTGTGTGGGGTCTGTTTGTGTTTGTGAACAGAGGCCCAGGACAAGCTTACTTAGGGGACTCTTCTCCAAGTTCATCTCTCTGTAGGTGATGGCTTTGTTATGGAAGGTTTGGGAATCGCTTCCTTTTAAGTGGTTATAGAATTTAACGGCTCTTTTCTGGATTTTGATCTCTCTCTCTCTCTCTCTCTCTCTCTCTCTCTCTCTCTCTCTCTCTCTCTCTCTCTCTCTCTCTCTCTCTCTCTCTCTCTCTCTCTCTCTCTCTCTCTCTCTCTCTCTCTCTCTGAGTGAAGACATCCTTCAGCATGTTAACACACTTCCTGCTACACACACACACACTGACACACATGTACGCAAGCAAACATACACACACATGCAGACACAATCAAATTGCAGGATAGTCTTCTGGGAAGGTTGAGGAAACAGTTGAGATATCCCAGTATCTGTTTAGAATATAAACTAGTTTCCTGTCTGGAGTTTGGAGTAAATAAAGCCCAACCCTCAACAGGCCTGATTCTCCTCTGCCTCAAAGCTAAGGCTCAACACACTGCTTTTTGGCAGTGACTACTGCTTCATTGAGGCAAGAGCTGAAAAAATCAAACAAGTACGTGAAACAGCTGAAACCACAGTGCTTGTTCAAGGAATACAGTTATTTGTTTTCCTACATAAACAGCTGTTGTCTAGGTGACAAGATGGATGTAGATCCTGTATTAAAAGCTGTTGTCTAGGTGACAGGATGGATGTAGATCTGTATTAAAAGCTGTTGTCTATGTGACAGGATGGATGTATATCATGTATTAAAAGCTGTTGTCTAGGTGACAGGATGGATGTAGATCCTGTATTAAAAGCTGTTGTCTAGGTGACAAGATGGATGTAGATCCTGAATTAACAGGTGTTGTCTGTGTGACAGGATGGATGTAGATCCTGTATTAACTAACAGCTGTTGTCTAGGTGACAGGATGGTTGTAGATCCTGTGTTAACAGCTGTTGTCTAGGTGACAGGATAGACATAGTTCCTGTATTAACAGGTGTTGTCTGTGTGACAGGATGGATGTAGATCCTGTATTAACAGCTGTTGTCTAGGTGACAGGATGGTTGTAGATCCTGTATTAACAGCTGTTGTCTAGGTGACAGGGTGTACATAGTTCCTGTATTAACAGGTGTTGTCTGTGTGACAGGATGGATGTAGATGCTGTATTAACTAACAGCTGTTGTCTAGGTGACAGGATGGTTGTAGATCCTGTGTTAACAGCTGTTGTCTAGGTGACAGGATGGATGTAGATCCTGTATTAACTAAAACATTTTGTCTAGGTGACAGTATGGATGTAGATCCTGTATTAAAAGCTGTTGTCTAGGTGACAGGATGGATGTAGATATGTATTAAAAGCTGTTGTCTATGTGACAGGATGGATGTATATCATGTATTAAAAGCTGTTGTCTAGGTGACAGGATGGATGTAGATCCTGTATTAAAAGCTGTTGTCTAGGTGACAAGATGGATGTAGATCCTGAATTAACAGGTGTTGTCTGTGTGACAGGATGGATGTAGATCCTGTATTAACTAACAGCTGTTGTCTAGGTGACAGGATGGTTGTAGATCCTGTGTTAACAGCTGTTGTCTAGGTGACAGGATGGACATAGTTCCTGTATTAACAGGTGTTGTCTGTGTGACAGGATGGATGTAGATCCTGTATTAACAGCTGTTGTCTAGGTGACAGGATGGATGTAGATCCTGTATTAACTAACAGCTGTTGTCTAGGTGACAGGATGGTTGTAGATCCTGTGTTAACAGCTGTTGTCTAGGTGACAGGATGGATGTAGATCCTGTATTAACTAACACCTTTTGTCTAGATGACAGGATGGATGTAGATCCTGTATTCACAGCTGTTGTCTAGGTGACCGGATGGATGTAGATCTGTATTAACAGCTGTTGTCTAGGTGACAAGATGGATGTAGATCCTGTAATAACTAACAGCTGTTGTCTAGGTGACAGGATGGATGTAGATCTGTATTAACAGCTGTTGTCTAGGTGACAGGATGGATGTAGATCTGTATTAACTAACAGCTGTTGTCTAGGTGACAGGATGGATGTAGATCCTGTATTAACAGCTGTTGTCTAGGTGACCGGATGGATGTAGATATGTATTAACAGCTGTTGTCTAGATGACTGGATGGATGTAGATCTGTATTAACAGCTGTTGTCTAGGTGACAGGATGGATGTAGATCCTGTATTAACTAACAGCTGTTGTCTAGGTGACAGGATGGATGTAGATCAGTATTAACAGCAGTTGTCTAGGTGACAGGATGGATATAGATCCTGTGTTAACTAACAGCTGTTGTCTAGGTGACAGGATGGATGTAGATCCTGTATTAACAGCTGTTGTCTAGGTGACAGGATGGATGTAGATCCTGTAATAACTAACAGCTGTTGTCTAGGTGACAGGATGAATGTATATCCTGTATTAACAGCTGTTGTCTAGGTGACAGGATGGACGTAGATCCTGTATAAACAGCTGTTGTCTAGGTGACAGGATGGTTGTAGATCCTGTGTTAACAGCTGTTGTCTAGGTGACAGGATGGATGTAGATCCTGTATTAACTAACACCTTTTGTCTAGGTGACAGGATGGATGTAGATCCTGTATTCACAGCTGTTGTCTAGGTGACAGGATGGATGTAGATCTGTATTAACAGCTGTTGTCTAGGTGACAAGATGGATGTAGATCTGTATTAACAGCTGTTGTCTAGGTGTCAGGATGGATGTAGATCCTGTATTAACTAACAGCTGTTTTCTAGGTGACAGGATGGATATATAACTGTATTAACAGCTGTTGTCTAGGTGACAGGATGGATGTAGATCCTGTATTAACTAACAGCTGTTGTCTAGGTGACAGGATGGATGTAGATCCTGTATTAACAGCTGTTGTCTAGGTGACCGGATGGATGTAGATCTGTATTAACAGCTGTTGTCTAGGTGACAAGATGGATGTAGATCCTGTATTAACAGCTGTTGTCTAGGTGACAGGATGGATGTAAATCTGTATTAACAGCTGTTGTCTAGATGACAGGATGGATGTAGATCCTGTATTAACAGCTGTTGTCTAGGTGACAGGATGGATGTAAATCTGTATTAACAGCTGTTGTCTAGATGACAGGATGGATGTAGATCCTGTATTAACTAACAGCTGTTGTCTAGGTGACAGGATGGATGTAGATCCTGTAATAACTAACAGCTGTTGTCTAGGTGACAGGATGGATGTAGATCTGTATTAACAGCTGTTGTCTAGGTGACCGGATGGATGTAGATCTGTATTAACAGCTGTTGTCTAGGTGACAAGATGGATGTAGATCCTGTATTAACAGCTGTTGTCTAGGTGACAGGATGGATGTAAATCTGTATTAACAGCTGTTGTCTAGATGACAGGATGGATGTAGATCCTGTATTAACAGCTGTTGTCTAGGTGACAGGATGGATGTAAATCTGTATTAACAGCTGTTGTCTAGATGACAGGATGGATGTAGATCCTGTATTAACAGCTGTTGTCTAGGTGACAGGATGGATGTAAATCTGTATTAACAGCTGTTGTCTAGGTGACAGGATGGATGTAGATCCTGTATTAACTAACAGCTGTTGTCTAGGTGACAGGATGGATGTAGATCCTGTAATAACTAACAGCTGTTGTTTAGGTGACAGGATGGATGTAGATCTGTATTAACAGCTGTTGTCTAGGTGACCGGATGGATGTAGATCTGTATTAACAGCTGTTGTCTAGGTGACAGGATGGATGTAGATATGTATTAACAGCTGTTGTCTAGGTGACAGGATGGTTGTAGATCCTGTGTTAACAGCTGTTGTCTAGGTGACAGGATGGATGTAGATCCTGTATTAACTAACACCTTTTGTCTAGGTGACAGGATGGATGTAGATCCTGTATTCACAGCTGTTGTCTAGGTGACCGGATGGATGTAGATCTGTATTAACAGCTGTTGTCTAGGTGACAAGATGGATGTAGATCCTGTAATAACTAACAGCTGTTGTCTAGGTGACAGGATGGATGTAGATCTGTATTAACAGCTGTTGTCTAGGTGACAGGATGGATGTAGATCTGTATTAACTAACAGCTGTTGTCTAGGTGACAGGATGGATGTAGATCCTGTATTAACAGCTGTTGTCTAGGTGACCGGATGGATGTAGATATGTATTTATAGCTGTTGTCTAGATGACAGGATGGATGTAGATCTGTATTAACAGCTGTTGTCTAGGTGACAGGATGGATGTAGATCCTGTATTAACTAACAGCTGTTGTCTAGGTGACAGGATGGATGTATATCCTGTATTAACAGCTGTTGTCTAGGTGACAGGATGGACGTAGATCCTGTATTAACAGCTGTTGTCTAGGTGACAGGATGGTTGTAGATCCTGTGTTAACAGCTGTTGTCTACGTGACAGGATGGATGTAGATCCTGTATTAACTAACACCTTTTGTCTAGGTGACAGGATGGATGTAGATCCTGTATTCACAGCTGTTGTCTAGGTGACAGGATGGATGTAGATCTGTATTAACAGATGTTGTCTAGGTGACAAGATGGATGTAGATCTGTATTAACAGCTGTTGTCTAGGTGTCAGGATGGATGTAGATCCTGTATTAACTAACAGCTGTTGTCTAGGTGTCAGGATGGATATGTAACTGTATTAACAGCTGTTGTCTAGGTGACAGGATGGATGTAGATCCTGTATTAACAGCTGTTGTCTAGGTGACCGGATGGATGTAGATCTGTATTAACAGCTGTTGTCTAGGTGACAAGATGGATGTAGATCCTTTATTAACAGCTGTTGTCTAGGTGACAGGATGGATGTAAATCTGTATTAACAGCTGTTGTCTAGATGACAGGATGGATGTAGATCCTGTATTAACAGCTGTTGTCTAGGTGACAGGATGGATGTAAATCTGTATTAACAGCTGTTGTCTAGATGACAGGATGGATGTAGATCCTGTATTAACAGCTGTTGTCTAGGTGACAGGATGGATGTAGATCCTGTATTAACTAACAGCTGTTGTCTAGGTGACAGGATGGATGTAGATCCTGTAATAACTAACAGCTGTTGTCTAGGTGACAGGATGGATGTAGATCTGTATTAACAGCTGTTGTCTAGGTGACAGGATGGATGTAGATCTGTATTAACAGCTGTTGTCTAGGTGACAGGATGGATGTAGATCTGTATTAACAGCTGTTGTCTAGGTGACAGGATGGATGTAGATCTGTATTAACAGCTGTTGTCTAGGTGACAGGATGGATGTAGATCCTGTAATAACTAACAGCTGTTGTCTAGGTGACAGGATGGATGTAGATCCTGTATTAACAGCTGTTGTCTAGGTGACAGGATGGATGTAGATCCTGTATTAACAGCTGTTGTCTAGGTGACAGGTTGGATGTAGATCTGTATTAACAGCTGTTGTCTAGGTGACAGGATGGATGTAGATCCTGTATTAACAGCTGTTGTCTAGGTGACAGGATGTATGTATATCCTGTATTAACTAACAGCTGTTGTCTTGATGACAGGATGGATTTAGTTCTGTATTAACAGATGTTGTCTAGGTGACAGGATGGATGTAGATCCTGTATTAACTAACAGCTGTTGTCTAGGTAACAGGATGGATGTAGATCCTGTATTAACAGCTGTTGTCTAGGTGACAGGATGGATGTAGATCATGTATTAACATCTGTTGTCTAGGTGACAGGATGGATGTAGATCCTGTATTAACAGCTGTTGTCTAGGTGACAGGATGGATGTAGATCCTTTATTAACAGCTGTTGTCTAGGTGACAGGATGGATATAGATCCTGTATTAACAATATTGTAAAGTGGTTATCCCACTGGCTATAGGGTGAATGCACCTATTTGTAAGTCGCTCTCGATAAGAGCGTCTGCTAAATGACGTAAATGTAAATGTAAATGTTGTCTAGGTGACAGGATGGATGTAGATCTGTATCAACAGCTGTTGTCTAGATGACAGGATGGATGTAGCTCTGTATTAACAGCTGTTGTCTAGGTGACAGGATGGATGTAGATCTGTATTAACAGCTGTTGTCTAGGTGACAGGATGGATGTAGATCTGTATTAACAGCTGTTGTCTAGGTGACAGGATGGATGTAAATCCTGTATTAACTAACAGCTGTTGTCTAGGTGACAGGATGAATGTATATCGTGTATTAACAGCTGTTGTCTAGGTGACAGGATGGATGTAGATCCTGTAATAACTAACAGCTATTGTCTAGGTGACAGGATGGATGTAGATCCTGTATTAACAGCTGTTGTCTAGGTGACAGGTTGGATGTAAATCCTGTATTAACTAACAGCTGTTGTCTAGGTGACAGGATGAATGTATATCCTGTATTAACAGCTGTTGTCTAGGTGACAGGTTGGATGTAGATCTGTATTAACAGCTGTTGTCTAGATGACAGGATGGATGTAGATCCTGTATTAACAGCTGTTGTTTAGGTGACAGGATGGATGTAGATCTGTATTAACAGCTGTTGTCTAGGTGACAGGATGGATGTAGATCTGTATTAAAAGCTGTTGTCTAGGTGACAGGATGGATGGAGATCATGTATTAACATCTGTTGTCTAGGTGACAGGATGGATGTAGATCCTGAATTAACAGCTGTTGTCTAGGTGACAGGATGGATGTAGATCCTTTATTAACAGCTGTTGTCTAGGTGACAGGATGGATATAGATCCTGTATTAACAGCATTGTAAAGTGGTTATCCCACTGGCTATAGGGTGAATGCACCTATTTGTAAGTCGCTCTGGATAAGAGCGTCTGCTAAATGACGTAAATGTAAATGTAAATGTTGTCTAGGTGACAGGATGGATGTAGATCCTGTATTAACAGCAATTGTCTAGATGACAGGATGGATATAGATCCTGTATTAACAGCTGTTGTCTAGGTGACAGGATGGATGTAGATCTGTATTAACAGCTGTTGTCTAGGTGACAGGATGGATGTAGATCCTGTATTAACAGCTGTTGTGTAGGTGACAGGATGTATGTAGATCCTGTATTAACCACCAGCTGTTGTCTTGATGACAGGATGGATTTAGTTCTGTATTAACAGATGTTGTCTAGGTGACAGGATGGATGTAGATCCTGTACTAACTAACAGCTGTTGTCTAGGTAACAGGATGGATGTAGATCCTGTATTAACAGCTGTTGTCTAGGTGACAGGATGGATGTAGATCTGTATTAACAGCTGTTGTCTAGGTGACAGGATGGATGTAGATCCTGTATTAACAGCTGTTGTCTAGATGACAGGATGGATGTAGATCTGTATTAACAGCTGTTGTCTATGTGACAGGATGGATGTAGATCTGTATTAACAGCTGTTGTCTAGGTGACAGGATGGATATAGATCTGTATTAACAGCTGTTGTCTAGGTGACAGGATGGATGTAGATCCTGTATTAACTAACACATTTTGTCTAGGTGACAGGATGGATGTAGATCTGTATTAACAGCTGTTGTCTAGGTGACAGGATGGATGTAGATCCTGTATTAACATCTGTTGTCTAGGTGACAGGATGGATGTAGATCCTGTATTAACAGCTGTTGTCTAGGTGACAGGATGGATGTAGATCCTTTATTAACAGCTGTTGTCTAGGTGACAGGATGGATATAGATCCTGTATTAACAGCATTGTAAAGTGGTTATCCCACTGGCTATAGGGTGAATGCACCTATTTGTAAGTCTCTCTGGATAAGAGCGTCTGCTAAATGACGTAAATGTAAATGTAAATGTTGTCTAGGTGACAGGATGGATGTAGATCCTGTATTAACAGCAATTGTCTAGATGACAGGATGGATATAGATCCTGTATTAACAGCTGTTGTCTAGGTGACAGGATGGATGTAGATCTGTATTAACAGCTGTTGTCTAGGTGACAGGATGGATGTAGATCCTGTATTAACAGCTGTTGTCTAGGTGACAGGATGTATGTAGATCCTGTATTAACTAACAGCTGTTGTCTTGATGACAGGATGGATTTAGTTCTGTATTAACAGATGTTGTCTAGGTGACAGGATGGATGTAGATCCTGTATTAACTAACAGCTGTTGTCTAGGTAACAGGATGGATTAGCAGCTGTTGTCTAGGTGACAGGATGGATGTAGATCATGTATTAACATCTGTTGTCTAGGTGACAGGATGGATGTAGATCCTGTATTAACAGCTGTTGTCTAGGTGACAGGATGGATGTAGATCCTTTATTAACAGCTGTTGTCTAGGTGACAGGATGGATATAGATCCTGTATTAACAGCATTGTAAAGTGGTTATCCCACTGGCTATAGGGTGAATGCACCTATTTGTAAGTCGCTCTGGATAAGAGCGTCTGCTAAATGACGTAAATGTAAATGTTGTCTAGGTGACAGGATGGATGTAGATCTGTATCAACAGCTGTTGTCTAGATGACAGGATGGATGTAGCTCTGTATTAACAGCTGTTGTCTAGGTGACAGGATGGATGTAGATCTGTATTAACAGCTGTTGTCTAGGTGACCGGATGGATGTAGATCTGTATTAACAGCTGTTGTCTAGGTGACAGGATGGATGTAAATCCTGTATTAACTAACAGCTGTTGTCTAGGTGACAGGATGAATGTATATCCTGTATTAACAGCTGTTGTCTAGGTGACAGGATGGATGTAGATCCTGTAATAACTAACAGCTGTTGTCTAGGTGACAGGATGGATGTAGATCCTGTATCAACAGCTGTTGTCTAGGTGACAGGATGGATGTAAATCCTGTATTAACTAACAGCTGTTGTCTAGGTGACAGGATGAATGTATATCCTGTATTAACAGCTGTTGTCTAGGTGACAGGTTGGATGTAGATCTGTATTATCAGCTGTTGTCTAGATGACAGGATGGATGTAGATCTGTATTAACAGCTGTTGTCTAGGTGACAGGATGGATGTAGATCTGTATTAAAAGCTGTTGTCTAGGTGACAGGATGGATGTAGGTCATGTATTAACATCTGTTGTCTAGGTGACAGGATGGATGTAGATCCTGTATTAACAGCTGTTGTCTAGGTGACAGGATGGATGTAGATCCTTTATTAACAGCTGTTGTCTAGGTGACAGGATGGATATAGATCCTGTATTAACAGCATTGTAAAGTGGTTATCCCACTGGCTATAGGGTGAATGCACCTATTTGTAAGTCGCCCTGGATAAGAGTGTCTGCTAAATGACGTAAATGTAAATGTAAATGTTGTCTAGGTGACAGGATGGATGTAGATCCTGTATTAACAGCAATTGTCTAGATGACAGGATGGATATAGATCCTGTTTTAACAGCTGTTGTCTAGGTGACAGGATGGATGTAGATCCTGTATTAACTAACAGCTGTTGTCTTGATGACAGGATGGATTTAGTTCTGTATTAACAGATGTTGTCTAGGTGACAGGATGGATGTAGATCTGTATTAACAGCTGTTGTCTAGGTGACAGGATGGATGTAGATCCTGTATTAACTAACACATTTTGTCTAGGTGACAGGATGGATGTAGATCTGTATTAACAGCTGTTGTCTAGGTGACAGGATGGATGTAGATCTGTATTAACAGCTGTTGTCTAGGTGACCGGATGGATGTAGATCCTGTATTAACTAACAGCTGTTGTCTAGGTGACAGGATGGATGTAGATCTGTATTAACAGCTGTTGTCTAGGTGACAGGATGGATGTAGATCCTGTATTAACAGCTGTTGTCTAGGTGACAGAATGGATGTAGATCTGTATTAACAGCTGTTGTCTAGGTGACAGGATGGATGTAGATCCTGTATTAACTAACAGCTGTTGTCTAGGTGACAGGTTGGATGTAGATCTGTATTAACAGCTGTTGTCTAGGTGACAGGTGACGGAATGCTGTATCAGCCCTGGGTCCAGAATGTCCCTCCTGGTCACCCCGGCCCATAACCCTCCCAGTCCATCAGAAACAGGCGGTAGGTCACTGGTTTGACTCACCGGACCCCTCTGAATGGCCCGACGGGACTGTTACAGGAGTGTGTCGCAGTTCCGGAGCGACCCACTAGGTGTCATCCTCCGACAACCATAGGCACCTCCTCACTCACAGTCGGGGCTAATTATCTTTCTATTGGTGTCACCTGTGTCTATCTGATTCACCTGTGTATTTATGCCCTCACTTCCCTGTGTTTCCTTGCTCAGTTTTCTCTGCTAGTTCCTTGATGTCAAGCAGTACGTATCAGTGTCGGATCACGTGACGGAGTTACAGGTACTCGAGAAGCGTTCTCCCTGTGTCATTGTGTTTTTCCAGTGTTGAGTTAGTATTTCGTATTGTTTGCTGTCAGCCTGTTTTTTGGAGACCTTTGTGCTCCTCATTTGTTTTCGTGTATAGTCCGTTGTTTTGTATCCTGGCTTTAGGGACCACCAGTAAAGATCCTTGTTTTACCATCTCTGCCTACTGCCTACTGTATATCCTGCACCGAACCTGGGTCGCACCTCACACCAACCCTTACACATTGCGACAGTACTGTTTTTAATTGGTTAATGTTGCATAGGCTTACGTTCTCTAAATCAAGTTTAAAAAATCTGAGTGATAGATCTCAGCATTTCTTTTATATTTCTTTTATATTCTTTTTTTACGCCCTTTTTACGTCCAATTTCGATCTTGTCTCATCCGCAACGGGCTTGGGAGGCAAAGGTCGAGTCATGCGTCCTCCGAAACATGACCCGCCAAACCACGCTTCTTAACACCCACCCGCTTAACCCGGAAGCCAGCTGCACCAATGTGTCGGAGGAAACACTGTTCAACTGACGACCGGGGTCAGCCTGCAGGCGCCCGGCCTGCCACAAGGAGTCACTAGAGCGCGATGAGCCAAGTAAAGTATCCAAAGAGCCAAGTATCAGCAACCATCAGTCCTGTGTTCCAATGGCACGTTGTGTTTGTTAATCCAAGTTTATCATTTTAAAAGGCTAATTGATCATTAGAAAACCCTTTGCAATTATGTTAGCACAGCTGAAAACTGTTGTGCTGATTAAAGAAGCAATAAAACTGGCCTTCTTGAGACTTGTTGAGTATCTGGAGCATCAGCAATTGTGGGTTCGATTACAGGCTCAAAATGGCCAGAAACAAATAACTTTCTTCTGAAACTCATCAGTCTATTCTTGTTCTGAGAAATGAAGGCTATTCCATGCGAGAAATTGCCATCTTGATGCCATCTGTCAATCATGGTGGCGACAATGTGATGGTCTGGGGGTGCTTTGATGGTGGTAAAGTGGGAGATTTGTACAGGGTAAAAGGGATCTTGAAGAAGGAAGGCTATCACTCCATTTTGCAACGCCATGCCATACCCTGTGGACGGCGCTTGATTGGAGCCAATTTCCTCCTACAACAGGACAATGACCCAAAGCACAGCTCCAAACTATGCAATAACTATTTAGGGAAGAAGCAGTCAGCTGGTATTCTGTCTATTATGGATCTCAACCCTATTGAGCTGTTGTGGGAGCAGCTTGACCGTATGGTACGTAAGAAGTGCCCATCAAGCCAATCCAACTTGTGGGAGGTGCTTCAGGAAGCATGGGATGAAATCTCTTCAGATTACCTCAACAGATTGACAACTGGAATGCCAAAGGTCTGCAAGGCTATTGGTGCAAATGGATGATTCTTATACAAAAGCAAAGTTTGAAGGACACAATTATTATTTAAATTAAAAATCATTATTTCTAACCTTGTCAATGACTACATTTCCTATTCATTTTGCTATATTTCCTATTCAAACTCATTTCGTGTATGTTTTCATGGATAACAAGGAAATTCCAAAGTGACACCAAACTTTTGAACGGTAGTGTACATATTACCTCAATTACCTCAACTAACCTGTACCCCCGCACATTGACTCTGCACCGGTACCCCCCTGTATATAGCCTCACTACTGTTATTTTACTGCTGCTCTTTAATTATTTGCTATTTTTATTTCTTATTTTTTTAGGTATTCTTTCTTAAAACTGCATTGTTGGTTAAGGGCTTGTAATTAAGCATTTCACTGTAAGGTCTACACCTGTTGTATTCGGCGCATGTGATAAATACAATTTGATTTGATTTGATCTGTGCTATTTACTTTGAACTGGACTGTGTTAACAGCATGAGCGGTCCTGAGTAGATGCGCTTGTTTTGAGATCAAAGCGAGAGCTGCATGTAGCCACGTGTGCACATTTTGTTCATATCCTTTGCTAGTTAGTGAGTTATTAGCCCAGTTATAGATCATCTGTAGTCAGCAATAGGGGAGTGATTGCTTCCTACAAGAGCACAAAACATATTTGAAAAGCGAGTCAGGTAAAGAGCTTTTTTTTGTCTTAAAGGGGCAGTGTTGTATTTTGAGACAGGCTTGAATAAGCTAAGTAGCCAATAGGCAGAGGGTAGCATAATTTGACTGATTCTCTGTAATAATGGTATGGGAATAATAATGCTTTTTATTTTGTAACGTTTTTTTCTTGCATCAAACAAAACAAAACAAATTCAGTCACCTCCTTGTCTGAAGGACAAGTAGATAAACAGATTAATGTCAAGCCCTGCATGTTTTTTCTCAAAAGTCTCATAGAATGTAGGCCTACATTGAACACCACACCTTGGCTGCTACTGTAGGCTGAATGATAGAACAGCTATTTCCATGTTAAAATGTTATGGGATGCATTTTCTCCATTGTTTTTAATTGTAGGCCACTCTGGTAGGCCTACATTATGATCAAATAGCCACAGTAGCCTACTTGACCACTGTCTGAAACTGAAACTTAAAGCGGTACAGCCTCAGTGTTCACAGTAAACGCGCGCTGGAAGTTGCACAACATTTTCACAATGTTAAAGTTTGCGCTCAGCAGACCTGAAATTTGCTCAGTGCCTAATTTATTTTTAGGGAACATTGGTCACTACCATCATCAGACTTTTATTCATTGTTTTATTCTGTGTTGTTACAGCATTCAACCCACATAATGCATAGTGCATTTAATGTTTAAAAAAAATATCGAAATCGAAATCCATACCCAAACCGAACCGAACTCAAAAAGCAATTAGCTCAGCACTAAACAATAATGCTTGAAATTATCATAAAAAATATATTTCTCATGGACTTAAAGTCAGATTCACTTACAATGTGGTCTTTGGACTCATCACAATAGTCCCTAAAGAGTTTGAGAAAATAACGTTGATTAATTCAAAGATGGCCACACTATACCAGCAGCACATCGGTAATATGCAAAAATATGCAAAAAATACATGTCCATTTAAACCACTGTAAATCCACTGCACAGGGACCTATCAACTTGTAACTTGTCATCTCTATCATGGACGTCCCTAATATGAACCACGCTGAATTTGGTATTGATATCTCAAAAACAAGGAAACTATTAACAACTAATTGTTTGCATATGTAAAGCTAATGCTCAAAATCATCTGCAATAATCTTCTCATGAACCATAAATCAGATTGACTCCATATTTGGAATATAGACTCAATGAAATAGCATCTAATGAATTAGAGAATGATTAGTGAATCAAAGTCAGCCACACCACTAGATGGCACCACATCACACCAGGGCTATAAGAACTGAACCGATGGACATGGGGCCATGACACTTGGTATGTAAACCTTATGTATATGTCCTGTGTGAATATAAAGTCACTGCAACCTTAGATGGCTGCACCAGACCAGTTGGTGGCGCTATAGAGGTCATTGGCACCAGTGGCACCACAGGATACTAGAGCAATAACAATTCATCAAGTGGACTTTGTCTAATGCAAATTAATGTTAGATTTAAATTATGCAGACAAACAATGTGAAATATTGTGATTAGTATATCTGTAAAATTCTCCCGAGTGGCGCAGTGGTCTAAGGCACTGCATCGCAGTGCTAGCTGTGCCACTGGAGATCCTGGTTCGAATCCAGGTTCTGTCGTAGCCGGCCGCGACCGGGAGACCCATGGGGCGGCGCACAATTGGCCCAGCGTCGTCCAGGGTAGGGGAGGGAATGGCCGGCAGGGATGTAGCTCAGTTGGTAGAGCATGGCGTTTACAACGCCAGGGTTGTGGGTTCGATTCCCACGGGGGGCCAGTATGAAAATATAAAAATAATGTATGCACTCACTAACCATAAGTCGCTCTGGATAAGAGCGTCTGCTAAATGACGTAAATGTAAAATCACATTGTTGCCCTATTAATGTAATCTGAACGTAGTGAAAAATTGAAATGTATTCTTGAAAATGTGAAACTGGAAGTTCTGCTGCTTGCGCTGTCAGCGTGTATATAGATAATTAAATATGTATGTGTATATATAAACTCAATACATTAAGTAATTGACTTTAAGAATGATTACCTTCTGCATTCAAAGACCTACAGCACTAGACTAAACTTCACCTGCGTCATCGTTGTGGTATTGACAGATAATCAAGGGAATGATTTCACTGATTGCACATAAAGGAAGATAGTTCCTACATGATGGAGTGCTAGCTTTGTCATCCAAATGGTCTTGTCTTTTCTGTCATCCTGTGAACCCCGTTCATTGCTGCTACATTTCAGTCTATGTCCTGTGCTGCATCACATAATATGGTAGTAACGTTAGGAGTTGGGGTTATGTTTAATTGTTTAGCTAGCTAGCTACATGTCTTAACAAAAGACCCCATTATGCAAGTGACCATTTCACTGTAACGTTTATACCTTCTGTATTCTGTGCATGTGACAAATAACGTTTGATATAGTGTGTGTTTAGCAGAGACGGTAATGTGAAGAACAACATGACCTGCACCAAAGTCAGATTAGGATATAATGTTAGGCCAACGAGACAGTGTTCAAGTTATAAAATTATCCGGTAGAATGCCCTGCTTTTATTTCGTCACACTAAGCTATTTTCTGTAATTAGCTCGCCATCAACTTGTAAATAATTGTTTTGTTGTGAGTTTATTTTCCCGTAATAATGAATAAATATTAGCTAAAGTTAAGATGTTGTCAGCTATATGATATGGTCATTATTTGAACTGGCTAGCCAGCTAACTTAACGTTAGCTAACAAGCTAAAAACAAACCAAAACATTGTTTAGAAAGTTGGCTTTAGTTGGCTGGTTTGCTAGATTTACATATGGGGTTTATCGGTGTTAAAATACACCAATTATGCTATTTTGGACCAGCAGGCTGCTGATGTTATGCAGCCTGTCGTTTTTGTGTTTATACTTTTTCATAATGACAACGACAAGTTTGATGTCGGACGACAATAGAATGTTCATGATGTCACTGCGACAACTGTCTAAAGAGATGTCCATAGACGTAGTATAAACCAGCCTTTAGTCTTGAGATCTTTGGTTGTTTAGTCCACTACCGTACTCACTCTGTTTAGCACATGGCCTCGCATGGGAATCCTTAAAGAGATGGGTGGGGCTAAGGCTTAAGAGGGTGTGAATGATTCTGAATGGGTGTAGACAAAGAAGAATGCCCTGGTGACAGAGAGAGCATTGTGCCTAGCCTACTGTCTGTCTGACTGGGACTAGAGACCCGAGGCTTGTTATTATGGGGGTATAGCATGTGGAAACTGCTGTCTGGGACTAGAGACCCGAGGCTTGTTATTATGGGGGTATAGCATGTGGAAACTGAACATTATGGCTTCATCCCAAATGGCACCCTATTTCCTATATAGTGCAGTACTTTTGACCAGAGCCCTATGGGGAATAGGATTGTATAGGAAATAGGGTGCCATTTGGTATGCAGTGTCTGACAGCTCTCTATATCAAGGGTGTTACCGGCATCTAAATCCCTTGTTTTAATGTTTTACCCACAGCCATGAGGCTTTTTTAATGAGTGTAATTCATGAACTGTTTTATGAGGTCTTTCTATTGGAAAATGTTGTTGCCTGTTTTCCCCAGAGTAGGATAGAAAACAGCACTGGAATCAGATTATTATTTTTGTGATACTATGTTGCATGTGCCTTTATGTTGGTCTTTTTTGGGTGTCCTGTCATTGAAAGTCATTGATGATGCATGCTGTGATAAAACAATTAATAAAGTAATACTCTACTCTCTCTCTCTACTCTACAGACTATCTCCTGTCCAGCTATGGAGCGCTGGGTTCTCTTCTCTCTGTCCCTCCTGGTCTACCTGTATCTGGAGGTGGCTGGAGCTGGGGCCCAGGACCAGAGAGGGCTGGCTGGCCAGGGTCGGAGGAGGAGAGGGCCAGGGGTCCCGGAGCTCAACCAGCCCCAGAGAGGAGGGCTAGAATGGGGGAAGAGGAGGAAGGCAGGAGGGCTCAGGAAGGGGAGAGCCAGGGGGAATCAGCAATCTCAACCCCCCCTTGGTCTGACAAGGCTGGAGAGCCTTCCAGCCAACGCTGGAGCGTCTATTTTCATTGAGTCATACAAGAGTGTTGACGAGAGACAGTCTAACTACAATGTCATCCCAGGTTGGTTCACCACCACACCTCTCTCACCTCTCTCTGTCTGTCTTCCTCTCACCCTCACCATTTCTCTCTCTCTCTCTCATACTACATTTACATTTTAGTCATTTAGCAGACGCTCTTATCCAGAGCAACTTACAGGAGCAATTAGGGTTAAGTGCCTTGCTCAAGGGCACATCGACAGATTTTTCACCTAGTCGGCTCGGGGATTAGAACCAGCGACCTTTCGGTTACTGGCACAACGCTCTAAACCACTAAGCTGCCTGCTGCCCCTAGATCGTTGTTGATATTACGCACCAAGACTTATGATCACAGTCCTTTTATTTCCTACACAATCAAACATTTAAACAGTTTGATTAGGTTTGGTGTGTTTGTACAGTTATAGAACTGATACAGGCAGCAGATGTCTTCAACAACAGGGAACAGTGTACTGTATTAGATTAGTAGGTCATGTACTGAAGGAATGGTCTTGTAGTTAACACTAGTAGACCTCAGTCAGTGGTTTACAGGGTGCTGTATGAATGAATCTAACAGGAGTGCCAGTCTGCCTGTGTAACTCATTGTCTTTCCTTTACACGGATCAGTCGTCCTGGTCCCTTTGCAGAAAAACAGCCCCAAAGCATGATGTTTCCACCTCCATGCTTCACAGTAGGTATGGTGTTCTTTGGATGCAACTCAGCATTCTTTGTCCTCCAAACACGACGAGTTGAGTTTTTACCAAAAAGTTCTATTTTGGTTTCATCTGACCATATGACATTCTCCCAATCCTCTTCTGGATCATCCAAATGCACTCTAGCAAACTTCAGACGGGCCTGGACATGTACTGGCTTAAGCAGGGGGACACGTCTGGCACTGCAGGATTTGAGTCCCTGGCGGCGTAGTGTGTTACTGATGGTAGGCTTTGTTACTTTGGTCCCAGCTCTCTGCAGGTCATTCACTAGGTCCCCCCCGTGTGGTTCTGGGATTTTTTGCTCACCGTTCTTGTGATCATTTTGACCCCACGGGGTGAGATCTTGCGTGGAGCCCCAGATTGAGGGAGATTATCAGTGGTCTTGTATGTCTTCCATTTCCTAATAATTGCTCCCACAGTTGATTTCTTCAAACCAAGCTGCTTACCTATTGCAGATTCAGTCTTCCCAGCCTGGTGCAGGGTCTACAATTTTGTTTCTGGTGTCCTTTGACAGCTCTTTGGTCTTGGCCATAGTGGAGTTTGGAGTGTGACAGGTGTCTTTTATACTGATAACAAGTTCAAACAGGTGCCATTAATACAGGTAACGAGTGGAGGACAGAGGAGCCTCTTAAAGAAGAAGTTACAGGTCTGTGAGAGCCAGAAATCTTGCTTGTTTGTAGGTGACCAAATACTTATTTTCCACCATAATTTGCAAATAAATTCATTAAAAATCCTACAATGTGATTTTCTGGAAAAACTATTCTCAATTTGTCTGTCATAGTTGACGTGTACCTATGATGAAAATTACAGGCCTCTCTCATATTTTTAAGTGGGAGAACTTGCACAATTGGTGGCTGACTAAATACTTTTTTCCCCCACTGTATATCCACAGTAAAACGAGTCCTATATCGACATAACCTGAAAGGCCGCTCAGCAAGGAAGAAGCCACTGCTCCAAAACCGCCTTAAAAAAGCCAGACTACGGTTTGCAACTGCACATGGGGACAAAGATCTTACTTTTTGGAGAAATGTCCTCTGGTCTGATGAAACAAAAACAGAACTGTTTGGCCATAATGACCATTGTTATGTTTGGAGGAAAAAGGGGAAGGCTTGCAAGCCGAAGAACACCATCCCAACCGTGAAGCACGGGGGTGGAAGCATCATGCTGTGGGGGTGCTTTGCTGCAGGAGGGACTGGTGCACTTCACAAAATAGATGGCATCATGAGGAAGGAAAATGATGTGGATTTATTGAAGCAACATCTCAAGACATCAGTCAGGAAGTTGAAGCTTGGTCGCAAATGGGTCTTCCAAATGGAAAATGACACCAAGCATACTTCCAAAGTTGTGGCAAAATGGCTTAAGGACAACAAAATCAAGGTATTGGAGTGGCCATCACAAAGCCCTGACCTCAATCCTATAGAAAATGTGTGGACATAACTGAAAAAGCGTGTGCGAGCAAGGAGGCCTACAAACCTGACTCAGTTACACCAGCTCTGTCAGGAGGAATGGGCCAAAATTCACCCAATTTATTGTGGGAAGCTTGTGGAAGGCTACCTGAAACGTTTGACCAAGTTAAACAATTTAAAGGCAATGCTACCAAATACTAATTGAGTGTATGTAAACTTCTGACCCACTGGGAATGTGATGAAAGAAATAAAAGCTCTCTACTATTATTCTGACATTTGACATTCTTAAAATAAAGTGGTGATCCTAACTGACCTAAAAGAGGGATTTTTTACTAGGATTAAATGTCAGGAATTGTGAAAAACAGAGTTTAAATGTATTTGGCTAGGATTTATGTAAACTTCCGACTTCAACTGTATTTTTGTGACTACCTGGACCTACTATTTGGTTTTGAAATATTGAAACCAAACCATATGATTTGAATGAAAATAATTTTAATAAACATGAAAAGGTGACTGTAAGAAGCGCTCATCCTTGTCACGATCGTCGTATGGAGTAGACCAATGCGCAGCGTGTTGAGCGAACATACTTTATTTAATTAAAGTGCACACACGATACAAAAACAACAAAACGACTCGTAACGTCCTAGGTAACATAGACCAACACGGAACAAGAACCCACAACCACAAAGGGAAAAACAGACAGTTTAAATATGGCTCCCAATCAGAGACAACCAGCCACAGCTGACACTCGTTGCCTCTGATTGGGAGCCACTCTGGCCAACATAGAAATAAACAAACTAGAACTCCCAACATAGAAATACAACACATAGAATGAACACACCCTGGCTCAACATATAGAGTCCCAGAGCCAGGGTGTGACAGTACCCCCCCCTAAAGGCGCGGACTGCGACCGCGCCTCAACTTGAACAAAACAGGGGAGGGCTGGGTGGGCATTCCTCCTCGGCGGCGGTTCTGGCTCCGGGCTTGCCCACCACACTCCAATAATCCCCCCATAGCGCCCCTGGTCCGGTCTGGCCCCGCTGGCTGGAGCTGAACTGGACGTAGCAGGAGCGGTTAGCTTCAGCTCCGTTGTGGAGCAGTTGACCGGACCTGATTAGGCACCGGTGACCCAGGCACGGGTTGTGCCGGACTGACGACACGCACCCCTGGCTTGGTGCGTGAGGCAGGAACGGACCGGACCGGGCTGACGATGCGCACCCCTGGCTTGGTTCGTGGAGCAGCAACGGGCTGGACCGGGCTGACGATACGCACCCCCTGGCTTGAGTGCGTGGAGCAGGAACGGACCGGACCGGGGCTGACGATACGCACCCCTGGCTTGCGTGCGTAGAGCAGGAACGGGCCTTACCAGGCTGACGCACTTCGCACCCCTGGCTTGGTGCGTGGAGCAGCAACGGGCCGGACCGGGCTGACGATGCGCACCCCTGGCTTGGTGCGTGGAGCCGGAACGGGCCTCACTGGACTGACGACTCGCACCCCTGGCTTGGTGCGTGGAGCAGCAACGGGCTTTACCAGGCTGACGACTCGCACCCCTGGCTGGGTGCGTGGAGCCGGAACGGGCTTTACCGGGCTGACGACTCGCACCCCTGGCTTGGTGCGAGTAGCAGGAACGGGCTGGACCAGGCTGACGACTCGCACCCCTGGCTTGGTGCGATTAGCAGGAACGGGCTGGACCAGGCTGACGACTCGCACCCCTGGCTTGGTGCGAGTGGCAGGAACGGGCTGGACCAGGCTGACGACTCGCACCCCTGGCTTGGTGCGAGTGGCAGGAACAGGCCGGGCCGGGCTGGCGACGCACACCGTAGGCTTGGTGCGAGTGGCAGGAACAGGCCGGGCCGGGCTGGCGACGCACACCGCAGGCTTGGTGCGAGTGGCAGGAACAGGCCGAGCCGGGCTGGCGACGCGCACCGTAGGCTTGGTGCGAGTGGCATGAACAGGCCGGGCCGGGCTGGCGACGCACACCGTAGGCTTGGTGCGAGTGGCAGGAACAGGCAGGAACGGGCCTGTTCCTGCCCTCGCACCAAGCCTACGGTGTCGCGCGCCCGCCTGCCCCTCGCACCAAGCCTACGTGCCTCGCCCGCCCCCGCCTGTTCCTGCCCCCTCGCACCAAGCCTACGGTGCGCGTCGCCAGCCCGGCACGGCCTGTTCCTGCTACTCGCACCAAGCCTAAGGTGTGCGTCGCCAGCCCGGCCCGGCCTGTTCCTGCCACTCGCACCAAGCCTACGGTGCGCGTCGCCAGCCCGGCCCTGCCTGTTCCTGCCACTCGCACCAAGCCTACGGTGCACGTCGCCAGCCCGGCCCGGCCTGTTCCTGCCACTCGCACCAAGCCTACGGTGCGCGTCGCCAGCCCGGCCCGGCCTGTTCCTGCCACTCGCACCAAGCCTACGGTGCGCGTCGCCAGCCCGGCCCGGCCTGTTCCTGCCACTCGCACCAAGCCTACGGTGCGTGTCGCCAGCCCGGCCCGGCCTGTTCCTGCTACTCGCACCAAGCCAGGGGTGCGAGTCGTCAGCCTGGTAAAGCCCGTTGCTGCTCTACGCACCAAGCCAGGGTGCGCATCGTCAGCCCGGTCCGGCCCGTTGCTGCTCCACGCACCAAGCCAGGGGTGCGAGTCGTCAATCGGTGAGGCCCGTTCGGCTCCACGCACCAAGCCAGGGAGTGCGCATCGTCAGCCCGGTCCGGCCCGTTGCTGCTCCACGCACAAGCCAGGGGTGCGAGTCGTCAGCCTGGTAAGGCCCGTTCTGCTCTACGCACCAAGCCAGGGGTGCGTATCGTCAGCCCGGTCCGGTCCGTTCCTGCTCCACGCGCAAGCCAGGGGTGCGCATCGTCAGCCTGGTCGGTCCGTTCCTGCCTCACGCACCAAGCCAGGGGTGCGCGTCGTCAGTCCGGCACAACCCGTGCCTGGGTCACCGGTGCCTAATCAGGTACCGGTCAACTGCTCCACAACGGAGCTGAAGCTATCCGCTCCTACTACGTCCAGTTCAGCTCCAGCCAGCGGGGCCAGACCGGACCAGGGGCGCTATGGGGGGATTATTGGAGGGTGGTGGGCAAGCCCGGAGCCAGAACCGCCGCCGAGGAGGAGTGCCCACCCAGCCCTCCCCTATTTTGTTCAAGTTGAGGCGCGGTCGCAGTCCGCGCCTTTAGGGGGGGGTACTGTCACACCCTGGCTCTGGGACTCTATATGTTGAGCCAGGGTGTGTTCATTCTATGTGTTGTATTTCTATGTTGGGAGTTCTAGTTTGTTTATTTCTATGTTGGCCAGAGTGGCTCCCAATCAGAGGCAACGAGTGTCAGCTGTGGCTGGTTGTCTCTGATTGGGAGCCATATTTAAACTGTTTTCCCTTTGGTTTTGTGGGATCTTGTTTCCGTTTGGTTTGTTCCGTTTGGGTTGTGTTTACCTTAGGACGTCACGTATCGTTTCTTGTTTTGTTCGTGCTTTAATTAAATAAAGTAAAGTATGTTTGCAAATAACGCTGCGCATTGGTCAACTCCATACGACGATCGTGACAATCCTTTCAAATAGGTTATAGGTCATATTAAACAACATATAAACATTAAGTAGGTCAGGAGATGGAATTAAAATGAATTATTTAGGCTATTTTAAGCAAGAACGAAAATGAAATATTTAGGCTATATTATTAGCCTATTATTTCAAAGCTATAGCCTACAAATAAATAAATTGTGAAGCATTTGTGAGAGCGATAGGCTGGCAGAAACATTAAGAAACATTTAAGTGCTCATCATTTAAACAACATTTCGTTGTATTAAATCATTGTAGTCTATAAATTGCGCATACAGGGTGTGAATTACTTAGAATTACAGTGCCGTCGGAAAGTATTCAGACACCTTAACTTTTTCCACGTTTTGTTAGGTTACAGTCTTCTAATATTGATTAAATTGTTTTCTCCCCTCAACAACAATACCCCATAATAACAAAGCAGAAACAGGTTTTTGGAAATGTTTGCTAATTTATTACAAATAAAAAACTGAAATACCACATTTACATACAGTGCCAGTCAAAGGTTTGGACACACCTACTCATTCAAGGGTCTTTCTTTATTTTTGCTATTTTCTACATTGTAGAATAATAGTGAAGACATCAAAAATATGAAATAACACGTGGAATCATGTAGTAACCAAAAAAGTGTTAAACTAATCAAAATATATTTTATATTTGAGATTCTTCAAATAACCGCCCTTTGCCTTGATGACAGCTTTGCACACTCTTGGCATTCTCTCAACCAGCTTCACCTGGAATGCTTTTCTAACCGTCTTGAAGGAATTTCTACATATGCTGAGCACTTGTTGGCTGCTTTTCCTTCACTCTGCGGTCCAACTCATCCCAAACCATCTCAATTGGGTTGAGGTCGGGGGATTGTGAAGGCCAGGTCATCTGATGCAGCACTCCATCACTCTCCTTGGTCAAATAGCCCTTACACAGCCTGGAGGTGTGTTTTGGGTCATTGTCCTGTTGAAAGCAAATGATAGTCCCACTAAGCCCAAACCAGATGGGATGGCGTATCACTGCAGAATGTCACCAGCAAAGCACCCCCACACCATAATACCTCCTCCTCCATGCTTTACGGTGGGAAATACACATGCGGAGATCATCCGTTCACCCACACCGCGTCTCACAAAGACACGGCGGTTGGAACCAAAAATCTCCAATTGGGACTGCAGACCAAAGGTCAAATTTCCATTTTTTATTTTTACCGGTCTAATGTCCATTGCTCGTGTTTCTTGGCCCAAGCAGGTCTCTTCTTATTATTGGTGTCCTTTAGTAGTGGCTTCTTTGCAGCAATTAGACCATGAAGGCCTGATTCACGTAGTCTCCTCTGAACAGTTGATGTTGAGATGTGTCTGTTACTTGAACTCTGTGAAGCATTTCTTTGGGCTGCAATCTGAGGTGCAGTTAACTCTAATGAACTTATCCTCTGCAGCAGAGGTATCTCTGGGTCTTCCATTCCTGTGGCGGTCCTCATGAGAGCCAGTTTCATCATAGCGCTTGATGGTTTTTGCGACTGCACTTGAAGAAACTTTTGAAGTTCTTGAAATGTTCCGTATTGACTGACCTTCATGTCTTAAAGTAATGATGGACTGTCGTTTCTCTTTACTTCTTTGAGCTGTTCTTGCCATAATATGGACTTGGTCTTTTACCAAATAGGGCTATCTGCTGTATACCCCCCCCACCTTGCCACAACACAACTGATTGGCTCAAACGAGTAAAGAAGGAAATAAATTCCACAAATTAACTTTTAACAAGGCAAACCTGTTAATTGAAATGCATTCCAGGTGACTACCTCATGAAGCTGGTTGAGAGAATGCCAAGAGTGTGCAAAGCTGTCATCAAGGCAAAGGGTGGCTATTTGAAGAATCTCAAATATAAAATATATTTAGATTTGTTTAACACCTTTTTGGTTACTACATGATTCCATATGTGTTATTTCATAGTTTTGATGTCTTCACTATTATTCTACAATGTAAAAAATAGTAAAAATAAAGAAAGACCCTTGAATGAGTAGGTGTGTCCAAACCTTTGACTGGTAGTGTAAGTATTCAGACTCTTTACTCAGTACTTTTGTTGAAGCACCTTTGGCAGCGATTATAGCCTTGAGTCTTCTTGGGTATGATGCTACAAGCTTGGCACACCTGTATTTGGGGAGTTTCTCCCATTCTTCTCTGCAGATCCTCTCAAGCTCTGTCAGGTTGGATGGGGAGCGTTGCTGCACCGCCATTTTCAGGTCTCTTCAGCTGGGCCACTCAAGGACATTCAGTGACTTGTCCTGAAACCACTCCTGCGTTGTCTTGGCTGTGTCCTTAGGGTTGTTGTCCTGCTTGAAGGTTGACCCTTCGTCCCAGTCTGAGGTCCTGAGCGCACTGGAGCAGGTTTTCATCAAGGATCTCTCTGTACTTTGCTCCGTTCACCTTTGCCTCGATCCTGACTAGTCTCCCAGTCCCTGCCACTGACAAACATCCCCACAGCATGATTCTGCCACAAACATGCTTCACCGTAGGGATGGTGCCAGGTTTCCTCCAGACGTGATACTTGGCATTCAGGCCAAAGAGTTCAATCTTGGGTTCATCAGACCAGATAATCTTGTTTCTCATGGTCTGAGAGTCATTTAGGTGCCTTTTGGCAAACTCCAAGCGGGCTGTCATGTGCCTTTTACTGAGGAGTGGCTTCCGTCTGGCCACTCTACCATAAAGGCCTGATTGGTGGAGTGCTGCAGAGATGTGTGTCCTTCTGGAAGGTTCTCCCATCTCCACAGAGGAACTCAGGAGCTCTGTCAGAGTAACAATCGGGTTCTTGGTCACCTCCCTGACCAAGGTCCTTCTCCCCTGATTGCTCAGTTTGGCCGGGCGGCCAGCTCTAGGAAAAGTCTTGGTGGTTCCAAACAAATTCCATTTAAGAATGATGGAGGCCACTGTGTTCTTGGGGACCTTCAGTGCTGCAGAAATTTTTTGGTACCCCTTCCGCAGATCTGTGCCTCGACACAATCCTGTCTTGGGGCTCTATGGACAATTCCTTAGACCTCATGGCTTGGTTTTTGATCTGACATGCACTGTCAACTGTGGGACCTTATATAGACAGGCGTGTGCCTTTCCAAATCATGTCCAATCAATTGAATTTCCCACAGGTGGACTCTAATCAAAAGTTGTAGAAACATTTCAAGAATGATCAATGGAAACAGCATGCACCTGAGCTCAATTTCGAGTCTCACAGCAAAGGGTCTGAATACTTATGTAAATAAGGTATTTCCGTTTTTTTGTTTTTTAATATATTTAAAAACATTTCTAAAAACCTGTTTTCGCTTTGTCATTATGGGGTATTGTGTGTAGATTGCTGAGGATTTGTCTTACCCTGGCGTGACGTTTTGATAACCGTGTAAATCTCTCTAGGACAAGGTGACTTTTATAATATATACAATATAATCTGTCAGTTTCTCCCAGTAAGTATAAACGTCTGGACACGGTCACCTGGAGGAGTCTCACTCACCAAACACTTCCTCCCCAAGCTGGTACACAGTTAGCCTGGGGACAAGGTCGTACCTGGAGTCCTGAGACGGTAGTGCATTTCATTTACATAAATTCTCTGTTTTATAGCTTAACATAGGAACATAATCAAATTACTAGAGTAATGATAGTCTAGCACACATAACATCAAGTCAATCCGTTTTTCCTGCAGAGGAGGCCACCGGGCTGCAGCTAGGGTCCATGATATCTGGCATCCTTGGGACATCCCTAAGACATTGAAGTTGAAATTGTAAAATTTGTTAATGCAGAAATTGCTAAAATTCTAATAAAGTTCACCTAATTTTAGTTAATGTGACAAAACAAGCACTCAATGTAGAGAATCATTGTACCGTCTAAACAGCTGTGAAATATCTTTAACATAACCAAAAATATTGTATTTTCAGCCGTTTGAAGCTGGTGTACAAAACCGAACGTAAAAGATGCAGAAACGTAACTTCAGAACGGGAAGCATTGAAATAGAAATAGAGCACATAGAACAGATCTACCGCTTCTTAGACTTGCTTTCAAGGAGAATGACAGATCTACAGTATAACTCACATTTTTATGTGAATTTGGTCAGGTCGCCCAAAAAAGTACATATTGAAGCTTTAAAGTAAGTGTTAAGGTTAGGGTAAGGGTTAAAGCTGCAATATGTAACTGTTTGGGTGACCTGGACAAATTCACATAGAAATGTGAGTTATAGATCTGTCATTCTCATTGAAAGCAAGTGCACTATTTCTATGCTTCCCGTTCTTAAGTTTCGTTTGTGCATCTTTACCTTTGGGTTTTGTCCACCAGCTTCAACCAGCTGAAAATACTATATAAGGTGCAGAGTTTTCCCAATCAGACAACCTAGTGAGGAAAAACTCAGGGCTCTAATAATTTGTTATCTCTGAAATATGATAATAGAGCGAATGTATGTGTTTGTCTCTATGATACAGTATCAACCCCTCTGCCCGTCTCTCCCTCCAGGTATCAAGTCCTCTGCCCCGTCTCTCCCTCCAGCTATCAATCCCTCTGCCCGTCTCTCCCTCCAGGTATCAAGTCCTCTGCCCCGTCTCTCCCTCCAGGTATCAACCCCTCTGCCCCGTCTCTCCCTCCAGGTATCCAGTCATCTGCCCCGTCTCTCCCTCCAGGTATCAACCCCTCTGCCCCGTCTCTCCCTCCAGCTATCAACCCCTCTGCCCCGTCTCTCCCTCCAGGTATCAAGTCCTCTGCCCCGTCTCTCCCTCCAGCTATCAATCCCTCTGCCCGTCTCTCCCTCCAGGTATCAAGTCCTCTGCCCCGTCTCTCCCTCCAGCTATCAATCCCTCTGCCCCGTCTCGCTCTCCAGGTATCAAGTCCTCTGCCCCGTCTCTCCCTCCAGGTATCAAGTCCTCTGCCCCGTCTCTCCCTCCAGGTATCAAGTCCTCTGCCCCGTCTCTCCCTCCAGGTATCAAGTCCTCTGCCCTGTCTCTCCCTCCAGCTATCAACCCCTCTGCCCGTCTCTCCCTCCAGGTATCAATCCCTCTGCCCGTCTCTCCCTCCAGGTATCAAGTCCTCTGCCCCATCTCTCCCTCCAGCTATCAACCCCTCTGCCCCGTCTCTCCCTCCAGGTATCAAGTCCTCTGCCCCGTCTCTCCCTCCAGGTATCAAGTCCTCTGCCCCGTCTCTCCCTCCAGCTATCAACCCCTCTGCCCCGTCTCTCCCTCCAGCTATCAAGTCCTCTGCCCCGTCTCTCCCTCAAGCTATCAAGTCCTCTGCCCCGTCTCTCCCTCCAGGTATCAAGTCCTCTGCCCCGTCTCTCCCTCCAGGTATCAACCCCTCTGCCCCGTCTCTCCCTCCAGGTGTCAACCCCTCTGCCCCGTCTCTCCCTCCAGGTATCAACCCCTCTGCCCCGTCTCTCCCCTCCAGGTGTCAACCCCTCTGCCCCGTCTCTCCCTCCAGGTATCAACCCCTCTGCCCCGTCTCTCCCTCCAGGTGTCAACCCCTCTGCCCCGTCTCTCCCTCCAGGTGTCAACCCCTCTGCCCCGTCTCTCCCTCCAGGTGTCAACCCCTCTGCCCCGTCTCTCCCTCCAGGTGTCAACCCCTCTGCCCCGTCTCTCCCTCCAGGTATCAACCCCTCTGCCCCGTCTCTCCCTCCAGGTGTCAACCCCTCTGCCCCGTCTCTCCCTCCAGGTATCAACCCCTCTGCCCCCGTCTCTCCCTCCAGGTATCAACCCCTCTGCCCCGTCTCTCCCTCCAGGTATCAACCCCCCTGCCCCGTCTCTCCCTCCAGGTATCAAGTCCTCTGCCCCGTCTCTCCCTCCAGGTATCAAGTCCTCTGCCCCGTCTCTCCCTCCAGGTATCAACCCCTCTGCCCCGTCTCTCCCTCCAGGTGTCAACCCCTCTGCCCCGTCTCTCCCTCCAGGTATCAACCCCTCTGCCCCGTCTCTCCCTCCAGGTGTCAACCCCTCTGCCCCGTCTCTCCCTCCAGGTATCAACCCCTCTGCCCCGTCTCTCCCTCCAGGTATCAACCCCTCTGCCCCGTCTCTCCCTCCAGGTATCAACCCCCTGCCCCGTCTCTCCCTCCAGGTATCAAGTCCTCTGCCCCGTCTCTCCCTCCAGGTATCAACCCCTCTGCCCCGTCTCTCCCTCCAGGTATCAACCCCTCTGCCCCGTCTCTCCCTCCAGGTATCAACCCCCCTGCCCCGTCTCTCCCTCCAGGTATCAAGTCCTCTGCCCCGTCTCTCCCTCCAGGTATCAACCCCTCTTCCCCGTCTCTCCCTCCAGCTATCAACCCCTCTGCCCCGTCTCTCCCTCCAGGTATCAACCCCTCTGCCCCGTCTCTCTCCTCCAGGTATCAACCCCCCTGCCCCGTCTCTCCCTCCAGGTATCAAGTCCTCTGCCCCGTCTCTCCCTCCAGGTATCAAGTCCTCTGCCCCGTCTCTCCCTCCAGCTATCAACTTCTCTGCCCCGTCTCTCCCTCCAGGTATCAACCCCCCTGCCCCGTCTCTCCCTCCAGGTATCAAGTCCTCTGCCCCGTCTCTCCCTCCAGGTATCAAGTCCTCTGCCCCGTCTCTCCCTCCAGGTATCAACCCCTCTGCCCGTCTCTCCCTCCAGGTATCAACCCCTCTGCCCCGTCTCTCCCTCCAGGTATCAAGTCCTCTGCCCCGTCTCTCCCTCCAGGTATCAACCCCTCTTCCCCGTCTCTCCCTCCAGCTATCAACCCCTCTGCCCCGTCTCTCCCTCCAGGTATCAACCCCTCTGCCCCGTCTCTCCCTCCAGGTATCAACCCCCCTGCCCCGTCTCTCCCTCCAGGTATCAAGTCCTCTGCCCCGTCTCTCCCTCCAGGTATCAAGTCCTCTGCCCCGTCTCTCCCTCCAGCTATCAACCCCTCTGCCCCGTCTCTCCCTCCAGGTATCAACCCCCCTGCCCCGTCTCTCCCTCCAGGTATCAAGTCCTCTGCCCCGTCTCTCCCTCCAGGTATCAAGTCCTCTGCCCCGTCTCTCCCTCCAGGTATCAACCCCTCTGCCCGTCTCTCCCTCCAGGTGTCAACCCCTCTGCCCCGTCTCTCCCTCCAGGTATCAACCCCTCTGCCCCGTCTCTCCCTCCAGGTGTCAACCCCTCTGCCCCGTCTCTCCCTCCAGGTATCAACCCCTCTGCCCCGTCTCTCCCTCCAGGTATCAACCCCTCTGCCCCGTCTCTCCCTCCAGGTATCAACCCCCCTGCCCCGTCTCTCCCTCCAGGTATCAACCCCCTGCCCCGTCTCTCCCTCCAGGTATCAAGTCCTCTGCCCCGTCTCTCCCTCCAGGTATCAAGTCCTCTGCCCCGTCTCTCCCTCCAGGTATCAACCCCTCTGCCCCGTCTCTCTCTCCAGGTATCAAGTCCTCTGCCCCGTCTCTCCCTCCAGGTATCAACCCCTCTGCCCCGTCTCTCCCTCCAGGTATCAACCCCTCTGCCCCGTCTCTCCCTCCAGGTATCAAGTCCTCTGCCCCGTCTCTCCCTCCAGGTATCAACCCCTCTGCCCCGTCTCTCCCTCCAGGTATCAAGTCCTCTGCCCCGTCTCTCCCTCCAGGTATCAACCCCTCTGCCCCGTCTCTCCCTCCAGGTATCAACCCCTCTGCCCCGTCTCTCCCTCCAGGTATCAACCCCCTGCCCGCCTCTCTCCTCCAGGTATCAAGTCCTCTGCCCCGTCTCTCCCTCCAGGTATCAACCCCTCTGCCCCGTCTCTCTCTCCAGGTATCAAGTCCTCTGCCCCGTCTCTCCCTCCAGGTATCAACCCCTCTGCCCCGTCTCTCCCTCCAGGTATCAACCCCTCTGCCCCGTCTCTCCCTCCAGGTATCAAGTCCTCTGCCCCGTCTCTCCCTCCAGGTATCAACCCCTCTGCCCCGTCTCTCCCTCCAGGTATCAACCCCCTGCCCCGTCTCTCCCTCCAGGTATCAACCCCTCTGCCCCGTCTCTCCCTCCAGGTATCAACCCCCCCTGCCCCGTCTCTCCCTCCAGGTATCAAGTCCTCTGCCCCGTCTCTCCCTCCAGGTATCAACCCCTCTGCCCCGTCTCTCCCTCCAGGTATCAACCCCCTCTGCCCCGTCTCTCCCTCCAGGTATCAACCCCTCTGCCCCGTCTCTCCCTCCAGGTATCAACCCCCTCTGCCCCGTCTCTCCCTCCAGGTATCAACCCCCTGCCCCGTCTCTCCCTCCAGGTATCAAGTCCTCTGCCCCGTCTCTCCCTCCAGGTATCAACCCCTCTGCCCCGTCTCTCTCTCCAGGTATCAAGTCCTCTGCCCCGTCTCTCCCTCCAGGTATCAACCCCTCTGCCCCGTCTCTCCCTCCAGGTATCAAGTCCTCTGCCCCGTCTCTCCCTCCAGGTATCAACCCCTCTGCCCCGTCTCTCCCTCCAGGTATCAACCCCTCTGCCCCGTCTCTCCCTCCAGGTATCAACCCCCCTGCCCCGTCTCTCCCTCCAGGTATCAAGTCCTCTGCCCCGTCTCTCCCTCCAGGTATCAACCCCTCTGCCCCGTCTCTCTCTCCAGGTATCAAGTCCTCTGCCCCGTCTCTCCCTCCAGGTATCAACCCCTCTGCCCCGTCTCTCCCTCCAGGTATCAACCCCTCTGCCCCGTCTCTCCCTCCAGGTATCAAGTCCTCTGCCCCGTCTCTCCCTCCAGGTATCAACCCCTCTGCCCCGTCTCTCCCTCCAGGTATCAACCCCCTGCCCCGTCTCTCCCTCCAGGTATCAACCCCTCTGCCCCGTCTCTCCCTCCAGGTATCAACCCCCTGCCCCGTCTCTCCCTCCAGGTATCAAGTCCTCTGCCCCGTCTCTCCCTCCAGGTATCAACCCCTCTGCCCCGTCTCTCCCTCCAGGTATCAACCCCTCTGCCCCGTCTCTCCCTCCAGGTATCAACCCCTCTGCCCCGTCTCTCCCTCCAGGTATCAACCCCTCTGCCCCGTCTCTCCCTCCAGGTATCAACCCCCCTGCCCCGTCTCTCCCTCCAGGTATCAAGTCCTCTGCCCCGTCTCTCCCTCCAGGTATCAACCCCTCTGCCCCGTCTCTCTCTCCAGGTATCAAGTCCTCTGCCCCGTCTCTCCCTCCAGGTATCAACCCCTCTGCCCCGTCTCTCCCTCCAGGTATCAACCCCTCTGCCCCGTCTCTCCCTCCAGGTATCAAGTCCCTCTGCCCCGTCTCTCCCTCCAGGTATCAACCCCTCTGCCCCGTCTCTCCCTCCAGGTATCAACCCCTCTGCCCCGTCTCTCCCTCCAGGTATCAACCCCTCTGCCCCGTCTCTCCCTCCAGGTATCAACCCCTCTGCCCCGTCTCTCCCTCCAGGTATCAACCCCTCTGCCCCGTCTCTCCCTCCAGGTATCAACCCCTCTGCCCCGTCTCTCCCTCCAGGTATCAACCCCCCTGCCCCGTCTCTCCCTCCAGGTATCAAGTCATCTGCCCCGTCTCTCCCTCCAGGTATCAACCCCTCTGCCCCGTCTCTCCCTCCAGGTATCAACCCCTCTGCCCCGTCTCTCCCTCCAGGCATCAACCTATTCTTAATTTGCTTCCATTGGAAACGACACAGATGAATTATCTTGGGTTAGATATTAATATACTGGATGGCAATGTTCATGCAAAAAAAAAGTGTATTTCCAAGTGGAGATCTCTATACATATCTATGGTTTGAGCAGGCTGTCTGGTCCCCCAAGCACCTTGTGTCACCTAGCATCTCCTAACAACCTCTCCCCGTCTCTCCCCAGGTAAACAGGGCCAGTGTGTGTACCAGGGCATCACCATGTTTGAGCAGGCCGTCTGGTCCCCCAAGCCGTGTGTCACCTGTCTGTGTAGTGGAGGGGAGGTGCTGTGTGACGAGGTCACATGTCCTCCTCTACGATGTCACTTCCCCTACCCCACCACTGGGGAGTGCTGCCCTGTCTGCATGGACACAGGTAGGTGTTGTTGTCTTAATGATGTCGTTGTATCACTATCTAGCTTAACTTAGTTTAAAGGTCCAACAGAGTTTTATTTTTATCTCAATATCCAATCATTTCTGGGTAACAAATAAGTACCTTATCGTGATTGTTTTCAATTAAAATGGTCAAAATAAATAAATAAATGCTTACTCGCAAAGAGCAATTTCTTAAAAAAACTATTTTGCTAGGACTTTCTGTGAGTTGTCTGAGTGGGGAGGGGAAAACTGAACACTAGCTGTTATTGGCAGAGAGGATTGGAACTCTGTTTCTTATTGGTCTATTAACTAATTTACCACCTGGTGATGTCACCGGGCAGGCCAAAACACCAGGCAGGCCAAAACACCAGGCAGGTCAAAACACCAGGCAGGTCAAAACACCAGGCAGGCCAAAAGACCAGGCAGGTCAAAACACCAGGCAGGTCAAAACACCAGGCAGGCCAAAAGACCAGGCAGGTCAAAACACCAGGCAGGCCAAAACACCAGGCAGGCCAAAAGACCAGGCAGGTCAAAACACCAGGCAGGTCAAAACACCAGGCAGGCCAAAAGACCAGGCAGGTCAAAACACCAGGCAGGCCAAAAGACCAGGCAGGTCAAAACACCAGGCAGGTCAAAACACCAGGCAGGCCAAAAGACCAGGCAGGTCAAAACACCAGGCAGGCCAAAACACCAGGCAGGTCAAAACACCAGGCAGGCCAAAAGACCAGGCAGAACAAAACACCAGGCAGGCCAAAACACCAGGCAGGTCAAAACACCAGGCAGGCCAAAACACCAGGCAGAACAAAACTCCATCCCACCAAAACAGGCTGACTTTTCAAACAGCTCTTACACTAAAAGGGCTTTATCATAATTTTCACAATTTCACAGTATTATTCAGACTGTTTTCAGCAGCCATCAGACTGCTGAACACTTGAACTGGACTGACCACCTGCTCTGATTCTCTGCACCTTAGCACACACACACACACACACACACACACACACACACACACACACACACACACACACACACACACACACTGCTGCTACCAGACTCGTATTATACTGCTCAGTTTATACACTGCCCCCCCTGCCCCCTCCACTGCCCCCATCCCCCCTCCACTGCCCCCATCCCCCTCCACTGCCCCCTCCACTGCCCCCCTCCACTGCCCCCATCCCCCCTCCACTTGCCATTTCCTTTATGTTCTTCGTTTACTATGTCTTATTGTTGTTGCATTGTCCAGAAGGAACCTGCAAGTAAGCGTTTCATTGGATGATGTATACCATGCGTATCCCGTACATACGACTAATAAAAACACAGGAAAATCTGGTTTTTGACTGCGCTGGGCCTTTAACTATGGTGGTTCTATCTCCACTGACCTTGTCTTGTCCTATCATCAGCATTGGAAATAAGGCACAGATCTTACGAAGAACTCATCTGAAATACCAGTTAATACCTTTAGAACATTTTCATTGGTGGAGACATAACGTGACACTCTCTGGGTAATTTATGCTTCCCTCTTCTCCCTCCCTCTCTCCATCCTCCTCTCTAACACTCTGTGGTTCTGATTGGCTGGGCCAGCTTCCCGTGGCGACGTCCCTGACTTCTCTGGCGATTCCCCAGTAGCCAACGACCCTGACCCTGTGACCCCTGACCTTGACCCCATCCTTGACCCTGTGGTGCCCCACACGCAGGCCGAGATTGAGCTCCTCCTGAATAGAGAGGAGGAGGAGGAGAAGGAGAGGAGGCAGAAGGAGAGACAGAGGAGGCAGGAGGAGAGGAGGCAGAAGGAGGAGAGGAGGCGCGAGAAGGAGAGGAGGCGGATGGAAAAGGAAGAGCGGAGACAGGAGGACGCAAGGAGACTGAAGGAGGAGGAGGCCATGAAGGAGAAGGAGAGGAAGCTGGAGGAGGAGAGGAGAAGACATGAGGAGGAGCTGAAGGAGAAACTGAGGGAACTAGCGGAGCTGGAAGAGGAAGAGGAAGAGGAGAAGGAGGAGGAGGAGGAGGAGGAGATGGAATGGCTGCTGAGAGGAGATGTTTTCCAAATGTTTCCAGATGAGCCGACCGGAGAGGACCTCCTTCCTCCTCCCCTAGCTGAGCCCACTGACAGAGAAGAGGAGGGAGTGGTGGTATGCAGACCTGGGATCGCCCTCCCACTAGGTTGTGATATCTCTGATGTCACTGTGACGTGTGAGAACGCTAAACTGACCAACTTCCCTCCTCTGAACATCCCTGAACTCAAGTCCCTAAGTCTGGAGGGTAAGTGTGTGTGTGTGTGTCTGTGTCTGTGTCTGTGTCTGTGTCTGTGTCTGCGTGTGCGTGTCTGTGTGTGCACGTGCGTGCGCGCGTGCGTGCGTGTTATCCATCCCTGAGTCCCTGAGTCTGGATCCCGTGTGTTACAGCCATAGACCATACAGTAATATGATTACAGGTCTGTGCGTGCGTGTTATCCATCACTAGTCTGGATCCCGTGTGTTACAGCCATAGACCATACAGTAATATGTTTACAGGTCCTCAACTCCGTGGCCAGATAGGAATTACAATCACAACCACTCTAAACACAACAACTAAAACAATCCCTTTAACGACAAGGGAGTAGTTTGTTTGTTATGATTTGTTTTGGTGATACCTAATATGGCCACGTAGACTGAAGTTAACAGGAGAAAGAAACCTGAGGAGAAAGAAACCTGAGGATAGACTTCTCAGCTTCCCATGCTTGTTGGCTTATACTGCAATTATGGAGGCTTTGCATAATTAGGCAATAGAGGCACGCTATGAGAGTTGAGCCTTTGGACCATGTCTTGACTTGCCGGACACGTAGTCACGCAGAGTACAACAGAGTTATTCTAAACACATGTAGTGGCGTACCGCAGTTTTGCAAGGCCCCATTTAACTTCCTGTAATTCTACACGTTTCACTAAGAAGCTGAGAGAAAATGTTGCCGTTTTAAAGCTGAGTTGTTTCCAAAAAACCATCGTTACTAAAGTTGCACTTGAAAACACTTGTTATTTACCTACTGCCTCAGACTACTCGTAGAACTGCTAAGTGCGTCGTTAGATGCTTTTTTGCCATTCCGTGTCAGTTTAGAGAAGAGAAGACCTCAGCTAAACATACGCTACATGACCAAATTATGTGGACACCTGCTTGTCGAACATCTCATTCCAAAATCATAGGCATTAATATGGAGTTGGTCCCCCCTTTGCTGCTATAACAGCCTCCACTCTTCTGGGAAGGCTTTCCACTAGATGTTGGAACATTGCTGCGGGGACTTGCTTCCATTCAGCCACAAGAGCATTAGTGAGGTCGGGCACTGATGTTGGGCGATTAGGCCTGGCTCGCAGTCGGCGTTCCAATTCATCCCAAAGGTGTTCGATGGGGTTGAGGTCAGGGCTCTGTGCAGGCCAGACAAGTTCTTCCACACCGATCTCGACAAACAATTGATGTATGGACCTCGCTTTGTGCACGGGGGCATTGTCATGCTGAAACAGGAAAGGGCCTTCACCAAACTGTTGCCACAAAGTTGGAAGCACAGAATCGTCTAGAATGTCATTGTATGCTGTAGCGTTAAGATTTCCCTTCACTTGAACTAAGGAGCCTGAACCATGAAAAACAGCCCCAGATCATTATTCCTCCTCCACCAAACTTTACAGTTGGCACTATGCATTGGGGCAGGTAGCGTTCTCCTGGCGTCCGCCAAACCCAGATCCGTCCGCCGGACCGCCAGATGGTGAAGCGCGACATGCTAATGCACCATTCCTCTTCCCTACATAGAACAGGGCCCATAGGGCTCTATGTAGGGAATAAGGGGCCATTTGGGATGCAGGCTGGCTGTTTCATTAATCCTCCTCCACCAAACTTTACAGTTGGCACTATGCCAGAGTCCAATGGTGGCGAGCTTTACACCACTCCAGCCGACGCTTGGCATTGCGCGTGGGTGATCTTAGGCTTGTGTGCGGCTGCTCGGCCATGGAAACCCATTTCATGAAGCTCCCGATGAACAGTTATTGTGCTGACGTGGCTTCAGGAGGCAGTTTGGAACTCGGTAGTGAGTGTTGCAACCAGAAGGAGAGACGATTTCTACGCGCTACGGGCTTCAGCACTCGGCGGTCCCGTTCTGTTAGCTTGTGTGTCCTACCACTTCGCTCTGAGCCGTTGTTGCTCCTAGACGTTTCCACTTCACAATAACAGCACTTACAGTTGACCGGGGCAGCTCTAGCAGGGCAGAAATTTGACGAACTGACTTGTTGTTTGTCTATGGAGATTGCATGGCTGTATGCTCAATTTTATACATCTGTCAGCAACTGGCTAAAATCGCCAAATCCACTAATTTGAAGGGGTGTCTACATACTTTTGTCACCTTCTCACCAAGCTGCTTGGTGATGGTCTTGTAGCCCATTCCAGCCTTGTGTAGGTCTACAATCTTGTCCCTGACATCTTTGGAAAGCTCTTTGGTTTTGGTCATGGTGGAGAGTTTGGAATCTGATTGATTGATTGCTTCTGTGGACAGGTGTCTTTTATACAGGTAACAAACTGAGATTAGGAGCACTCCCGTTAAGAGTGTGCTCCTAATCTCAGCTCGTTACCTATATAAAAGACACCTGGGATTCAGAAATCTTTCTGATTGAGAGGGGGTCAAATACTTATTTCCCTCATTAAAATGCAAATCAATTTGTAAAATTTTTTACATGCGTTTTTCTGGATTTTGTTGTTGTTATTCTGTCTCTCACTGTTCAAATAAACCTACCATTAAAATTATAGACTGATCATTTCTTTGTCAGTGGGCAAACGTACAAAATCAGCAGGGGATCAAATACTTTTTTCCCTCACTGTATATATAGTGTATAAAGCCAGCTATGTTTCCCTGCTGTATATATAGTGTAATTGTAATCCAAACCCAACCTTCATTTACTAATGAGGTTCCAAACTCTGTTTTAGACGAGACTGACTTCATGACCAAAATTATCCTATTTACACTTTGTAGTCAATTTTGACACTAGAATAATTGTTTCTGACTCTTATCGATGCCACATAGGCCGTTTTCAAAAGGATTAGTTGTTTTTTTAGGGGCAGTCACTCTTTAAGGTAATGTTGAGCAGCTAATTAGTAGAATCAGTGTTAAATTGGGGTTGGACTGAACCTACAGGAAGGTAGATCTCCAGTAAAAAAAGTTGGGTAGGTCTGATCTAGCCAGAAGCATTGAGGATGATAATGTGATTTCATATTTCATATTTCATATTAATGTTTGTGCTGAACCACCAGGTAACTCCATCACAACCATCCCAGTAGGTGCGTTCAACGGCATCCCCAACCTGGAGTCCATCAACCTGGGAAAGAATAAGCTGACAACTGCTGGAATCGCCCCACACACCTTCAATGTAAGAGTCTTTCCTTCAAAATAAGAGTCTTTATCACAATTGCTTTCCGCACGCCTTCAGGGAAGAGTCTTTCCTTCAAAATATGAGTATTTTTCACAATGAGCCCCCACACACCTTCAAAGTAAGAGTCTCTTCTTCAAAATAAGAGTGCTTCACAACAAGCTCCGCACGCCTTTAAAGTAAGAGTCTCACCTTCATAATAAGAGTCTTTCTCTGCTGGCATCAGCCTGCACGCTTTCAAAGTAAGAGTCGCACCGGCTGCATCACTGCTAGGTATGGTGATAGCACCGCCCTGGATCGCATGGCGCTACAGAGGGTGGTGCGGACAGCCCAGTACATCACTGGGGCCGAGCTCCCTGCCATCCAGGACCTCTATACCAGGCGGTGTCAGAGGGTGGTGCGGACAGCCCACTACATCACTGGGGCCGAGCTCCCTGCCATCCAGGACCTCTATACCAGGCGGTGTCAGAGGGTGGTGCGGACAGCCCACTACATCACTGGGGCCGAGCTCCCTGCCATCCAGGACCTCTATACCAGGCGGTGTCAGAGGGTGGTGCGGACAGCCCAGTACATCACTGGGGCCGAGCTCCCTGCCATCCAGGACCTCTATACCAGGCGGTGTCAGAGGGTGGTGCGGACAGCCCAGTACATCACTGGGGCCGAGCTCCCTGCCATCCAGGACCCCTATACCAGGCGGTGTGAAATTAAGGCCCGGAAAATCGTTAGACTCCAGCCACCCAAGCCGTAGACTGTTCTCTCTGCTTCCGCACGGCAGGCGGTACCGGTGTATCAAGTCTGACACCAACAGGCTCCTGAACAGCTTCTATCCCCAAACCATAAGACTAAATTACTAACAAAATGGCCGCCCATATTTTATTCTTTTTTATTCTTATATTTTGCACTGACTCTTTTGCACACACACACACACACACACACACACACACACACACACACACACACACACACACACACACACACACACACACACAAATACTGTACATTCAATACTGATTTTCATGATGAAATCCCTGAGCGATGTCATTTACAAAATAGCCTCCAACACTCTACTCAGCAAATTGGATGTAGTCTATCACAGTGCCATCCGTTTAGTCACCAAAGCCCCATATAATACCCACCACTGTGACCTGTATGCTCTTGTTGGCTGCTCCTCACTACATATTCGTTGCCAAACCCACTGGCTCCAGGCCATCTATAAATCACTGCTAGGCAAATCCCTGCCTTGCCTTAGCTCATTGGTCACCATAGCAACACCCACCTGTAGTATGCGCTCCAGCAGGTATATCTCACTGGTCATCCCCAAAGCCAACACCTCCTTTGGCCGCCATTCCTTCCAGTTCTCTGCTGCCAATGACAGGAACGAACTGCAAAAATCTCTGAAGCTGGAGACTCTTATCTCCCTCACTAACTTTAAGCATCAGTTGTCAGAGCAGCTTACCGATCACTGCACCTGTACACAGCCCATCTGTAATTAGCCCACCCAACTACCTCATCCCCATATTGTTATTTATTTTGCTCATTTGCACCCCAATATCTCCTGCACATCATCTCTTGCATATCTATCATTCCAGTGTTAATACTAATTGTAATTATTTTGCTACATTTGCACACACTGTATATATATTTTCTGTTGTATTTTTGACTTTATGTTTTGTTTTACCCCATATGTAACTCTGTGTTGTTTTTATTGCACTGCTTTGCTTTATCTTGGCCAGGTCGCAGTTGTAAATGAGAACTTGTTCTCAACTGGCTTACCTGGTTAAATAAAGGTGAAATACAAAAATAATTAAAAATAATAATAATATTAAATACTATTATTGCACACAGTCCATGCAACATATTATGGGACTTGTTAAGCAACATTTTTACTCCTGAACTTGGGTTGAATATTTACTGACTCAAGACTTTTCATTTCTTATTAATTAGTACAATTTCAAAAAATATACTCCGCTTTGACATTATGGAGTATTGTGTGTAGGCCAGTGACAAAAAAATCTCAAAATAATTTATATTTACATTTAATCCATTTTAAATTCAGGATGTAACATTTTAAAAATGTTTTGTATGCTTAGATTATATTATTTTATACTAATACACTTTTGTTTCACAAGTAATAAAAAAAAGAAAAAAAAGAAGAGGGGTCAAAATTATTGGTTCTCCTGTTTTCTATACTCCAGCACTTCCCCTCCTCTCCTTCTGGATCTTAGACCATTCCTCCGTACAGAATATTTCCAGATCCTTGATATCCTTCATCTCTGCTTATGGACCGCTCTCTTCAATTCAAACCACAGGTTTTCAATGGGGTTCAAGTCCGGAGACTGAAATGGCCATTGCAAAATGTTGATTTTGTGGTCAATTATCAATTTCTTGTGGATTGGGGTTATTATCTTGCTGAAATGGAAGATCCACTTGTGGCAGAGGCAACCAGGTTGTTGGCTCTGTTCCAATCCAACCAGGTCTTTGGCTCTGTTCCAATCCAACCAGGTCTTTGGCTCTGTTCCAATCCAACCAGGTCTTTGGCTCTGTTCCAATCCAACCAGGTGTTTGGCTCTGTTCCAACCCAACCAGGTCTTTGGCTCTGTTCCAGTCCAACGAGGTTGTTGGCTCTGTTCCAAACCAACCAGGTCTTTGGCTCTGTTCCAGTCCAACGAGGTTGTTGGCTCTGTTCCAATCCAACCAGGTCTTTGGCTCTGTTCCAGTCCAACCAGGTTGTTGGCTCTGTTCCAATCCAACCAGGTTGTTGGCTCTGTTCCAGTCCAACCAGGTTGTTGGCTCTGTTCCAATCCAACCAGGTCTTTGGCTCTGTTCCAGTCCAACGAGGTTGTTGGCTCTGTTCCAATCCAACCAGGTCTTTGGCTCTGTTCCAGTCCAACCAGGTTGTTGGCTCTGTTCCAATCAAACCAGGTTGTTGGCTCTGTTCCAGTCCAACCAGGTTGTTGGCTCTGTTCCAATCCAACCAGGTTTTTGGCTCTGTTCCAATCCAACCAGGTCTTTGGCTCTGTTCCAATCCAACCAGGTCTTTGGCTCTGTTCCAGTCCAACCAGGTTGTTGGCTCTGTTCCAATCCAACCAGGTCTTTGGCTCTGTTCCAATCCAACCAGGTCTTTGGCTCTGTTCCAGTCCAACCAGGTTGTTGGCTCTGTTCCAATCCAACCAGGTCTTTGGCTCTGTTCCAGTCCAACCAGGTTGTTGGCTCTGTTCCAATCCAACCAGGTTTTTGGCTCTGTTCCAGTCCAACCAGGTTGTTGGCTCTGTTCCAATCCAAGTGCCAATGCCGTTTAGGGATACACTACGTTTTTATTTTCTATTTCCAACCAGCTAGATCCCCAAATGTGAGGATCTAGAGACAGTCAGGAAGTTTCTAGAATAACAATAAAGCCTGATTTTGTTAACAAGAAACTCCCTATCATGACAGAGTGCCAACATCGACAGTTTTATATCCAAACCCCACCCACCCCACTGCCAAGGGTCAAGCACACCTAGATGCATGCACGCACACACACGCACGCACGAACACACACAAGCGTTGTTAATGTTGTTCATGTTTGTTGGTCAGGGTCTGAAGTTCCTGAGCCGTCTGTACCTGGACAACAACCTCCTAGAGACGGTCCCAATGGATCTCCCATCCACACTACAGGAGCTGAAGATCAACGAGAACCACCTCAAAGGGATCGAAGAGAACAGCTTCCAAGGTAATACAAAGAAATAACAAATCTGCTTGCTGCTAGTTACTGGACAAAAAGCCAAATTACTTTTCAATCTTCTTTTCAAATCAAATCAAATTTTAGGTGTAGACCTTACAGTGAAATGCTTACTTACAAGCCCTTAACCAACAATGCAGTTCAAGAAATAGAGTTAAGAAAATATGTACTGATTTAAAAATAAAAAAATAAAAAAAATAAAAAGAAGAAAAAAAATAATAACACAATAAAATAACAATAATGAGGCTATATACAGGGGATACCGGTACCGAGGCTATATACAGGGGATACCGGTACCGAGGCTATATACAGGGGATACCGGTACCGAGGCTATATACAGGGGGTACCGGTACCGAGGCTATATACAGGGGATACCGGTACAGAGTCAATGTGCGGGGGTACAGGTTAGTCGAGGTAATTTGTACATATAGGTAGGGGTAAAGTGACTATGCATAGATAATAAACAGCGAATAGCAGCAGTGTAAAAACAAAGGGGGGGTTGGCAATGTAAATAGTCCAGGTGGCCATTAATTGTTCAGCAGTCTAATGGCTTGGGTGACTGGAGTCTTTGACCATTTTTTAGGCCTTCCTCTGACACCGCCTGGTATAGAGGTCCTGGATGGCAGGAAGCTTGGCCCCAGTGATGTACTGGGCCTTCCTCTGACACCGCCTGGTATAGAGGTCCTGGATGGCAGGAAGCTTGGCCCCAGTGATGTATTGGGCCATATGCACTACCCCATGTAGCGCCTTACGGTCAGATGGCGAGCAGTTGCCATATCAGGCGGTGATGCAACCTGTCAGGATGCTCTCGATGGTGCAGCTGTATAACTTTTTGAGGATCTGGGGACCCAAATCTTTTCAGTCTCCTGAGAGGGAAAAGGTGTTGTCGTGCCCTCTTCACGACTGTCTTGGTGTGTTGGGACCATGATAGTTCGTTGGTGATGTGGACACCAAGGAACTTGAAACCCGCTGCACTACAGACCCGTCGATGTTAATGGAGGTCTGTTTGACCCGCCTTTTCCTGTAGTCAACGATCAGCTCCTTTGTCTTGCTCATATTGAGGGAGAGGTTGTTGTCCTGGCACCACACTGCCAGGTCTCTGACCTCCTCCCTCTAGGCTGTCTCATCGTTGTCGGTGATCAGGCCTACCACTGTTGTATCATCAGCAAACTTAATGATGGTGTTGGAGTCGTGCCTGGCCACGCAGTCATGGGTGAACAGGGAGTACAGGAGGGGACTGAGCACGCACCACTGAAAGGGCCCCGTGTTGAGGATCAGCGTGGCAGATGTGTTGTTACCTACCCTTACCACCTGGGGGCGGCCCGTCAGGAAGTCCAGGATCCAGTTGCAGAGGGAGGTGATTAGTCCCAGGGTACTTAGATTAGTGATGAGCTTTGAGGGCACTATGGTGTTGAACGCTGAGCTGTAGTCAATGAACAGCATTCTCACATAGGTGTTCCTTTTGTCCAGGTGGGAAAGGGCAGTGTGGAGTCCGATTGAGATTGTGTAATCTGTGGCTCTGTTGGGGCGGTATGCAAATTGGAGTGGGTCTAGGGTTTCTGGGATAATGATGTTGATGTGAGCCATGACCAGACTTTCAAAGCACTTCATGGCTACCGATGTGAGTGCTACGGGGCGGTAATCATTTAGGCAGGTTACCTTCGCTTCTTTGGGCACAGGGACTATGGTGGTCTGCTTGAAACATGTTGGTATTACAGACTCAGACAGGGAGAGGTTGAAAATGTCAGTGAAGACACTTGCCAGTTGGTCCACGCATGCTCTGAGTACACGTCCTGGTAATCAGTCTGTGAATGTTGACCTGTTTAAAGGTCTTACTCACGTCGGCTACGGAGAGTGTGATCACAGTCGTCTGGAACAGCTGGTGCTCTCATGCATGCTTCAGTGTTGCTTACCTCAAAGCGAGCATAAAATACATTTAGCTCTTCTGTTAGGCTTGTGTCACTGGGCAGCTCGCGGCTGTGTTTCCCTTTGTAGTCCATAATAGTTTGCAAGCCCTGCCACATCCGACGAGCGTCAGAGCCGGTGTAGTTGGGGGCATTTCAGGCCATATAATGCTTCAATCTAAAATACTTTGACAGCACAAACGTAAATAATTGTCATTGGAAGTGGCTAAAACTATGAACAAACACAGGTCTGAGATTTATATGAAAATATTTTAATTGCTGTGTAATTTCTGGAAGGTCTGAGCAACCTGTTGACCTTGGAGTTGGAGGGGAATGTCCTGAGTGAAGGGAATGTGGATCCTCTAGCTTTCAGCCCCCTCTCCCAGCTCTCCTACCTCCGTCTGGGCAGAAACCACTTCAGGATCGTCCCCCAGGGCTTGCCCCCATCTCTACTGGTGAGCTTTATCAATTTTATCAATTTATTTCTGTGGATGGAAATTCCTTGGATAAAACGAAGGTACATTTCGTATTTCCTCAAGGCTCTGTTCTTGGACCACTACATTAATTTTCTCTGCGATTTTAGTCATAAACACAGTGTATATTTTCACTGCTAAGTGGACGATACACATTTCGATGAAACATGGTGAAGCAACTGCAACCTTTTTCTTGATAAAAAGTCTAATCCAGGACTCACTCTCATGCTCTTGTTAAAGGCAAGGCGCCGTGTCAGTCCAGGAAGGAGTGGCTCTGGCAGACATTTTCTCCTTAAAACTACCACTGAGGTCTACTTTGAACAAACATACCAATTATGGCTAACCCAAACAGTCAGGGTTACCACAGACATGGAGGCCTGCTTGACTTAACATCCAGTATAACATGTTCAATAACAGCAGCTGTGTTGTTGTGTATATTACACTAGAGGAAGGAAGGGCCTCAACACAGCATCTCTCTTAGAAGAAGGAAGGGCCTCAACACAGCATCTCTCTTAGAGGAAGGAAGGGCCTCAACACAGCATCTCTCTTAGAGGAAGGAAGGGCCTCAACACAGCATCTCTCATAGAGGAACAAAAGGCCTCAACACAGCATCTCTCTTAGAGGAAGGAAGGGCCTCAACACAGCATCTCTCATAGAGGAAGGAAGGGCCTCAACACAGCATCTCTCTTAGAGGAAGGAAGGGCCTCAACACAGCATCTCTCTTAGAGGAAGGAAGGGCCTCAACACAGCATCTCTCTTAGAGGAAGGAAGGGCCTCAACACAGCATCTCTCTTAGAGGAAGGAAGGGCCTCAACACAGCATCTCTCATAGAGGAACAAAAGGCCTCAACACAGCATCTCTCTTAGAGGAAGGAAGGGCCTCAACACAGCATCTCTCTTAGAGGAAGGAAGGGCCTCAACACAGCATCTCTCTTAGAGGAAGGAAGGGCCTCAACACAGCATCTCTCTTAGAGGAAGGAAGGGCATCAACACAGCATCTCTCTTAGAGGAAGGAAGGGCCTCAACACAGCATCTCTCTTAGAGGAAGGAAGGGCCTCAACACAGCATATCTCTTAGAGGAAGGAAGGGCCTCAACACAGCATCTCTCTTAGAGGAAGGAAGGGCCTCAACACAGCATCTCTCTTAGAGGAAGGAAGGGCCTCAACACAGCATCTCTCATAGAGAAAGGAAGGGCCTCAACACAGCATCTCTCATAGAGAAAGGAAGGGCCTCAACACAGCATCTCTCTTAGAGGAAGGAAGGGCCTCAACACGGCATCTCTCTTAGAGGAAGGAAGGGCCTCAACACAGCATCTCTCTTAGAGGAAGGAAGGGCCTCAACACAGCATCTCTCATAGAGAAAGGAAGGGCCTCAACACAGCATCTCTCATAGAGAAAGGAAGGGCCTCAACACAGCATCTCTCTTAGAGGAAGGAAGGGCCTCAACACAGCATCTCTCATAGAGAAAGGAAGGGCCTCAACACAGCATCTCTCATAGAGGAAGGAAGGGCCTCAACACAGCATCTCTCTTAGAGGAAGGAAGGGCCTCAACACAGCATCTCTCTTAGAGGAAGGAAGGGCCTCAACACAGTATCTCTCTTAGAGGAAGGAAGGGCCTCAACACAGCATCTCTCTTAGAGGAAGGAAGGGCCTCAACACAGCATCTCCATTCTTCATTGTATGGTTCTGTTTCTTTTCAGGAGGTTTATCTTGAGAACAACCTGATAGAAGAGATATCCGACTCAGTCTTCAACCAAACCACTAACCTGAACGTGGTCTCACTGAGACACAACAGACTGGATGAGTCCAGGATAGCACCTCTAGCATGGATCAACCACAAGTAAGAAAACAGTAGGATTTCAGAAGTCTTCTTTTTCTTATCAATGAATCTTACAGAGAATAACATATTTTCCTTTCTTTTCTCTTTCATGTGTGGGTTCTCTCTCTGCCTCTCTCTCTCTGTCTCTCTCTGTCTCTCTCTCTCTCTCTCTCTCTGTCTCTCTCTCTCTCTCTCTGTCTCTGTCTCTGTCTCTGTCTCTGTCTCTGTCTCTCTCTGTCTCTGTCTCTGTCTCTCTCTGTCTCTCTCTGTCTCTGTCTCTCTCTCTCTCTCTCTGTCTCTGTCTCTGTCTCTGTCTCTCTCTCTCTCTCTCTCTGCTCTCTGTCTCTGTCTCTGTCTCTGTCTCTGTCTCTCTCTCTCTCTGTCTCTCTCTCTCTCTGTCTCTCTCTGTCTCTGTCTCTGTCTCTGTCTCTGTCTCTGTCTCTCTCTCTCTCTCTCTCTCTCTCTCTCTCTCTCTCTCTCTCTCTCTCTCTCTCTCTCTCTGTCTCTCTGTCTCTCTCTCTGTCTCTCTCTCTCTCTGTCTCTCTCTCTCTCTCTCTCTCTCTCTCTCTCTCTCTCTCCCTGTCTGTCTGTCTCTCTCTGTCTCTGTCTCTGTCTCTGTCTCTGTCTCTGTCTCTGTCTCTGTCTCTATCTCTGTCTCTGTCTCTGTCTCTGTCTGTCTCTGTCTCTGTCTCTGTCTCTGTCTCTGTCTCTGTCTCTCTGTCTCTCTCTGTCTCTCTCTGTCTCTCTCTCTCTGTCTCTCTCTCTCTGTCTCTCTCTCTCTCTGTCTCTCTCTGTCTCTCTCTCTCTCTCGCTCTCTCTCTCACATCAGGAACCTGGAGTCCATTGACCTATCCTACAACCGTCTGTACCTGGTCCCATCCTACCTGCCCAGAGCTCTGGTCCACCTGGTCTTGGTAGGGAACCAGATCGAGAGGATCCCAGGTATTTGTCACATTGATGACAAGTGTTTTAAGTAATACTTCTAAGTGCTATCCTCTGGGAATACAATGTTCATCTTGTTCTATGTTTTAATTCAGGGTTTGTGTTTGCCCACATGGAGCCGGGCATAGAGTACCTGTACCTGTCCTACAACAAGCTGGATGGGGAGGGGGTTGAGCCACAGTCCTTCTTGGGCACGTACACCTCCATGACAGAGCTGTGTTTAGACCACAACCAGCTGATCACGGTTCCCCCTGGTATCAACCAGATGAGCACTCTGCACTTCCTCCGCCTCAATGACAACAAAATTAGGTATTGGGATTGTTACTGTACACTGACGTAAATGTTTATAGATGCACCATTTCACCATGTGCTGTTTCAATAGACACACTAGCTACAGTACGCTGACCGCAGTGACAACCCTGTAGTTATTTGTACCAAGGCGATGAAGTAAGGAAATTCAAGTGATTGATCATTGGGCTATAATAACCAAGTGATATAACCATATTTGCAGATCTGAACCTTCCCTTTCTGATCAGTTTGTAGTTTTGGGAGAGGAGCATGATTTGAATAGGCCTTCACAGAACACATAACAAGATTGATCAATTCAAGAGTATTGACTTTCTTCTTGACAACCAGTCCAGTACACAGAGTATAGGTAATCTCTTCATGATGTATAACCAATCACTTTTCAACATGTTACAGGACGTTTGCAGAGGATGCTATCTGTGACCCCCAGAAGGACGAGGATGTTAACATAGTGACGCTGCGTCTGGAGAACAACTACATCGACCCCAGGAAGGTGTCCCTCACCGCCTTCTCCTGCGTACGATCCTACTCTAGCATCGTCTTGAAACCTCAGTGGACCAAGTAACATGCTTCTTTTAACACTGTGTTATTATATTAAAAGTAAAAAAAAAAAAAAAAAGGTAACTAAATCGCCAGTTGTGTTGAAACCTCAGTGGATGAAGTAAAATGCTTCTAACATTGTGGCTGAATTCCGAACAGACCCCTTAGCCGCTTCCCCTGTAGATCTGATAGGTGGAAACAATATGGCTACATTTCCACAAAGCTAATCAGATGGCAAGATCAAGTAATAATCATATTGGTTCAGCCAATCACAAAGGAAGAATAATAAATGACCACGATCCTCTCAGATCAACAGGAAGTCCACGTGGAATTCAGCCTCTGTCTGCTATTCTAGTAAAAGTCCAAAACCAAATAAACTGTCACTGGCCGTGTCCGAAATCTGTCAGGTATGGGTATTGACAGTCTATCACTAAATCACCACCACCAGCCTCCAACTGTATCTCATTATTACCTAGAGATGCTTACAACCTGCTGATGGTCACTTTGACAGAGCGCCACAGTTCCTGCTACACATGTTAATATTACCGTAAAGTAAAAGGTCGAATCGAACCGATTTACCTTCTTAACGAGCGGGTCATGACCCACAGTAGGGAAAGACTCCACTGTTGTACAGTGCCTTGCAAAAGTATTCAGCCCCCTTGGATTTCTTCACATTTTATTGTGTTACAAAGTGGGATTAAAATGTATTTAATTGTCTTTTTTTTGTCAACAATCTACACAAAATACTCTGTAATGTCAAAGTGGAAGAAAATTTTGAACATATTTTAAGAATTAATAAAAAATTCAATCACTAAAATATAGTCGTTGCTTAAGTACTCAGCTCCCTCAGTCAATACATGTTAGAAACACCTTTAGCATCAATTACAGCTGTGATTGTGCAATATTTGCCCATTCATCTTTTCATAATTCTTCAAGCTCTGTCAACATGTTTGGGATCGTGGCTAGACAGCCATTTTAAGTCTTGGATTTTCAAGCAGATTTAAGTCCAAACTGTAACTTGGTCACTCACTGACATTCAATGTCGTCTTGGTAAGCAACTCCAGTGTAGATTTTTTCCTTGTGTTGTAGGTTATTGTCCTGCTGAAAGGTGAATTCCTCTCCCAGTCTCTGGTGTAATGCAGACTGAAACAGGTTTTCCTTTAGGGTCTTTCCTGTGCTTAACTCCATCCCGTTTCTTTTTATCCTGAAAAACTCCCCAGTATTTGCCGATGTCAAGCATTCCCATACCATGATGCAGCCACCACCATGCTTGAAAATAAGGAAGCAGTTACTCAGTGACGTGTTGTTGGATTTGCCCCAAATATATTACTTTGCATCTAAGCCAAAAAGTTAATTGCTTTGCCACATTTTTAGTAGTATTACTTTAGTGCCTTGTTGCAAACAGGATGCATGTTTTGGAATATTTACATTCTCTATATTTGTATTTCTCTTTTAACCCTGTAATTTAGGTCATTATTGTGGAGTCACTACAATGTTATTGATCCATCCTCAGTTCTTTCCATCACAGCCATTAAACTCGGTAACTGTTTTAATATCATCAATGACCTCATGGTAAGAGAGCAGTTTCCTTCCTGTCCTGCAGCTCAGTTCAGAAGGATGACTGCATCTTTGATGTGTCTGGGTGGTCCTCTGTAGATCAATTGGTAGAGCATGGCTCTTGTAACGCCAGGGTAGTGGGTTCGATCCCCGGGACCACCCATACGTAAAAATGTATGCGCACATGACTGTAAGTCGCTTTGGATAAAAGCATCTGCTAAATGGCATATTATTATTATTATTATTATATTATGTTTTAATACATAACCCACAGCATCATTATTAACTTCACCATGCTTAAAGAGATGTTACATGTTTGATTTGTTATTGTGGTGTAATACAGTGCCATCAGAAAGTATTCACACCCGTTGACTTTTTCCACATTTTGTTGTGTTACAGCCTGAATTTAAAAACGGATTAAATTGAGATTTTGTTTCACTGGCCTACACAGAATACCCCATAATGTCAAAGTGGAATTATGTTTTTAGGGATATAGTGGATAGGGGGGATATAGTGGATAGGGGGATATAGTGGATAGGGGGGATATAGTGGATAGGGGGATATAGTGGATAGGGGGGATATAGTGGATAGGGGGGATATAGTGGATAGGGGGATATAGGGATAGGGGGATATAGTGGATAGGGGGATATAGTGGATAGGGGGGATATAGTGGATAGGGGGATATAGTGGATAGGGGGATATAGTGGATAGGGGGATATAGTGGATAGGGGGATATAGTGGATAGGGGGGATATAGTGGATAGGGGGATATAGTGGATAGGGGGATATAGTGGATAGGGGGATATAGTGGATAGGGGGATATAGTGGATAGGGGGGATATAGTGGATAGGGGGATATAGTGGATAGGGGGATATAGTGGATAGGGGATATAGTGGATAGAGGGATATAGGGATAGGGGGGATATAGTGGATAGGGGGATATAGTGGATAGGGGGATATAGGGATAGGGGGGATATAGTGGATAGGGGGATATAGTGGATAGAGGGATATAGTGGATAGAGGGATATAGGGATAGGGGGGATATAGTGGATAGGGGGATATAGTGGATAGGGGGATATAGGGATAGGGGGGATATAGTAGATATGGGGGATATAGTGGATAGGGGGGATATAGTGGATAGGGGGATATAGTGGATAGAGGGATATAGGGATAGGGGGGATATAGTGGATAGGGGGATATAGTGGATAGGGGGGATATAGTGGATAGGGGGGATATAGTGGATAGAGGGATATAGGGATAGGGGGGATATAGTGGATAGGGGGATATAGTGGATAGGGGGATATAGGGATAGGGGGATATAGTGGATAGGGGGATATAGTGGATAGGGGGATATAGTGGATAGGGGGATATAGTGGATAGGGGAATATAGTGGATAGGGGGATATAGTGGATAGGGGGATATAGGGATAGGGGGATATAGTGGATAGGGGGGATATAGTGGATAGGGGGGATATAGTGGATAGGGGGATATAGTGGATAGGGGGATATAGTGGATAGGGGGATATAGTGGATAGGGGGATATAGGGATAGGGGGATATAGTGGATAGGGGGATATAGTGGATAGGGGGATATAGTGGATGGGGGATATAGTGGATAGGGGGATATAGTGGATAGGGGATATAGTGGATAGGGGGGATATAGTGGATAGGGGGATATAGGGATAGGGGGGATATAGTGGATAGGGGGATATAGTGGATAGGGGATATAGGGATAGGGGAATATAGGGATAGGGGGGATATAGTGGATAGGGGGATATAGTGGATAGGGGATATAGTGGATAGGGGGATATAGGGATAGGGGGATATAGTGGATAGGGGGATATAGTGGATACGGGGGATATAGGGATTGGGGGGATATAGTGGATAGGGGGATATAGTGGATAGGGGGATATAGTGGATAGGAGGGATATAGTGGATAGGGGGATATAGTGGATAGGGGGATATAGTGGATAGGGGGATATAGTGGATAGGGGGGATATAGTGGATAGGGGGGATATAGTGGATAGGGGGATATAGTGGATAGGGGGGATATAGTGGATAGGAGGGATATAGTGGATAGGGGGATATAGGGATAGGGGGGATATAGGGATAGGGGGGATATAGTGGATAGGGGGGATATAGTGGATAGGGGGATATAGGGATAGGGGGATATAGTGGATACGGGGGATATAGGGATTGGGGGGATATAGTGGATAGGGAGATATAGTGGATAGGGGGATATAGTGGATAGGAGGGATATAGTGGATAGGGGGATATAGTGGATAGGGGGATATAGTGGATAGGGGGATATAGTGGATAGGGGGATATAGTGGATAGGGGGATATAGTGGATAGGGGATATAGTGGATAGGGGGATATAGTGGATAGGAGGGATATAGTGGATAGGGGGATATAGTGGATAGGGGGATATAGTGGATAGGGGGGATATAGTGGATAGGGGGATATAGTGGATAGGGGATATAGTGGATAGGGGGATATAGTGGATAGGGGGGATATAGTGGATAGGGGGATATAGTGGATAGGGGGGATATAGTGGATAGGGGGGATATAGGGATAGGGGGGATATAAGGATAGGGGGGATATAGTGGATAGAGAGATATAGTGGATAGGGGGATATAGTGGATAGGGGGATATAGTGGATAGGGGGATATAGTGGATAGGGGGATATAGTGGATAGGGGGGATATAGTGGATAGGGGGATATAGTGGATAGGGGGGATATAGTGGATAGGGGGGATATAGTGGATATATCCCCCTATCCACTGTCTCAGCCTCCAGTATTTATGCTGCAGTAGTTTATGTGTCGGGGGGCTGGGGTTAGTTGGTTATACCTGGAGTACTTCTCCTGTCTTATCCAGTGTCCTGTGTGAATTTAAGTATGCTCTCTCTAATTCTCTCGTTCTCTCTTTCTCTCTGAGAACCTGAGCCCTAGGACCATACGTCAGGACTACCGGGCATGCTGACACTTTGCTGTCCCCAGTCCGCCTGGCCTTGCTGCTATTCCAGTTTCAACTGTTCTGCCTGCGGTTACGAAACCCCTACCTGTCCCAGACCTGCTGTTTTCAACTCTTAATGATCGGCTATGAAAAGCCAACTGAGAGACCTGAGCCCTAGGACCATACGCCGGGACTACCGGCCGTGGTGACTCCTTGCTGTCCCCAGTCCGCCTGGCCTTGCTGCTATTCCAGTTTCAACTGTTCTGCCTGCGGTTATGGAACCCCTACCTGTCCCAGACCTGCTGTTTTCAACTCTTAATGATCGGCTATGAAAAGCCAACTGAGATTTATTCCTGATTATTATTTGACCATGCTTGTCACTTATGAACATTTTTGAACATCTTGGCATGGTTCTGTTATAATCTCCACCCGGCACAGCCAGAAGAGGACTGGCCACCCCTCATAGCCTGGTTCCTCTCTAGGTTTCTTCCTAGGTTTTGGCCTTTCTAGGGAGTTTTTCCTAGCCACCGTGCTTCTACACCTGCATTACTAGCTGTTTGGGGTTTTAGGCTGGGTTTCTGTACAGCACTTCGAGATATTAGCTGATGTACGAAGGGCTATATAAAATAAAATTGATTGAAAATTGATTGATAGGGGGGATATAGGGATAGGGGGATATAGTGGATAGGGTGATATAGGGATAGGGGGGATATAGTGGATAGGGGGATATAGTGGATAGGGGGGATATAGTGGATAGGGGGATATAGTGGATAGGGGGATATAGTGGATAGAGGGATATAGGGATAGGGGGATATAGTGGATAGGGGGATATAGTGGATAGGGGGGATATAGTGAATAGGGGGATATAGTGGATAGGAGGGATATAGTGGATAGGGGGGATATAGTGGATAGGGGGGATATAGTGGATAGGGGGGATATAGTGGATAGGGGGATATAGTGGATAGGGGGATATAGTGGATAGGGGGATATAGTGGATAGGGGGATATAGTGGATAGGGGGATATAGTGAATAGGGGGATATAGTGGATAGGAGGGATATAGTGGATAGGGGGATATAGTGGATAGGGGGATATAGTGGATAGGGGGATATAGTGGATAGGGGGGATATAGTGGATAGGGGATATAGTGGATAGGGGGATATAGTGGATAGGGGGATATAGTGGATAGGGGGGATATAGTGGATAGGGGGATATAGTGGATAGGGGGGATATAGTGGATAGGGGGATATAGTGGATAGGGGGGATATAGGGATTGGGGGATATAGTGGATAGGGGGATATAGTGGATAGGGGGATATAGTGGATAGGGGGATATAGTGGATAGGGGATATAGTGGATAGGGGGGATATAGGGATAGGGGGATATAGTGGATAGGGGATATAGTGGATAGGGGGATATAGTGGATAGGGGGATATAGTGGATAGGGGGATATAGTGGATAGGGGGATATAGTGGATAGGGGGGATATAGTGGATAGGGGGATATAGGGATAGGGGGATATAGTGGATAGGGGATATAGTGGATAGGGGGGATATAGTGGATAGGGGGATATAGTGGATAGGGGGATATAGTGGATAGGGGGATATAGTGGATAGGGGGGATATAGTGGATAGGGGGGATATAGTGGATAGGGGGGATATAGTGGATAGGGGGGATAAGTTGCATCAGTATATTTATACGTTATTACGAGTACTTTCTTCTCAACTGAGTTATTTCACAACGCTTCAATCATTCTCAAAGAACACATACAGTACAACCACACATGGAGCCCCGTGGAAGGGAAACAGAACAACCACACATGGAGCCCCGTGGAAGGGAAACAGAACAACCACACATGGAGCCCTGTGGAAGGGAAACAGAACAACCACACATGGAGCCCTGTGGAAGGGAAACAGAACAACCACACATGGAGCCCTGTGAAAGGGAAACAGAACAACCCCACATGGAGCCCTGTGGATGGGAAACAGAACAACCACACATGGAGCCCTGTGGAAGGGAAACAGAACAACCACACATGGAGCCCCGTGGAAGGGAAACAGAACAACCACATGGAGCCCTGTGGAAGGGAAACAGAACAACCACACATGGAGCCCTGTGGAAGGGAAACAGAACAACCACACATGGAGCCCTGTGGAAGGGAAACAGAACAACCACACATGGAGCCCCGTGGAAGGGAAACAGAACAACCACACATGGAGCCCTGTGGAAGGGAAACAGAACAACCACACATGGAGCCCTGTGGAAGGGAAACAGAACAACCACACATGGAGCCCTGTGGAAGGGAAACAGAACAACCACACATGGAGCCCTGTGGAAGGGAAACAGAACAACCACACATGGAGCCCTGTGGACGGGAAACAGAACAACCACACATGGAGCCCTGTGGAAGGGAAACAGAACAACCACACATGGAGCCCTGTGGAAGGGAAACTTTTAGTTTCAGTGTTTCAAATCTGTCTGCTGCATCACTTCTACTTGGCTGGCTAAGATTCAAAAGTGGGGATATGAATTTATAAAAGCTAAATTAAATAATTGTATTATTGATAAGATCATACAAGTGGAAGTAACTGTTTTTTTCATACCTTTAATAAAACTCATGATGTAGTACAACTCAAATAAAGAAGTCTTCATTTTGGTTATGGTACATTTACTGATTTAATGAACCATTCTATTTATGGACTGAGGAGCTAACTTCATCATCCAGAACGTCCCTAAGCAACCTACGCCGATGCTCCCCAGACCCCGATGACAAGGGCTACGTCCCAAATTGCACCCAATTTCCTATATGGAAATAAAATGCTGTCCCACCTGTTGATGTCACTACCGAAACACACACATTAAAAGACTGTAGAACGAATGTGCCCCACCCCTACACATATCACCATGTGATGAGACTGTAGAACGAATGTACTTTAAGCCACACCCCTACAAATATCACCAGGTGATGGGATTGGCCGACTAATCAACATCTATTTGGCCAAAACATAGACGTCTATAATGTGCTCTACTGTAATGTACTGTACTATACTATACTCTATGTACTATACTCTACTGTATTGTACTGTACTCTACTATAATGTACTGTACTGTACTGTATTCTACTGTATTGTACTGTACAAGGCCGGTGAAGTTCTTCCACACCGATCTGATCCTCTGCAGCAGAGGTAACTCTGGGTCTTCCATTCCTGTGGCGGTCCTCATGAGAGCTAGTTTCATCATGGCGCTTGATGGTTTTTGTGACTGCAGTTGAAGAAACTTTCAACGTTTTTGAAATGTTCCATATTGACTGACCTTCATGTCTTAAAGTAATGATGGACTGTCGTTTCTCTTTGCTTATTTGAGCTGTTCTTGCCATAATATGGACTTGGTCTTTTACCAAAAAGGGCTATCTTCTGTATGCCACCACTACCTTGTCACAACACAAATGATTGGCTCAAACGCATTAAGAAGGAAATAAATTACACACATTAACTTTTAACAAGGCACACCTGTTAATTGAAATGCATTCCAGGTGACTACCTCACGAAGCTGGTTGAGAGAATGCCAAGAGTGTGCAAAGCTGTCATCAAGGCAAAGGGTGGCTATTTGAAGAATCTCAAATATAACATATATTTTGTTTACTACATGATTCCATATGTGTTATTTCATAGTTTTGATGTCTTCACTATTATTCTACAATGTAGAAAATAGTAAAACATAAAGAAAAACCCTTGAACGAGTAGGTGTGTCCAAACTTTTGACTGGTACTGTATATACCTGGATTTGTCCTATAGAAACTCTCCTTTTCGTTACAAAACGTTTGTCCATTTTGAGTAAACGGTTTCAAACAGATAAAACATTTTGCAACAGAATCGGCGTAATGAATACACCCCTGTATATATCTTGGTCTTGGCTCATGGATATGACCGTTGTCTTACAAACCATAGGAAACCAAATTTGAAGAAGACAATGCTCTCTGATCATTGGCTGATCACACCCAACCAATAGGAATCCCCACCCAGTTGACCACTTTTAAATGGCGGAAGCCCCCAATGGCAGTGTCTATACTAAAACGAGTTATATCCATCTAGAGTCCTCCATTTATCTCTTTGATTAACACTTGACACCGAAAATTATTTTGACAAAAGTGATAATTTAAACATCTAACAGCATAATTAATTAGATGATTAGAAGTAATTCAATCAATCAGCTAGTTTCAGATTCATACAATCGACATTGAACTTTTTACAGAGAACAATAGAGATTATATTTCTCAAAATTCAATTAAAAATGTTTTTTTTTTTTTTATCATGTTTTACTATTTGGATAATTTGGAATGCAAATAACATTTCTAAAATGTATATGTAACAGAAGGTTAATCAAATTGATCACTACTGTGCACGGTTCCCCCTTTATTGCTACTTTTTCACTGTTTCGGTAGTGACACATTTAATGGGGTGTTCAGGAATTCAAGTAAATATTTGAAATATGCAAGACAAGCAAAGTGTGATGAGTAGTGCACTGTATGTCTACCTGACACATGTTGGAAGAAGTGTGCCGAAAGTGTGATTTTTTTTTTTACCAATCCCCAATTTGCACCACTAGAATGACCCCTGTAGAAGGGTCAGCTCACAACATCATGAAAACAAAGCACACACTTCAAACTGCCATGTGGGGAATCGTAAGTGGCTTGTTTCAGCTAGTTTAATCTTGTGTCTTGTTTTGAGGTGTTTTGACTGATTTCACGTCAATGCTAATATGGCACATGTTGGAAGAAGTGCGCTGAGCAGTGCACACTGTACTGCTGATGCAGAAAGGACTTTGTAAAAAAGATTTGAATTTGAATAGGGATGCAGACCTAGCGGATATTATGTCAGGTCGTGTTGAGGTTATTTAGTATAAAGGAATAGCTACTTTGTTAAAAATGTCCTTCAAGGACCTGCTGAATATCTTAACACGTACCATAATACAGTCGTATTGCCAGCTGCACTGAACAATACACTAAACTCTAAGCACATATTTGTATTATATTTTTGTCAAATACCTCAGGATCACTTTCAAGTAGCTGGCATAATATAGATTGATCACAGTGTTAACAAATACCTGATCAGAGGTCAGGGTCAAGTTAGCCTGGTCACAGATCTGTTTGTGGTGTCTTGTCATCTACTACGATCATTGACCAAGACAGCACAAACAGATCTGGGACCAGTCCATGGACTAACAAACAAAAGGTTTCATTCTGTGACTGAAAGCCTTCTTCTGAGAAGCTACTGAAAGACTCTCAAACAGCTGTTTTTCTGAATAAAGAGAGACAAGCAGCTGATCAGCCATGAACCACTGATCACGTCTCTTCCTGTCACATGACAAGCAGCTGATCACGTCTCTTCCTGTCACATGACAAGCAGCTGATCAGCCATGAACCACTGATCACGTCTCTTCCTGTCACATGACTTCTGTTCTGATGATGCAGTAAGTAGGTATGAAAATTCACTTTTTCCGTAAGCTGCCCGGTTCATTCGGTCATATTTTCCCCTAATTTCAATGAGAACGTCATACCTGGGTTCAAACACTATTTGAATCTTTCAAATCATTTGAGCATTTGCTTCAGCTTGCCTGGAGTGCCAGATGGGCGGGGGTTTAACGTTTTGGGACTATTCTATTGGTCCATTAAGCCAGGCAAGCTCAATCAATCACAGCTAATGTATTTGAAACTATTTCAAATAGTATTTGAACCCAGGTCTGGAGAACATACACGGTCAAAACGCACGGTGGTTTATTGGTATCCGTGGAAATATCTCCAAACTGTCTGTGTCTGGTGCTGACCTAACTGGAGTTAAGGGATTATCCTGTTTTATACTGAATGGAACTCATTGGGTTGTGAAAAGGTTGGCTGTCTATAGATCTCATGAGCACAGACATAACTAATCGACATGACCTTATGGTCATGGAATAGAATGGAAAGGGCTCTTTGTTCATGTTTCAATAACAGTAAATCTGATAGTATTGATTCTTGAAAGACTTGGATCCTTTCAATATTTCAGCATGCAGAATGTGAGTGGAGAGTGAAGCAGGGCTCTATGCTTGATACCGAATGATCTGGTTGTGTTGTGAATAAGCATATTTTTATTAGATTTTATTTTAACCTTTATTTATTCAGGCGAGTCAATTAAGAACAAATCTGTTTTACAATGAATCTGAACAATGCAGACTAATCAAGTTAAAATGATTTGTACTGATTCTTGAAAGACTTGATGATAGAGAGTGAAGCCGGCTTTAATGTACACTAGGAAGCTATGATGTTAGCACAAGATCTCAGTCTACTGACTGATCTTCTGTAGGAAAATAGTACACACTAACTCCATATGAGAGAGATGATACTGTACTGAAACATTAATACAAATAACTTTCCATTATAGCTGGGTGTCTCAGCCAAACCCTGACATAGTTGGACCCTCTGTGTTTCCCATAATATACCCTTCAGACTACAGTTTGTGCTGTGGCAATCAAATATCAATGCAGTTAGACCTATTCTGTGCATTGGTTGAGTATGAGTTAAGGACATTTCTGGTAATTCCAACCCAATTCAATGGTTATTTTGGCCATGACTCATTCTTAAAACAGAACTCAAAGTGAAACTGGGAAGTGAGAAGGCAATCCCAGCTGCCGCTAAAGAGTGTGAATGAGAGACACATGAACTAGCTTAGCCATGGGGTCATTTAGAGATGCATTAACTAGCTTAGCTATGGGACCATTTTAGAGATGCATTAACTAGCTTAGCCATGGGGTCGTTTAGAGATGCATTAACTAGCTTAGCCATGGGGTCGTTTAGAGATGCATTAACTAGCTTAGCTATGGGGCCATTTTAGAGATGCATGAACTAGCTTAGCCATGGGGTCGTTTAGAGATGCATTAACTAGCTTAGCTATGGGGCCATTTTAGAGATGCATGAACTAGCTTAGCTATGGGGCCATTTTAGAGATGCATTAATTGCTTAGCTATGGGCCATTTTAGAGATGCATTAACTAGCTTAACTATGGGGTCATTTAGAGATGCATTAACTAGCTTAGCTATGGGGTCATTTAGAGATTGTGATGCCACGAGAGGCTACCGCTTCCAGCGGGGTTGCCCAAGTAGTGCAAGGAGTCCAGGTTCAACCAAAACAAGGATTTTTATTAAAGGTCTTCGGCAACTAACGAAATTATAACACAATTCTCTTCTTCCCCCAGCCCACCCTCCAGACCGTCTCTTCCCTTCCAAAACAACTCCAGCCTATCAGCCCCTGATTGGTTTCAGCTGCGTGGGAAGATTGGCCACAGAGGGTTGGAGTTCCCGACCATACCAGCAGATGGAGCCATAGCTGTCTGGGTTTGCAGCCACCTCAGGGGAATGTAACGTCCCTCCAGGACACAGCCTCTCGTGACATCACACATCCCCCTCCTCGGGACCGACGTCCTCGTCGGGGTAAAGGCAGTGAAGAAGGCATCACGCCGGGAGAGGGCGTCCGCATTTCCGTGGTGCTTGCCAGCCCTGTGGACAACCGAAAAGTTAAACGGTTGCAAGCTCAAAAACCATCTGGTTACTCTACTGTTTGATTCCTTGTTCTTGGCCATCCACTGCAGAGGGGCGTGATCAGATACCACCATGAAGCGTCGGCCCAGGAGATAGAACCGAAGGGGACTCCAGGGCCCAGACTACAGCCAGACATTCCTTCTCCACCGTTGAATAGTTCTTCTCTCTTGGAAGTAACTTCCTGCTTAGGTAGAGAATGGGATGTTCTTCCCCGTCATGTGCCTGGGTGAGGACAGCACCCAGACCCACCTCCGAAGCATCCGCTTGGACCATGAATTCCTTCTTGAAGTCTGGTGCCACCAGGATCGGACTGGAGCAGAGTGCTCGCTTCAGGTTGCGGAAAGCCGCCACCGCCGCAGGGTTCCACTTCACCATTCGTGAGTGGCGTTTGGTCGTCAGCTCCGTCAATGGTGCCGCTATGGTAGCAAAATCTGCAATAAAGCGTCTATAGTAGCCAGCGAGGCCCAAAAATGACCTTACTTGCTTCTTGTTGATGGGCTGCGGCCAGTCCTGTATGGCCCGCAGTTTGGCTTCCTGTGGTTTGACCAACCCCCGCCCAATGGTGTACCCCAGGTAGTTTGTCTCACTGAAGGCCACCTTGCACTTCTTCGGGTTTGCCGTGAGCCCTGCTTCCCTGAGCGAATCCAGCACCGCTTGTACCCGGGGTAGGTGGCTGGCCCAATCCTGACTTTGTATAACCACATCATCCAAATAAGCCGCTCGTGCACTCTTGTGGGGCGCAAGGACTCGATCCATCAGGCGTTGGAACGTGGCAGGTGCCCCGTGGAGACCAAACGGAAGTCGGGTATACTGGTAGAGCCCCTCCGGGGTGGCAAAGGCTGTCTTCTCCTTAGACGCCGGGGTCAAGGGCACCTGCCAGTAGCCTTTTGTGAGATCAAGAGTGGTTATGAAACGAGCATGCCCCAAGGAGTCTATTAAATCATCGACACGAGGCATTGGGTATGCATCAAATTCAGACACTTCATTCAACTTTCGATAGTCATTACAAAATCGTACTGAACCGTCTGGCTTGGGAACTAGTACTATGGGACTTGCCCAGGCACTGTGGGACTCTTCGATTACTCCCAACTCCCGCATCTTCCTTACCTCCTTCTGTATAACCACTTTACGAGCCTCTGGCACGCGGTACGGGCGCTGGTTTACCGTTCGGCCAGGCATGGTGCGGATCTCATGTTGGACCACCTCTGTGTGACCGGGAAGGGAGGAGAAGACATCCTGGTTCTGCTCCACGAGTTCCAGGGCCATCTGTCGTTGATGTGGGGACAGATTTGGACCCAGCTGAACCTCTTCTCGCGCCGGTTCCTGGGTCTCTGTGGGGGTAGAGAGCTAAACAGCGCCTCTCTGGGGTGCCACTTCTTTAAAAGGTTAACATGATAAATCTGCTCAGTTTTCCTCTTATCTGGTTGCCTCACCTTGTAGTTTACTTCTCCCATGCGTTCAATGACCTCATATGGTCCTTGCCAGGTTGCCAGGAATTTGCACTCAACGGTTGGCACCAGGACCAGCACTCTGTCCCCCGGCTTAAACTCCCTGGGCTGAGCAGATCTGTTGTAGGAGGCTTGCTGTTGCCGCTGACTGGCCTCCATGTGTTCCCGCATCATGGGATAGATGGCCTTCATTCTCTCCCTCATAGCCCCTACATGGTCGATCAGTGTCCGCTGTTGGCATGGCTGCTCCTCCCAGGCCTCCTTGGCGATGTCGAGCAGTCCTCTGGGTCTGTAGGAAAGCAAGAGCTCAAAGGGTGAAAAACCAGTAGAAGACTGAGGTACCTCTCTCACCGCAAACAATATGTATGGTAACAGCTGATCCCAGTTGCGCCCATCTTCCCCTACCGCTTTCCGCAGCATGGATTTTAGTGTTTTGTTAAAACGTTCGACTAGGCCATCTGTCTGGGGGTGGTAGACCGAGGTTCTCAGCTGTTTGATTTTCAGTAAAGCACAGAGTTCTTTCATCACCCTGGACATGAATGGAGTCCCTTGGTCCGTCAATATCTCTTTTGGGATTCCCAGACTAGTTGAGAGACGGAACAGCTCCTTGGCGATTTGTCTGGATGTAGCCTTCCTCAGCGGAATGGCCTCCGGGTACCGGGACGCATAGTCCAGAATGACCAGAATGTATTGATGTCCCCTGGCACTTTTCGGTAAGGGCCCGACTATGTCTAATCCAATCCTCTCAAAAGGAGTTTCGATAATGGGCAAGGGAATGAGCGGGTTTCTATATGTGGGCTTTGGCGCAACCTGCTGACACTCAGGGCAACTACGGCAGTAGTTCTCTATCTCTTTGTGTACTCCTGGCCAAAAGAAACGTTGCACGATTCTTTCCTTAGTCTTCTCTACCCCCAAGTGGGCCCCTAGCGGGTGTGTGTGGGCTAGGTTGAGTACTGTGGCCCGATAGGGCTGTGGCACGAGGAGCTGTTCATGCACTTCCTCATTTTTCTTGACTATCTGATATACTAACCCCGGTTTACTGCGAAATGGGGGTAAGTAGGGGTTGTCTTATCACCTACCACTACACCTTCTAATACCTGCACATTTCTTAAGGCATTTGCAAGAGTAGGATCTTGTAATTGAGCCGTACCATACTGGCCTGTGAGAGGGGGAAGCTCTTGGGTGCCTGGGACGTCTTCTTCACTGGAGAACGGAGCACTTTCCTGGGCTGCGTTCTCTTCTCCCGTATCCGGACCAGTCTCGGTGTCGGTCTGGGCACCTGCCATCCCTATCAGAGCCCGGGCGGGAGTGAGTAACTCGGAGGATTGCACCGGAGCCTTCCCAGGATGAGTCTTGCCTCTCCGTTTCCGAGGTACTCGGGTTATCCTCTCCTGAGACTCTCTCCAGAGTGGGTAAAAGGCTGGGCAGTCTCGTCCAATTAGGACAGGGACGGGAGGGAATCAACCACCCCCGCCGTCGTGTGTATGGTTCCCCGTGTGCTGGTCATTGTAAGTTCAGTAATGGGGTATTCTCTGGTGTCCCCATGGACACAGGAAACTGGGAGGACTTTCCCCGGGGTCAGACACGTTGGGCCCACCAAATCCTTACGCACCAGGGTGGCCCGGCTACCAGAATCCAGTAAGGCCTCCACATCATGGTGATTCACAGTTACCGGGCAGGTGGGGGGGTCGATCTGGGCCGCCATCTACGACTCCCAAGAGCGAGGCAACCCGGTGTGTGGGTGCTGAGCTGGAGGACTCCGCAGTGGGCATAGGTTCATCGGCTGGTTTCCCACACTGCCAGGAGATATGTCCCATCTCCCCACACCGGTAACACTGTCGAGTTTCCCCCTCCTGGTGTACTCTTCTTGGACCCGCCTGGTTTCTGGCTCCCCCTGGAGCCGGGATAAGTCCTGACGTGGCTGGGTTCGAGACCTTGGGGTCCTTTGGACGGGTTCTTCCCATTTGTGGTGGGGCCGCACTCCTGGGGTCTTTTCGGGAAGCATTCAGCATCTCCGCTGTGGCCTGGTACTTTTCCACAGCTTCCACGGTCAGATCAGCCGTGGTCAAGGCCTGTTGACTGATGAACCGTTTTGCCTCATAAGGCAGGGGCGCGTAGGGTAACGATCCACCACAACGGCCTCCACCACCGCCGCTGCTGTATTCCTCTGCGGATCCAGCCATTTCCTTGCGATTCGGACAAGTTCATGCATCTGCGCCCGAGGAGGTTGGTCTGGTTGGAAGGTCCAGCTGTGAAAGCGCTGGGCCATACCAAACTTTGTGAGTCCATATCTGCTGAGGATCTCAGACTTCAGGGCATCATAGTCAGTAACCTGGTCAGGGCCCAGGTCCCGCACAGCATTCAGCGATTCCCCGGTTAGAAAGGGGGGCTAACAGACCAACCCACTGTTGCTTGGGCCAGGCTTCCCTAGTGGCCGTGGCCTCAAATGCATGCAGGTAGGCCTCAATGTCATCGGTAGCTCCCATCTTAGATATAAAGTCACTTGCCTTTATTGGGCGGGTATTTTGGACCACCCTCTGTCTCTGCAACTGCAATTCCTCTGCCTTCAGAAGGTTGGCTTTCTTTTGCTCCTCCAAGAGAGCCACGTTTGTTTGCATCTGGGCTTGCTGGCCAGCAACAAGGGCTTTCAATATGTCCTCCATTTCAGTCGGCGGGGAGCCTACGGCCAACTTGGAACACTGGGTGATCAAACCTTCGGTATCCTCCTCTGACATGCACTATTAACGCTTGAGCGTGCCCGTATTCTCCACCATCTGTGATGCCACGAGAGGCTACCGCTTCCAGCGGGGTTGCCCAAGTAGTGCAAGGAGTCCAGGTTCAACCAAAACAAGGATTTTTATTAAAGGTCTTCGGCAACTAACGAAATTATAACACAATTCTCTTCTTCCCCCAGCCCACCCTCCAGACCGTCTCTTCCCTTCCAAAACAACTCCAGCCTATCAGCCCCTGATTGGTTTCAGCTGCGTGGGAAGATTGGCCACAGAGGGTTGGAGTTCCCGACCATACCAGCAGATGGAGCCATAGCTGTCTGGGTTTGCAGCCACCTCAGGGGAATGTAACGTCCCTCCAGGACACAGCCTCTCGTGACATCACAAGATGCATTAACTAGCTTAGCTATGGGGCCATTTTAGAGATGCATTAACTAGCTTAGCTATGGGGTCATTTTAGAGATGCATTAACTAACTTAGATATGGGGCCATTTTAGAGATGCATTAACTAACTTAGATATGGGGCCATTTTAGAGATGCATGAACTAACTTAGATATGGGGCCATTTTAGAGATGCATTAACTAGCTTAGCTATGGGGCCATTTTAGAGATGCATTAACTAACTTAGATATGGGGCCATTTTAGAGATGCATGAACTAACTTAGATATGGGGCCATTTTAGAGATGCATTAACTAACTTAGCTATGGGGCCATTTTAGAGACACATGAACTAGTTTAGCTATGGGGCCATTTTAGAGATGCATTAACTAGCTTAGCTATGGGGCCATTTTAGAGATGCATGAACTAGCTTAGCTATGGGGCCATTTTAGAGATGCATTAACTAACTTGGATATGGGGCCATTTTAGAGATGCATTAACTAACTTAGCTATGGGGCCATTTTAGAGACGCATGAACTAGTTTAGCTATGGGGCCATTTTAGAGATGCATTAACTAGCTTAGCTATGGGGCCATTTTAGAGATGCATGAACTAGCTTAGCTATGGGGCCATTTTAGAGATGCATTAACTAACTTAGATATGGGGCCATTTTAGAGATGCATTAACTAGCTTAGCTATGGGGCCATTTTAGAGATGCATTAACTAACTTAGATATGGGGCCATTTTAGAGATGCATTAACTAGCTTAGCTATGGGCCATTTTAGAGATGCATTAACTAGCTTAGCTATGGGGCCATTTTAGAGATGCATTAACTAAATTAGCTATGGGGCCATTTTAGAGACGCATGAACTAGTTTAGCTATGGGGCCATTTTAGAGATGCATTAACTAGCTTAGCTATAGGGCCATTTCAGATATGCATTAACTAACTTAGCTTTGGGGCCATTTAAGCTACAGAGACATAAACGTTTCCATCGGCACTGCCCACTGTAGCCTAATAGTTAGAAACTTAGTTTGAGCACTTAATGATAAAAATAACAGAATACATTAGCGCTTCCATTAAACAAATAATTCCAGCTAAACTGCACACAAAAATATGTCTGGCAAATGGATTATACTTCAAATAGGCTATCATACTCAAATGTGTCTTCCCAACATAAAATAAGCTACAGGGGCACATTATCATGGACAGACCCATTTGTACCCTACCAGGTACAACCCTAAATCCGTAAACATGGGTACCCTCATAGATATCATCCTGACTAACTTACCCTCTAAATACACCTCCGCTGTCTTCAACCAGGATCTCAGCGATCACTGCCTTATTGCCTGCGTCCGTAACGGGTCCGCGGTCAAACGACCACCCCTCATCACTGTCAAACGCTCCCTAAAACACTTTAGCGAGCAGGCCTTCCTAATTGACCTGGCCCAGGTATCCTGGATGGATATAGATCTCATTCCATCAGTAGAGGATGCCTGGTTGTTCTTTAAAAGTGCTTTCCTCTCCATCTTAAATAAGCATGCCCCATTCAAAAAATACAGAACTAAGAACAGATATAGCCCTTGGTTCTCCTCAGACTTGACTGCCCTTGACCAGCACAAAAACATCCTGTGGCGTACTGCATTAGCAGCAAATAGCCCCCGCGATATGCAACTTTTCAGGGAAGTTAGGAACCAATATACACAAGCAGTCAGGAAAGCAAAGGCTAACTTTTTCAAACAGAAATGTGCATCCTGTAGCACTAACTCCAAAACGTTTTGGGACACTGTAAAGTCTATGGAGAATAAGAGCACCTCCTCCCAGCTGCCCACTGCACTGAGGCTAGGAAACACTGTCACCACCGATAAATCTACAATAATCGAGAATTTCAACAAGCATTTTGCTACGGCTGGCCATGCTTTCCACCTGGCTACCACTACCCCGGCCACCAGCTCTGCACCCTCCGCTGCAACTTGCCCATGCCCCCCGCTTCTACTTCACACAAATTCAGACAGCTGATGTTCTGAAAGAGCTGCAAAATCTGGACCGCTACAAATCAGCTGGGCTAGACAATCTGGACCCTTTCTTTCTAAAACTAGACTCCGAAATTGTCACAACCCCTATTACTAGCCTGTTCAACCTCTCTTTCGTAACGTCTGAGATCCCAGAGATTGGAAAGCTGCCGCGGTCATCCCCCTCTTCAAAGGGGGTGACACTCTAGATCCAAACTGTTACAGACCTATATCCATCCTGCCCTGCCTTTCGAAAGTATTTGAAAGCCAAGTTAACAAACAGATCACCGACCATTTCGAATCCCACCGTACCTTCTCCGCTATGCAATCCGGTTTCTGAGCTGGTCATGTGTGCACCTCAGCCACGCTCAAGGTCCTAAACGATATTATAACCGCGATTGATAATAGACAGTACTGTGCAGCCGTCTTCATCGACCTGGCCACGGCTTTCGACTCTGTCAACCACCGCATTCTTATTGGCAGACTAAATAGCCTTGGTTTCTCAAATGACTGCCTCGCCTGGTTCACCAACTACTTCTCAGATAGAGTTCAATGTGTCAAATCGGAGGGCCTGTTGTCTGGACCTATGGCAGTCTCTATGGGGGTGCCACAGGGTTCAATTCTTGGGCCGACTCTTTTCTCCGTGTATATCAATGATGTCGCTCTTGCTGCTGGTGACTCTCAGATCCACCTCTACGCAGACGACACCATTTTGTATACATCTGGCCCTTCATTGGACACTGTGTTAACCAACCTCCAAACGAGCTTCAATGCCATACAACACTCCTTCAGTAGCCTCCAACTGCTCTTAAACACTAGTCAAACTAAATGCATGCTCTTCAATCGAACGCTGCTGGCACCCGCCCACCCGACTAGAATCACTACTCTCGACGGGTCTAACCTAGAGTACGTGGACAACTACAAATACCTAGGTGTCTGGTTAGACTGTAAACTCTACTTCCAGACTCACATTAAGAATCTCCAATCCAAAGTTAAATCTAGAATCGGCTTCCTATTTCGCAACAAAGCCTCCTTCACTTATGCTGCCAAACATGCCCTCGTAAAACTGACTATCCTACCGATCCTTGACTTCGGCGATGTTATTTACAAAATAACCTCCAACACTCTACTCAGCAAATTGGATGTAGTCTATCACAGTGCCATCCGTTTTGTCTCCAAAGCCCCATACACTACCCACCACTGTGACCTGTACGCTCTTGTTGGCTGGTCCTCACTACATGTTCGTCGTCAAACCCACTGGCTCCAGGCCATCTATAAATCACTGCTAGGCAAATCCCCGCCTTATCTTAGCTCATTGGTCACCAAAGCAGCACCCACCCGTAGTCTGCGCTCCAGCAGATATATCTCACTGGTCATCCCCAAAGCCAACACCTCCTTTGGCCGCCATTCCTTCCAGTTCTCTGCTGCCAACGACTGGAACGAATTGCAAAAATCTCTGAAGCTGGAGACTCTTATCTCCCTCACTAACTTTAAGCATCAGTTGTCAGAGCACCTTACCGATCACTGCACCTGTACACAGCCCATCTGTAATTAGCCCACCCAACTACCTCATCCCTATATTGTTATTTATTTTGCTCTTTTGCACCCCAGTATCTCTATTTGCACATAATCTCTTGCACATCTAGCATTCCAGTGTTAATTCTAATTGTAATTATTTTGCACTATAGCCTATTTATTGCCTTACCTCCATAATTTACAACATTCGCACACACTGTATATATATTTTATGTTGTATTTTTGACTTTATGTTTTGTTTTACCCCATATGTAACTCTGTGTTGTTGTTTTTAATCGCACTGCTTTGCTTTATCTTGGCCAGGTCGCAGTTGTAAATGAGAACTTGTTCTCAACTGGCTTCTTACCTGGTTAAATAAAGGTGAAATAAAATAAAAAATAGTCTACTAATTAGTCTTAACATTTTAGTCATAGCTCACTCACACATTTCTTTATCAGTAAAACATTTAATTTGGGGAAAACACCCACTAACTGACTGGTGCAGAGAGAGATCATAGGGAGTTTTTTGAATTAATCAACTTGATTGAATGCTTCCTCACCTCAGAAATGTTTGAATATATATTGTGTGATTTCTTCCTCAATTTACAGCCTGGTCTCATAGGCTAGATGTAACAGAGTAAACGTAAATCCGCTACACTGAAATTAGTATGATATGTTACGTTTTGGTCTGGTTACATAAGACAGAAGGTAACTTAAGGCACAAACTAAAGCAGGGTGGTTGGACGGCGTGGATGGGCGGGTATATAACACGACTGTCTAGCAACCCAAAAGTTGCGTGTTCAAATCACATCATGGATAACTTTAGCATTTTAGCTAATTAGCAACTCTGTAACGACTTTCTACTTTTTAGCTACTTTGCAACTACTTAGCATGTTAGCTAACCCTTCCTCTAACCCTAACCTTGACCCTTTAACCTAACTCCTAACCCTAACCTTAACCCTAACCTTAACCCTAACCCCTAGTCTAGCTAACGTTAGCCACCTAGCTAGCATTAGCCACCTAGCTAACGTTAGCCATAACAAATTGGAATTTGTAACATGTCATACGGAATGGATGATGGACATCCACAAATTAATACATACCATATGAAACATACCATAATAATTGGAGTGTCCCGGATTTACATGTACTATGTCACGTCTACCCCTGAGTCCAGGTTGCAATTTAAACATGCCTCTGGGCGGTTCAGCTTTTCCAAGCACTAAAGGGAAACTATAAAAATGAAGATCAATATGAAATGTATGTTTGCACAAAATACGATACATATGTTTTTTTATCCACTTAATTTGTTATCAAATAGTATTTGGGTATTCAAAGTACTTTATACAGTACTTTATACTTTATATGTTAAGTATTTTCTAATGACTCTGAGCCACCACCATCAAATATTTGTGGGTAGAAACATAATTGTGTTGCAGAATGGAACAATTCCTCCTTGACCATGACCACACACAACCCAACCCACCCACAGTCCTGCTCCATTTCTCTCTGTTGGAAAGTCTGAGAAAGTCTGAGAAATGGATAGCTACATAGCTAGTTTTTGTGAAACCTTGCATGTAAAACGCCACAGATGTGAATATTGAGCAAGAAGCAGAACAACACATGTGTTGGCTGTAACTTCTCAATTCCTTCACAATAGTTCATGGAAACCTTGGTTACAGACTCAAAGGAAGTAGTCCAGCATTTTCCCAAAAATCGTACAAACCCTCAGCAAGTAGCCCACAGTATTAGAATTCAACGAGGGGAGAACATCCGTAACAGGGCTACTTTGCATCATACTCATCTAGACATGTTTTCTAACCCAGAATAAACAGGTAAAAATGTTGGCAAAGTTCTGACATGCAGAGAGAGAGAGTGAAGAGAATAGATGACCAGTTCACCATCAGTGAATAGATGACCAGTTCACCATCAGTGAATAGATGACCAGTTCACCATCAGTGAATAGATGACCAGTTCACCATCAGTGAATAGATGACCAGTTCACCATCAGAGAATAGATGACCAGTTCACCATCAGTGAATAGATGACCAGTTCACCATCAGAGAATAGATGACCAGTTCACCATCAGTGAATAGATGACCAGTTCACCAGCAGAGAATAGATGACCAGTTCACCATCAGTGAATAGATGACCAGTTCACCATCAGTGAATAGATGACCAGTTCACCATCAGTGAATAGATGACCAGTTCACCATCAGTGAATAGATGACCAGTTCACCATCAGTGAATAGATGACCAGTTCACCATCAGTGAATAGATGACCAGTTCACCATCAGTGAATAGATGACCAGTTCACCATCAGTGAATAGATGACCAGTTCACCATCAGAGAATAGATGACCATAGCATAAAGTGAACTATTAGTAAGGCTAATCACAACATTCATTCTGGTAAGAAACAATCACTAGACTCTAGTCTAGCAAGACAGTAACATAATTATTTTATTTAAGCAACTATTAAAAGCTTCTTAAAAGCAATGTCATTTTAAAGTCATCTGAAAACTAAAGCGTCTCAATAAATAACACATGAAGATAAGGCCTCCCGAGTGGCGCAGTGGTCTAAGGCACTGCATCGCAGTGCTAGCTGTGCCACTAGAGTTCCTGGTTCGAATACAGGCTCTGTTGTAGCCGGCCGCGACCCGGGAGACCCATGGGGCGGCGCATAATTGGCCCTGCGTCGTCCAGGGTAGGGGAGGGAATGGCCGGCAGGGATGTAGAACGCCACAGATGTGAATATTGGGCAAGAAGCAGAACAACACATGTGTTGGCTGTAACTTCTCAATTCCTTCACAATAGTTCATGGAAACCTTGGTTGTGGGTTCGATTCCCACGGGGGGGGCCAGTATGAAAAATAATGAATGCACACTGTAAGTGGCTCTGGATAAGAGCGTCTGCTACATGACTAAAATGTAAATAATCATCTGTGTGTGTATTCAGGCAACAGTATTTTTATTATCTTCTCAAACCCCCAGAATCCTCACCGGAACCCCCAGGGCTATTCAACTATATTCTTACCGGGGGCCAGATGTTAAAAAAGGTTAATTGCAAGGGGGCATTTTCCACACACAATTATTCTTCAGAAGAACTGTATACAAAGCAACGTGCACACACACCATATAAAGCACTATTCTTAAAAAATGAAATGTTGCTAAAGGTAATTAGGAAAGAAATGGCGGGCGCTCAACCAACGTGAGTCGATGTACAACCAAAAAATCTGGTCATCATTAAAAGGAAAAGGCGCAACGCTCGCTCACCGTTTACATTTTAGTCATTTAGCAGACGCTCTTATCCAGAGCGACTTACAGTTAGTGAGTGCATACATTATTTATTTATTTTTCATACTGGTCCCCCGTGGGAATCGAACCCACAACCCTGGCGTTGCAAACGCCATGCTCTACCAACTGAGCTACATCCCTGCCGGCCATTCCCTCCCCTACCCTGGACGACGCTGGGCCAATTGTGCGCCGCCCATGAGTCTCCCGGACACGGCCGGCCACTGCGATGCAGTGCCTTAGACCACTGTGCCACTCATAAAACATAGTATTTTATTTAAGCAACTAAAGCTTCTTAAAAGTAATGTCATTTTAAAGTCATCTGAAAACTAAAGCGTCTCAATAATTAACACATAAAGATATGCCAAACCAGTCTGAATTAAGTATGCTTTCATTTCCCAGTTTCCCAGTTCATTAGCTGCTTTGTTTTTGGTCACACTCCCTTCTAACGAGTCACAGCTTGTGATCATCATAAATGGAAACAGAAGACAGTTGTAGCTTTCAGGGATGGGGCCATAATATTTAGCTTTCAGGGATGGGGCCATAATATTTAGCTTTCAGGGATGGGGCCATAATATTTAGCTTTCAGGGATGGGGCCATAATATTTAGCTTTCAGGGATGGGGCCATAATATTTAGCTTTCAGGGATGGGGCCATACTATTTAGCTTTCAGCGATGGGGCCATAATATTTAGCTTTCAGGGATGGGGCCATAATATTTAGCTTTCAGGGATGGGGCCATAATATTTAGCTTTCAGGGATGGGGCCATAATATTTAGCTTTCAGGTTTGGGGCCATAATATTTAGCTTTCAGGGATGGGGCCATAATATTTAGCTTTCAGGGATGGGGCCATAATATTTAGCTTTCAGGGATGGGGCCATAATATTTAGCTTTCAGGGATGGGGCCATAATATTTAGCTTTCAGGGATGGGGCCATAATATTTAGCTTTCAGGTTTGGGGCCATAATATTTAGCTTTCAGGGATGGGGCCATAATATTTAGCTTTCAGGGATGGGGCCATACTATTTAGCTTTCAGGGATGGGGCCATAATATTTAGCTTTCAGGGATGGGGCCATAATATTTAGCTTTCAGGGATGGGGCCATAATATTTAGCTTTCAGGGATGGGGCCATAATATTTAGCTTTCAGGGATGGGGCCATAATATTTAGCTTTCAGGTTTGGGGCCATAATATTTAGCTTTCAGGGATGGGGCCATAATATTTAGCTTTCAGGGATGGGGCCATAATATTTAGCTTTCAGGGATGGGGCCATAATATTTAGCTTTCAGGGATGGGGCCATAATATTTAGCTTTCAGGGATGGGGCCATAATATTTAGCTTTCAGGGATGGGGCCATAATATTTAGCTTTCAGGTTTGGGGCCATAATATTTAGCTTTCAGGGATGGGGCCATAATATTTAGCTTTCAGGGATGGGGCCATAATATTTAGCTTTCAGGGATGGGGCCATAATATTTAGCTTTCAGGGATGGGGCCATAATATTTAGCTTTCAGGGATGGGGCCATAATATTTAGCTTTCAGGGATGGGGCCATAATATTTAGCTTTCAGGGATGGGGCCATAATATTTAGCTTTCAGGGATGGGGCCATAATATTTAGCTGCTTAAACCGTTCAAACGCTACATCCAACTTCAAAAAGAAGTTGAAAAATAATCAACATGCCACATAGGCTCTAGAAAACCTACTAGATTTAAAAAACGCTAGAAACCACACTAATAGTGCTTGTAATTTTGGCACTAAACGTCGGAGGGAGAGCTAGGGGCTCCTAACGCTCCATTACCCAGAGGGCTAGGGGCTCCTAACGCTCCATTACCCAGAGGGCTAGGGGCTCCTAACGCTCCATTACCCAGAGGGCTAGGGGCTCCTAACGCTCCATTTCCGACTCACCTCATACCTCAACACCATGAACAGCCTTTCATCAACCATCAACAGAGACAGGGTTAATTTATCCTACATCGTACTACATTTTATGAGCATGAAAATACACTGCTCAAAAAAATAAAGGGAACACTAAAATATCACATCCTAGATCTGAATGAATGAAATAATCTTATTAAATACTTTTTTCTTTACATAGTTGAATGTGCTGACAACAAAATCACACAAAATCAAATGTATCAACCCATGGAGGTCAGGATTTGGAGTCACCCTCAAAATTAAAGTGGAAAACCACACTACAGGCTGATCCAACTTTGATGTAATGTCCTTAAAACAAGTCAAAATGAGGCTCAGTAGTGTGTGTGGCCTCCACGTGCCTGTATGACCTCCCTACAACGCCTGGGCATGCTCCTGATGAGTTGGCGGATGGTCTCCTGAGGGATCTCCTCCCAGACCTGGACTAAAGCATCCGCCAACTCCTGGACAGTCTGTGGTGCAACGTGGCGTTGGTGGATGGAGTGAGACATGATGTCCCAGATGTGCTCAATTGGATTCAGGTCTGGGGAACGGGCGGGCCAGTCCATGGCATCAATGCCTTCCTCTTGCAGGAACTGCTGACACACTCCAGCCACATGAGGTCTAGCATTGTCTTGCATTAGGAGGAACCCAGGGCCAACCGCACCAGCATATGGTCTCACAAGGGGTCTGAGGATCTCATCTCGGTACCTAATGGCAGTCAGGCTACCTCTGGCGAGCACATGGAGGGCTGTGCGGCCCCCCAAAGAAATGCCACCCCACACCATGACTGACCCACCGCCAAACCGGTCATGCTGGAGGATGTTGCAGGCAGCAGAATGTTCTCCACGGCGTCTCCAGACTCTGTCACGTCTGTCACATGTGCTCAGTGTGAACCTGCTTTCATCTGTGAAGAGCACGTTTGAGCAGACACATGCACATTTGTGGCCTGCTGGAGGTCATTTTGCAGGGCTCTGGCAGTGCTCCTCCTGCTCCTCCTTGCACAAAGGTCGCTTTTGATGTGCCATCCTGGATGAGCTGCACTAACTGAGCCACTTGTGTGGGTTGTAGACTCCGTCTCATGCTACCACTAGAGTGAAAGCACCGCCAGCATTCAAAAGTGACCAAAACATCAGCCAGGAAGCATAGGAACTGAGAAGGGGTCTGTGGTCACAACCTGCAAAACCAGTCCTTTATTGGGGGTGTCTTGCTAATTGCCTATAATTTCCTCCTGTTGTCTATTCCATTTGCACAACAGCATGTAAAATGTATTGTCAATCAGTGTTGCTTCCTAAGTGGACAGTTTGATTTCACAGAAGTGTGATTGACTTGGAGTTAACTAGGCAAGTCAGTTAAGAACAAATCCTTATTTACAATGATGGCCTACCAAGAGGCAAAAGGCCTCCTACGGGGACGGGGGCTGGGATTAAAAACAAAACACATCATGACAAGAGAGACACCACAACACTTCATAAAGAGAGACCTAAGACAACAACACAGCATGGTAGCAACACAACATGACAACAACACAGCATGGCAGCAACACATGACAACACAGCATGGTAGCAACACATGACAACACAGCATGGTAGCAACACAACATGACAACAACACAGCATGGCAGCAACACATGACAACACAGCATGGTAGCAACACAACATGACAACAACACAGCATGGTAGCAACACATGACAACACAACATGGTAGCAACACATGACAACACAGCATGGTAGCAACACAACATGACAACACGGTAGCAACACAACATGACAACAACACAGCATGGTAGCAACACATGACAACACAACATGGTAGCAACACATGACAACACAACATGGTAGCAACACATGACAACACAGCATGGTAGCAACACAGCATGGCAGCAGCACAAAACATGGTACAAACATTATTGGGCAACAGACAACAGCACAAAGGGCAAGAAGGTAGAGACAACAATACATCACGCGAAGCAGCCACAACTGGCAGTAAGAGTGTCCATGATTGAGTCTTTGAATGAAGAGAGAATGAAGAGTTGTTTCATTAATCTAATTTCAATGTAATCATCAAAACGATGTATATTCCACGTAGAATGGCAAAAAATCTCACGTAGAATCTACGTAGAAATTGCAACACAATTAATCTCATGTGGTGTTGTAAATACGTTGAACATGCAACATCAGAATCCACGTCACATTTTCATCATATTTTACATGTTGACATTTTTGCATATTCTCACTGTTTAACCAATGTCTGTTTTTCATTATATATTCAATATACTGTATATTGGGTGGTTGAAATGATGTTGAATTTAACAGTATAGGGCTAAATTGTTGTTTTGTGATTTACATGTAGTGCTGCCACACTAATAAAAAAGGTATCTGAAAAGTCATAGTCAATCGATCAATAATATAATAATACTTTTAGCAAAAAAAAATGTTTTCAATTTACAATCTGTAGAAAGAATGAGAATAGAAAGGTTCAGAACTTTTGTGAAACATCACAGTACAGTTGAAAAATATATGGCAAATAGAAATCCAATATGGATGGTGTTAAGAGATAGATGGGAGGTGTTGAATGGAGCTGAAGGATGGGACTAATAACAACAACTAATAACAACAAGATAACTAATGTAAAGCATACTGTGTCCATAATAAGTATATAGGTTATAGGTTGAGAGCTTTTGTGAAAGAGCACAGTTAGAAAGATATGGCATATAGAAGCAAACCAGATTGACATCATGAAAATGATCGGAGAGGTTGAGGGTAGAGGAAGTTCAGGAGTAAAAACAAACAAAATAGAATTATTGTAAAATTGACTGTGTCCATAAAATGTATATAGTATGTATAAGCTGGAAGTAGAGGCCTAAGCATTGTTGTTCACTAGTTTACTCCAATTAGGGAAGGGGTGGTGGGGTTGGAAAGTAATAAAGGGAAATATATATTTTAAAAGGATATGTGTATATGTATATGTATGTAGATGTATTTATATGTATGTAGATGTATATATATTTGCGAGAGAAAAAAAAACATATGGGGGATTGGAAGTGATGCAGACAATTACATTGATGGATGTTACAATCTATCTGAAATATTAAAGCTGATCTACCCCCCCTCCCCTAAGAAATATATATATATATATTTTTTTTTTATAAAGAGAAAAACTATTAAATAAATAAAAAGTAAAAAAATAAAGGTATCTTGTCAACCTGTTTGCGACGTCGTCTGACATCTATTGACCTGATTGCCTTAATAGTATGGGATAATACTACGATAATTAACACAGTCATATGGAAGGCAAAGAAGGAGGTGGTGGTAGCAGTTTTCATTGATGTAGAGAAGGCTCCATTCATCCATTCATCCATTCCATCCATTCATCCATTCCATCCATGTTCTCCATTATGATTGGCGATGTATTCTCCAAGGTGAGATCTGATATTGGGAGGTCACTGTTTGCGGATGATGGGGCACTGGGAGGAAGAGAGGGAGAAATATTACCCATACAGCCAGGAGAGTTCAATAACCAATCAGAGAAGTTGAGCAGTGTTTCCTCAGGTGGGGCTTCAAGTTTTCAGTTGAGGAGGAAATATACTTGAAGTTGTATGGAAGGAATCTGGAGAGGGCGGGAGGGTTTGGAAGGAATCTGGAGAGGGCGGGAGGGTTTGGAAGGAATCTGGAGAGGGCGGGAGGGTTTAGGTTGCTGGGGGTCTGGTTTGACAGTCGAGTGACATGGGGGCGGAGCATATTAACAGAGTAGTTGTCAAAGGAAAGAGAATATTGAATGTGATGCGTTGCCTGTCAAGAATGGAGTGGGGGGGGCAGATAGAATGGCGTTGAACATGATATATATAGCGCTGTTAAGGTCATCACTGGACTATGGAAATGTAGCATATGGATCAGCAGCTCAGACATCTTTATAAAAGCTAGACGTTATCCAGGCCCAAGCCCTAGGAATACGTTGTGGAGCACTCAGGACCTCCCCGGTGGCAGCGATGCAGGTAGAGTTGGGAGAGATGCTGTTAAAGCTAAGAAGACAACAGCTAGCCGTGACATATTGGGTAAATCTACAAGGACATCAGGTTACACATCCTACAACAAAGGTGCTCCTAGAGTGCTGGGAACATGAATGAAATCTGAATACAAGTTTTGGGTGGATAGGCCATGGCATGGTGAGAGAGATGGGGTTGTTTGGGAGGGAGTTCAGCCTCTCTGTGGTTCTTCCTGCTATCCAACCCTGGTTTCTCCCTCAGCCAGTGATAGATCTAGGGTTGCTTGAGAAGGTAAGAGATGTTGAGGAAGGAGTAGATTCAGTTGTAAAGTGAACATTTAAGAACACAATACTATGCTTTCTTGAATATATTCACAGATGGATCTAAGGACCCTAAAACAGGGAGGACAGGTGCAGCTTTTAGTGTTCCTGAGTTTAAGGTGTCAGTGACAAAATAAGCAAGGGATAATGTATCTGTTTATGGAGTTGTTTGGCCGTACTATTGGCTGCAGAGTGGGTGGAGGAGGTGTGGCCAGACAGGGTGGTCATCTGCTCTGACTCCTGTGCAGCCCTGATGAGCTTAAATTCATGGGTGTCTCAGAGCAGACAGGATGTATTGTATGAGGTTTTGCAGTGCTTGTATAGGGTGAGACAGATGGGGCTATTGGGTATGTTCCTCTGGGCACCAGCTCATGTGGGAGTAGAGGGGAATGAGGAGGTGGATGTTATCGCCAAGCTGGCTCTTAAACATCCTTGAGATGGAATTGTCCGTCAGTAAAGCAGAAGTGGTTTTGGGCTGTAAATCCCGATAAATCTCAGTAAATGGGTTCCCGCCATTCAACCCTAATCCTAATGTTGAGATGGAACTGTCAATGAGTAAAGCAGAAGCCAAGGGGTTGATAAGAACAGTGGTTAAAAACAAATAGCAAGAGTTGTGGAACAGGCAGGGAAAGGGAAGACGCCTGTATAAAACCAAGGAAAAGGTGGAGACGGGGAGGTCATCAGGCCGAGAGAGAAGGGAGGAAAGTGTAGTCATGGCTGAGACTGGGACACACAAGGCTCAATAGTAGATTGAAAGTGGTGGGGAAACATCCGACTGGGAGGTGTGATCACTGTCAGGAGGAGATGGAGACAGTGGAACATGTTCTATTTCAGTGCCAGAAATATGGGAGGGAAAGGGAGAGATTGTTATTAGATTTAAGGAGTGATGGGGTTGAAGTGCCAGGATTATGTGAACTGATGGGGAAATCTTCAGGGGATGTAGTATTTCATGATGTATTTAGTTTCCTTAAGTAGATGAGAATATTGGGTAGGATTTAGACCTTCCATGTCTCTGGTCCACACTTGTTTTGTCACATATAAATGCAAATGGGACTTAGTTTGATTGTTTGTTGGATGACTGCAATTTAGCTATGGCTTGTCATAAACGGTGACGTAAATTCCATGCAGATGTTTTAGATCAGGCAGAATCTAGCGATAATGGAACATCTGACATTTCTACTGAAACTAGTGTAGATGGTAACTTGAGTGACACCTCCTCCAGTGTTACAACAAGTGATCGTACTGAAAGGTTGTTTGATAGTGACGAGATTGAGATGTCGTCTGATAGTGTGTGAAGCAGGGTCTTCTCAAACTGCAACAAAGGGTGGAGCTGGCATCTTGGTCTAATGAAAACAGTAAGTAGTTTATTGGTCAATCTCAGAGAGGAGGGGCTTCATGTCCAAAATATGTGCACACACCCAGAGTACAGCACCATTGAGAAATGAGGGTAACTGCATATTTTGGTGTTGAGCAGGGTATAGCGAAGACTGGTTGAGCATCCAGATTTCATTAAGGATTCAATAGATTTGAAAATCATACGTTGACGGTGTTCCTCTCCAAATGTAATGATTTCCATTCATTTGTTGTTGCCTTTATTCACTAATGGGGTCTACGCAAATGGAGTTAGCGTCACGCTCTACGTATTTCAATGTACATTTGTGTGGCAGAATTTTTGGAACAGGACACAAACGGACCTCCATTGGCTCAGTTTACATAAACCAGTGCCTGTGGATGATTACCTGAGTGATGTTGTCACGGTAACCAGTGCCTGTGGATGATTACCTGAGTGATGTTGTCACGGTAACCAGTGCCTGTGGATGATTGCCTGAGTGATGTTGTCACGGTAACCAGTGCCTGTGGATGATTACCTGAGTGATGTTGTCACGGTAACCAGTGCCTGTGGATGATTGCCTGAGTGATGTTGTCACGGTAACCAGTGCCTGTGGATGATTACCTGAGTGATGTTGTCACGGTAACCAGTGCCTGTGGATGATTACCTGAGTGATGTTGTCACGGTAACCAGTGCCTGTGGATGATTACCTGAGTGATGTTGTCACGGTAACCAGTGCCTGTGGATGATTACCTGAGTGATGTTGTCACGGTAACCAGTGCCTGTGGATGATTACCTGAGTGATGTTGTCACGGTAACCAGTGCCTGTGGATGATTACCTGAGTGATGTTGTCACGGTAACCAGTGCCTGTGGATGATTACCTGAGTGATGTTGTCACGGTCGTCATAATAAGCGGACCAAGGCGCAGCGTGATAAGGGTACATTCTTTTAATGAGTCCACACACGAACAAAACAATAAACGATACGTGAAGTCCTAGGGTTATACACAAACCTTACGGATCAAGATCCCACAAACAACAGTGCCAAACAAGCTGCCTAAGTATGGTCCCCAATCAGAGACAACGAGCCACAGCTGCCTCTGAATGGGAACCACCCTGGCCAACATAGAAATAAACGATCTAGAAAGAAACACATAGAAAACACAACATAGACACTACACACCCTGGCTCAACATTTAAGAGTCCCCAGAGCCAGGGCGTGACAGATGTCCTATCTGAGTTGAAGGTGCTCCTGGTTTCAGGTATCAATCTGACAAATGGTCCTTACCATGTCACAATCAAAGCTTGTCTTTTTGAGCAATCAGTGAGAGCCATGCTAAAATGCATGAAATCCCGTAGTGGATATTTAGCATTTGAAAGATGTCAGATTAAAAAGGCTGTGGGAACGGAAGGGTAGTGTTGCCCTCTGAGGGGACACATCCAGAGAGAAATGATGGTGAATTCATTGGCTAGCCATCATCTGCATTGATAGATGCTGGAGTTTCTTGTATTTCAGGGTTTCCGTTAGATTATATGCATATGGTGTGCTTGGGTGTCATGAGGATGATGATGATTTTCCTTAAGCGAGGCCCTAGAACACTGTCTTCCTCTCAGAAAACCAATTTGTCTCTGACGAAGGCTCTGATCTCCTTTCCAGGATTATTGCCTAAAGAACCGACAACCTCGGTCGCTGGCAGAACTTGACAGATGGAAGGCCACTGTGTACAGGCAGTTTTTGCTCTACACGGGTCCCATAGTATTGAAGGATGTTGTTTCCAAAAAGGTCTATCCCAACTTTTATGTCCCTCAGTGTAGCCACGGCAATTAGCTAGATTCAGATGATGACCGGAGGAGGCGGTACCTTGATTATGCCAAACAGCTGCTGATGCACTTTGTTGAGATGAGTGTCTACGCTGATACATTTACAGTGTACAATGTACATGATCTCACTCACTTGGCAGACGTTGCATTTCACAACTACTCACTCAATGACCTTAATTGCTTTGAGTTTGAGAATCATTTGCAGTGGCTTAAACGTTCCATCAAAAGCCCACATAATCCATTGGTACAAGTGACGAGGCGACTGTCTGACGGCCAAGAACATCTAACCATACATCAAGAATAACATTCGAGATGGTTGCTTCTTCCTCAAGTCAAAGAAATAAGAGACGATGGAAACTGAAACTGAAACTTCCATGTGCCTCCAAAGACTTCAAGTATCTGAAATATCCTCAAAATAAAAAAATTAATCCATCTGGATTTCCAGGCTAGGGAGTAGGGGCTTGGGAGGTTAACTTTGGCATGTTGTATAATGTTAGTTTAAAGTTTGGTAATATGTTAAGATTGACTTGGTTATTTTCAGGCAAAGGTGTACCCCCCACTAAAATATGCCCCGAAGCACCAGAAAACCTGTTCCACTGCTACCAAGAAGCAAAAGGCTAAAACGCAGCATGAGCTGGTGAGGACGACCACACGATGACGATCAGGACGTTCACAACGTAAGCCAAGTCCTTATTATTGATCATTGTATTTGAGAAAGGTATTCTAATTGTAAAAACAATCGGCATGATGTTGTCCAATCTTTTATTGCAGAGAATCATCTTATTCTCTCAAATGGCTTAACCCTGGAGCAGGAGGGCTCGAGGTCTCCTTCTGCCTTCTCAATGGAGGAATCCCCCACACCAACTCCTTCTGCCTTCTCAATGGAGGAATCCCCCTCACCAACTCCTTCATCCTTCTCAATGGAGGAATCCCCCTCACCAACTCCTTCTGCCTTCTCAATGGAGGAATCCCCCTCACCAACTCCTTCTGTCTTCTCAATGGAGGAATCCCCCTCACCAACTCCTTCTGCCTTCTCAATGGAGGAATCCCCCTCACCAACTCCTTCTGCCTTCTCAATGGAGGAATCCCCCTCACCAACTCCTTCTGCCTTCTCAATAGAGGAATCCCCCTCACCAAATCGCTGCAAAGGACCAGACCCTTCTCCTGTGACAGACGCAAGTATGAAACTCTCAATTTAGAATTTTGGTTTAAAGTTTGGTAGAAATGTGTTATATATTTGAATTATAGTGTTTAGGTTGCCTTACAAACGTGTATAGAAAAAGAAGAGGACTCCTACCTGCAGTGTCATTATAGGTGGAGTCCAAATCATTTAAATACCTTCTCTAGGTAATATTTGTTTTCCCCCATTACAACAGGTGTGAGTCTTGGCGAATCAAAGGCTACAGGGGCAGAAATATTACAGGCGACGTCAACGCACCTGACCACAAGGGGGGCAGTATGAGGGCCAATGAGTAAGGGTATGAAAGAGTTCTTAAGAAGTTAAAAGTATCAAAGCCTGTTCCGCCTTCTTTTGGTTTGTTGTATATCTACACTGAACTAAAATAGAAATGCAACATGTAAATGGGTGGCAGGTAGCTTAGTGGTTAAGAGCGTTGTACCAGTAACCGAAAGGTCGCTGGTTCTAATCCCCAAGCCGACTAGGTGAAAAATCTGTCGATGTGCCCTTGAGCAAGGCACTTAACCCTAATTGCTCCTGTAAGTCGCTCTGGATAAGAGCGTCTGCTAAATGACCAATTTTTTTATTTTTTTATTTAAATTGTTGGTCCCGTGTTTCATGAGCTGAGATAAAAAGATCCCAGAAATGTTCCATACGCACAAAAAATTTATTTCTCTCAAATTTTGTGCACACATTTGTTTACATCCCTGTTAGTGAGCATTTCTTCTTTGCCAAGATAATCCATCCACCTAACAGGTGTGGCATATCAAGAAGCTGATTAAACAGCATGATCATTACACAGGTGCACCTTGTGCTGGTAACAGTAAAATGCCACTCTAAAATGTGCAGTTTTGTCACCCAATACAATGCCACAGATGTCTCAAGTTTTGAGGGAGTGTGCAATTGGCATGCTGACTGCAGGAATGTCCACCAGAGCTGTTGCCGGAGAATTGAATGTTCATTTCTCTACCATAAGCCGTCTGCAACGTCGTTTTTGAAAATGTGGCAGTACGTACGTCCAACCGGCCTCACAACCGCAGACCATGTGTAACCACGCCCACGGTGTTGTGTGGGCGAGCGGTTTACTGATGTTAAGGTTGTGAACAGATGGTGGCGGTGGGGTATGGGCTACAAAGCTCTCCCTCGCCCTCCATTTGGCAAATCTGACCATAATTATATCGTCCTGATTGCTGCTTACTAGCAAAAACTAAAGCAGGAAGTACCAGTGACTCGCTCAATACAGAAGTGGTCAGACGACGCAGATGCTAAGCTACAGGACTGTTTTGCTAGCACAGACTGGAATATTGAGGAGTACACCACATCAGTCACTGGCTTCATCAATAAGTGCATCGATGATGTCGTCCCCACAGTGACCATACGTACATACCCCAACCAGAAGCCATGGATTACAGGCAACATCCGCACTGAGCTAAAGGGTAGAACTGCCGCTTTCAAGGAGCGAGACTCTAACCAGGACGCCTATAAGAAATCCCTCCAACGATGCCCTCCAACGAACCATCAAACAGGCAAAGCGTCAATACAGGACTAAGATTGAATCATACTACACCGACTCCGATGCTCATCGGATGTGGCAGGGCTTGCAGACTATTACGGACCTCAAAGGGAAGCACAGCCGCAAGCTTCCCAGTGACACGAGCCTACCAGATGAGCTAAATTACTTCTATGCTCGCTTCGAGGCAAGCAACACTGAAGCATGCATGAGAGCATCAGCTGTTCCGGACGACTGTGGGATCATGGTCTCCGTAGCCGATGTGAGTAAGACCTTTAAACAGGTCAATCTGTCAGTCAGAGACAGAATAACAACAACAAAATCCAGAAAAACGCATGTCAAAAATTTTATAAATTGATTTGCACTTTAATGAGGGAAATAAGTATACAGTCTCAAAGAAAACCATTAGTAACACACTACACCGTCATGGATTAAAATCCTGCAGCGCACGCAAGGTCCCCCTGCTCAAGCCAGCGCATGTCCAGGCCCGTCTGAAGTTTGCCAATGACCATCTGGACGATCCAGAGGAGGAATGGGAGAAGATCATGTGGTCTGATGAGACAAAAATAGAGCTTTTTGGTCTAAACCATGTTTGGAGGAAGAAGAAGGATGAGTACAACCCCAAGAACACCATCCCAACCGTGAAGCATGGAGGTGGAAACATCATTCTTTGGGGATGCTTTTCTGCAAAGGGGACAGGACGACTGCACCGTATTGAGGGGAGGATGGATGGGGCCATGTATCGCGAGATCTTGGCCAACAACCTCCTTCCCTCAGTAAGAGCATTGAAGATGGGTCGTGGCTGGGTCTTCCAGCATGACAACGACCCAAAACACACAGCCAGGGCAACTAAGGAGTGGCTCCGTAAGAAGCATCTCAAGGTCCTGGAGTGGCCTAGCCAGTCTCCAGACCTGAACCCAATAGAAAATATTTGGAGGGGAGCTGAAAGTCCGTATTGCCCAGCGACAGCCCCGGAACCTGAAGGATCTGGAGAAGGTCTGTATGGAGGAGTGGGCCAAAATCCCTGCTGCAGTGTGTGCAAACCTGGTCAAGACCTACAGGAAACGTATGATCTCTGTAATTGCAAACAAAGGTTTCTGTACCAAATATTAAGTTCTGCTTTTCTGATGTATCAAATACTTATGTCATGCAATAAAATGCAAATTAATTACTTAAAAATCATACAATGTGATTATCTGGATTTTTGTTTTAGATTCTGTCTCTCACAGTTGAAGTGTACCTATGATAAAAATGACAGACCTCTACATGCTTTGTAAGTAGGAAAACCTGCAAAATCGGCAGTGTATCAAATACTTGTTCTCCCCACTGTATATATATAATTTGAATCATCTATTTTCTGCTTAATACTTATTTTTTCTTAAAACTGCATTGTTGGTTAAGGGCTTGTAAGTAAACATTTCACTAAGGTCTACACCTGTTGCATTCGGTGCATGTGACAAATAACATTTGATTTTAATGAATTTATTTCAACTGACTGATTTCCTAATATGAACTGTAACTCAGTAAAATCTTTGAAATTGTTGCATGTTGCATTTATATTTTTGTTCAGTATAATTTGTGTTTCCAGAAATGCATTTTCTGGCATTTTTCTTTATTTTTTTGGGCTTGTACATCTATTTTGTGGTGCAATACATTTTCATTTAAACCGTTCTTGACTTTGAATATTTTGTTGTTGCAGCTTTTACACACTCATAATACCCATAACACCTAGCGGTCAGACAGGGAAATTGTTCCAATCATAACTGTAACCAAGTTTCTGTGTTCATAAGGCTAATAACTTCAATATGTAGTATTCTATTCAGTGACATATAATATGCGGTAAATGACTTGAATATAGGAAAGGTGTAACAATTTGTATTTGCAGCAGTAATAGAAAGGAAGAGCTCAGGGAAGCTCATCAGGGAAGCTCATCAGGGAAGCTCATCAGGGAAGCTCATCAGGGAAGCTCATCAGGGAAGCTCATCAGGGAAGCTCATCAGGGAAGCTCATCATGGAAGCTCATCAGGGAAGCTCATCAGGGAAGCTCATCAGGGAAGCTCATCAGGGAAGCTCATCAGGCGCCTCTAGCCTAAGACTGACATAACAACTGGAACTGCTGATGCACTATCATGTGTGTTCTACTTTTCTAACTCTCAACATGTTGAGAACCCGACTAAGTTCCTAAAAATAAAATCACTTTTTTTTTTGGTGGAACCTTCTGGTCGGCCAAATCAAACGTCGTCACGTGCCAAGTTTGGCCCTGCAGGCCCCAGTTTGGTCGGCCCTGGACTAGAGTGACTTTGGCTGCGTTTACACAGGCTGCCCAATTCGGATCTTTTGCCACTAATTGGTCTTTTGACCAATCAGATCAGGAGCCGGTTTCCCAAACGCATCTTAAAGCTAAGTTCATCGTTAGAATGCTTTTGGTAAACCGGGCCCAGATCTTTTTGCCAATAAATGATCAGAATTGGGCTGCCTGTGTAAACGCAGACTTTTTTTACCCGAGTCCGAATCACCTTCAGACACCCATTCCCCCATAGGCCTATACGAAACACGGTGTCCATATCAGGACAGAATCACACATTCATGGAAGTTGTGCGTCAGAACTTCCCTGGTAGTGTGATTCTGTCCTGATATGGACACTGTACTCCATGACCCACTCAAACACTGTAACAGCTGAGGTAGAGATTGACTTTGTGGACAACAGGGAAAACAAACCTCTAACATCTGTTGTTCAGACGGAGGCCTTTGATTGTGCAGCTGGCGATCAACCACATGAAGGAATGCCTGAGCCAAGTAGTGCTTTATCGCAGTCTCCATCGGACGGAACTCAACTGAACCAGCGTTTACCTATAAAGACATCCGTCTATAAAGGCTCCGTAAAACACCCTGTAGAAGAAATCTTGCTTGTTTGTAGGTGACCAAATACTTATTTTCCACCATAATTTGCAAATAAATTCATTAAAAATCCTACAATGTGATTTTCTGGAATTTATTTTCTCATTTTGTCTGTCATAGTTGACGTGTACCTATGATGAAAATTACAGGCCTCTCTCATCTTTTTAAGTGGGAGAACTTGCACAATTGGTGGCTGACTAAATACTTTTTTTCCCCACTGTATGTGATTAAACTGCAGTTGTATAGGTAGGACAGACCACCTTTGCAAAGCAATTTTGACTCTGGCCTGGATGTTGCTTTGGGGGCCTTAGCTTCACCCGGCCTTGAAAATAAAGACGGACCCTTTCAGTTTAGCTTAGGCCAAAGTATTTTCCTAATCCACCTCCATTGTCCTCCAAGGGTTGCTGAATATCTTCCCCATTCCCAGGCCCTGTTCCTGGTGAACAACAAGATCTCTAAGATCCATCCCAAGGCCTTCCGTAACATGGATCGGCTGCAGCTGCTGTACCTGTCCTACAACCAGCTGACCCGGATACCTGCCAACCTGCCCCGGAACATCCTGGAGCTGCGGATCCACAACCACAAGATCAGCAAGGTTCAGAAGGAGGCCTTCAAAGGGATCAAATCACTGCATGTTCTGGGTACGGTCCACAAGCTAATGATCACTGGTGACTCCTGGTCTAGTGACAGAGACCAAAGCGTTAGGCTAGAGTCTCTCGGAATTGACACGCTATATGGTGTGTTTCTAGGGCTGGGCGATATGGCCTAAAAATCATATCTATTTTTTTATTTTTTATTTTTACTTATGGGCGATTCACAATATACACTACTGTTCAAAAGTTTGGGGTCACTTAGAAATGTCCTTGTTTTGGAAAGAAAAGCAATTTTTGCGTCCATTAAAATAACATCAAATTGATCAGAAATACAGCGTAGACATTGCTAATGTTGTGAATGGCTATTGTAGCTGGAAACTACTGATTTTTGATGGCATATCTACAGAGGCGTACAGAGGCCCATTATCAGCAACCATCAGTCCTGTGTTCCAATGGCACATTGTGTTTGCTAATCCAAGTTTATCATTTTAAAAGGCTAATTGATCATTAGAAAACCCTTTTGCAATTATGTTAGCACAGCTGAAAACTGTTGTGCTGATTAAAGAAGCAATAAAACTGGCCTTCTTGAGACTAGTTGAGTATCTGGAGCATCAGCAATTGTGGGTTCGATTACAAGCTCAAAATGGCCAGAAACAAAGAACTCTCTTCTGAAACTATCTGTCTATTCTTGTTCTGAGAAATGAAGGCTATTCCATGCGAGAAATTGCCAAGAAACTGAAGATCTCGTACAACGCTGTGTACTACTCCCTTCACAGAACAGCAGAAACTGGCTCTAACCAGAATAGAAGAGGAGTGGGAGCCCCCGGTGCACAACTGAGCAAGAGGACAAATACATTAGTGTCTAGTTTGAGAAACAGACGCCTCACAGGTCATCAACTGGCAGCTTCATTAAATAGTACCCACAAAACACCAGTCTCAACGTCAACAGTGAAGAGGCGACTCCGGGATGTTGACCTTCTAAGCAGAGTTGCAAAGAAAAAGTCCAGTGTCTGTGTTCTTTTGCCCATCTTTTATTTTTATTGGCCAGTCTGAGATATGGCTTTTTCTTTGCAACTCTGCCTAGAAGGTCAGCATCCCGGAGTCGCCTCTTCACTCTCGACGTTGAGACTGGTGTTTTGCGGGTACGTCTTGCTCAGTTGTGCACCGGGGCCTCCCACTCCTCTTTCTATTCCATAGGATGATGTCAGCGCTATCGCTATCTACTGGTTTATGTTGTCGCCTGCCTTCCCAACTTTGGGACCGCCCCTCCCATTGTTAGGGCGGAGACATGAGCATCTCCTCATTACATTCAGATCTCTGTTGTAAATGGGAAGGTGCAGACAGCGCTGAGGAGCGAAGGAGACCAGACCATAAAATATATAACTTGATTATTGTACAAAAACATACATTTGAATTAATCAAATTAATTTGACATATCGCCCAGCCCTATATGGTTCTGGTCAAAAGTAGTACTAGGCTATTTGAAGAATACAGCCCCACAGTGGAGGTGTAAGCCTACACGAAACACAGCCCTTATTTTAAGTGTTTCTAAAATCCCCTATGGGAGAAATGAATGGTGGAAAACGATTGGAACCATTTCCCTGTTTGACCGCTAGGTTTTATGGGTATTATGACTCATACTGTGGTAGTCTATTTTTGGTGTCATTTGAGACATGATGTGGTCTATAGGGTTATAATGCAGCTGGGAGAGGAGTTCAAAAAGATGTGTTCAAAGCTTCACACTAACCTCCCTGTATGTTTTCTAACCAGAAATGAGTGCTAACCCGTTAGTTAACAACGGGATAGAACTAGGATCGCTGAGGCCAAGCTCACAGCTGTAACTAAAGGTAAATAATAATAATAATAATAATAATAATAATAATAATAATAATAATAATAATAATAATAATAATAATGTCGTAAACAACCACTAGAAGATACATAGTGTACATCCAGAATATTATCTTCCAGGCTTCTATATTGTATACCTCAACTTAGTGAAATCTGACATTTCCAGGTAATTGTATTCTAGGGTCTCATATAGGACTGTTTCATTGCGTTTAGCAGTAACTGGACTGTTAAATATGATGTCCTGGTTTTCAGACCTCCCTTCTTCCCTCGCGGATCTTCACTAAAAAGCGTCTGCTAAATGACATATTATTATTATTATTATTATTATTATATACTGTCAGATCTAGGGGGGTAGGGACTGGAATATCACCATCACAAGCATCCTATAGCGCCTCCTGGTGGTGGACTTCAGTAATAACCACCTCCTCAACACATGGGAGCTCTTCAATCCCTTCTCAATGAGTCAACAGTGAACACCTCCCAACCCTGATTTTACTTCAGTGTTTTAGTCAATATCTTTGTTTGTTTTCTCTGTTTATTGTAGCATTAGTATCAACTGTGCGTTTGGTCCCCTTGTATATGTATTTCTTAACATAGCATGCCTCACTTCTATAATCTGCTAGATATAGCCTACATAAGACTAATGGTGCTAAATATATAACATTACAGAAAATACTAGTCAACGTTACACGTCCATTCATTTGAACATGATTCTCTATTGTAGCATGACAGTGTTCTAATGCTATGCTTTATTTATGAAGTCTTAATAAACTTCAACATTTCCCTTTCTGTCATTTACATGTCACCTTTTAATTCACCTTTAAAGCTCGAATCTGCATAAGGTGAAACAGCGGCACTGTTCTCCCCAGCGCGTTTGTTATTGTTTTGTTTTGTTGACGAAAGGGAGGAGATGAGCCTCCAGCATCGTGGTGATCGCAGTACATACTTTGTTCTATTGCGTGTGATGTGACGTCAGAGGGGGAAAAAAGCTGGGTCCTTGTTTTGAAGTAACTTTTCTGTTATTGTAATATCGTAAACATACATGGCGGTTTCAGTACAGATTCCAGCTTTAAGAAAAAGTTGTTTGTTTTCCTTATGAAACTTGTGGATTGCTATTTCTTACAATGTATTTTACTACAGGATGTTCAGTAGGAAGATACAGCAGGAAACGGAGAGGACGTTAGCGGCCTCATATCACCAGTAGATGGTGCCAATGAACCAGGGCTAGAAATCTGATGAATCTGAATCCACTATGACGATGCTCCAAACAGTACAGTATGTATTGGAACTGAATAAATAATACTAATGATTATTGTAAATGAGAACTTGTTCTCAACTGGTTTACCTGGTTAAATAAAGGTGAAATAAAAAAAAAAATAAAAAAAAAATAAGTAGGTCAAACTGTCACATCTTTAATGACATAGTGGTGAGACGTGAGAGGCTATGGCCACTCCTATCTGAGTCTTTAATCTGAGCCTAGAGGAATGTCTTTGTCCTCAGGCCTGGAGGGAAGCCAAAGTAATTCCGCTACCCAAGAGTGGTAATGTGGCCTTTACTGGTTCTAATAGCAGACCTATCAGCTTGCTGCCAGCTCTTAGCAAACTGATGGAAAAAATGGTGTTTGACCAAATACAATGCTATTTCTCTGTAAACAAATTAACAACAGACTTTCAGCCTGCTTATAGGGAAGGGCACTCAACATGTACTGCACTGACACAAATGACTGATGATTGGTTGAAATAAATTGATAATAATAAGATTGTGGGAGCTGTATTGTTAGATTTCAGTACAGCCTTTGATATCATTGACCATAACCTGTTGTTGAGAAAACTTACACTACCAGTCAAAGGTTTTAGAACACCTACTCATTCAAGGGTTTTTCTTTATTTTTACTATTTTCTACATTGTACAATAATAGTGAAGACATCAAAACTATGAAATAACACATATGGAATCATTTAGTAACCAAAAAAGTGTTAAACAAGTCAAAATAATTTTTTTCTTTGAGATTCTTCAAATAGCCACCCTTTGCCTTGATGACAGCTTTGCACACTCTTGACATTCTCTCAACCAGCTTCAAGAGGTAGTCACCTGGAATGCATTTCAATTAACAGGTGTGCCATGTTAACAGTTAATTTGTGGAATATCTTTCCTTCTTAATGCGTTTGAACCAATCAGTTGTGTCGTGACAAGGTAGGGGGGGTATACAGAAGATAGCCCTATTTCGTAAAAGACCAAGTCCATATTATGGCAAGAACAGCTCAAATAAGCAAAGAGAAACGACAGTCCATCTTTGATGTCTTCACTATTATTCTACAATGTAGAAAATAGTAAAAATAGTAAAAATAAAGAACCTTGAATAAGTAGGTGTTCTAAAACTTTCGACCGGTAGTGTATGTGTTATGGCTTTTCAACCTCTGCCGTATCGTGGTTTCAGAGCTATCTATCTAATAGAACTCAAAGGGTTTTCTTTAATGGAAGCTTCTTTAATGTCAAACATGTAGGGTGTGATGTACCACAGGGCAGTTCTCTAGGCCCTCTACTTGGGTGGTCCTCTGTAGCTCAATTGGTCGAGCACGGCGCTTGTAATGCCAAGGTAGTGGGTTCGATCCCCGGGACCACCCATACACACAAATGTATGCACGCATGACTGTAAGTCGCTTTGGATAAAAGCGTCTGCTAAATGGCATATTATTTATTTACTTTTTTCTATTTGTACCAATGACCTGCCACGGGCATTAAACAAAGCATGTGTGTCCATGTATGCTGATGATTCAACCATATACGCATCAGCAACCACAGCTAATGAAGTCACTGAAACCCTTAGGAAGGAGTTGCAGTCAGTTTTGGAATGGGTGGCCAGTAATAAACTTGTATTGTATTTGGTACAAATCATTCCCTAAGTTCTAGACCTCAGCTGAATCTGGTAATGAATGGTGTGGCTGTTGAACAAGTTGAGGAGACTAAATTACTTGGTGTTACCTTAGATTGTAAACTGTCACGGTCAAAATATATAGATTGAATTGTTGTAAAGATGGGGAGAGGTCTGTCCGTAATAAAGAGATGTTCGGCTTTTTTGACACCACACTCCAAAAAGCAAGTCCTGCAGGCTCTAGTTTTGTCTTATCTTGATTATTGGCCAGTCGTGTGGTTGAGTGCTGCAAGGAAAGACCTAGTTAAGCTGCAGCTGGCCCAGAACAGAGCGGCACGTCTTGGTCTTCATTGTAATCAGAGGGCTGATATAAATACTATGCATGCCAGTCTCTCTTGGCTAAGAGTTGAGGAGTGACTGACTGCATCACTTCTTCTTTTTTATAAGAAAGATTAATGCGTTGAAAATTCTAAATTGTTTGCATAGTCAACTTACGCACAGCTCTGACACACACACCAGGCATGCCACCAGGGGTCTTTTCACAGTCCCCAAATCCAGAACAAATTCAAGGAAGCGTACAGTATTATATAGAGCCATTATTGCATGGAACTCCGTTCCATCTCATATTGCTCAACTGAACAGCAAACCTGGTTGAAAACAATGGATTAAGCAACACTTCACGGCACAACGCCTCTCCCCTATTTGACCTAGATAGTTTGTGTGTATGTATTGATATGTAGGCTGTGTGTGCCGCGTTTAAATGTATGTAGTTCTGTCCTTGAGCTGTTCTTGTCTATTAATGTTCTGTATTATGTCATGTTTCATGTTTTGTGTGGACCCCAGGAAGAGTAGCTGCTGCTTTCGCAACAGCTAATGGGGATCTTAATAAAATAGCAAAAAATGTCACCAGACAAGATACTGTTAACCTCTTAAGGATCGGACCCTTTTTTCCATTTTTTGCCTAAAATGACAAACCCAAATCTAACTGCCTGTAGCTCAGGACCTGAAGCAAGGATATGCATATTATTGATACCATTTGAAAGGAAACACTTTGAAGTTTGTGGAAATGTGAAATTAATGTAGGAGAATATAACACATTAGATCTGGTAAAAGATAATACAAACAAGAAAACATGCGTTTTCTATTATTTTATCGTCTTTGAAATGCAAGAGAAAGGCCACAATATAATATTGCAGTTTAAGCGCAGTTTCGATTCTGGCCACTAGATGGCAGCAGCGTGTGTGCAAAGTTTCAGATTGATCCAGCGAAGCAATACTGGACTATTTTGTATCAAGTCTGCCCAAATGTGCCGAATTGGTCAATTGATACATTTTCAAGTACATAACTATAGAGAACATACAAAAATGATATGGTAATACAAACTGTAAGTTTACACACTCCCAGGAATGTCATACATGATGGATCATTAGCTTATACACTAACTTTCACACCTCTAGATGGCTGGGCGGGGTGGGTGTGGAGCCAGAGACAGCAGGGGTTCAAACTGTAGAACCCAGTTCCTACATTTGAATATAAAAATAGATTTTATCAAACAAAACTATGTAACATTTTATCTCTGGGACCCTTAGGATGACAAATCAGAGCAAGATTACTGAATGTAAGTACATTATTTACCTTCAGAGGTGAATGTATCAAACCAGTTGCCGTGATACGTTTTGTTGTTGTTGTGCACTCTCCTCAAACAATAGCATGGTATTTCACTGTAATAGCTACTGTAAATTGGACAGTGCAGTTAGATTAACAGGAATTGAAGCTTTCTGCCCATATAAGACATGTCTAGGTCCTGGAAAGTTTGCTGTTACTTACAACAGTCATGTTAATCACATTAGCGCACGTTAGCTCAACCGTCCCGTATACGGAACACCGATCTCGTAGAGGTTAAAGTCATGTCACCAGTCTTAGCATTTGAATGCTTTGTTATTTTTTTCTCCCTCAAAAAAGATAAGTTGCAACCCTCCTGTTAACCCTCCTAACCCTAACCCTAACCCTAACCCTAACCCTAACCCAACCCTAACCCAACCCAACCCTAACCCTAACCCAACCCTAACCCTAACCCTAACCTTAACCTTAACCTTAACCCACCCTAACCCTAACCTAACCCTACCTCAACCCTACAACCTGCAACCCTAACCTAACCCTAACCCCTAACCCTAACCCACCTAACCCTAACCCCAACCCTAACCTGACCTAACCCTAACCCTAACCTACCTAACCCTAGCCCTAACCCTAACCTGCCTAACTACCTCAACCCTAACCTAACCTAGCCTAACCTAACCTAACCTAACCCTAACTCCAAGCCTAACCCTAACCCAACCCTGACCCAACCCCTAACCCAACCCTGGCAACCCCTAACCTAACCGTAACCCAACCTACCCAACCCTAACCCCTAACCCCAACCCCTAACCCAACCCCAACCCCAAACCTAACCCTAACCTTAACCCTAACCTAACCCTAACCTGCCTAACCTAACCCAACCCTACAACTAACCTTAACTTAACTCTAACCCTAACCCTAACCCTTAACCCTAACCCAACCCTAACCCTAACCCTAACCCTAACCCAACCCTAACCTTAACCTTAACCTTAACCTTAACCTTAACCCAACCCTAACCCTAACCCAACCCTCCTGTTTTTTTTTTGTCACGGGGGCTTGGACAGGTTATGTGAGGCCAAGGAGAGTAGAGGAGTTACAGTCTGCCTGCGTCCCAAATGGCACCCTATTCTTGATGTAGATACTAGGGTTCCATTCTCTGGTCTAAAGTAGTGCACTATATAGGGAATAGGGTTCCATTCTCTGGTCTAAAGTAGTGCACTATATAGGGAACAGGGTGCCATTCTCTGGTCTAAAGTAGTGCACTATATAGGGAATAGGGTTCCATTCTCTGGTCTAAAGTAGTGCACTATATAGGGAATAGGGTTCCATTCTCTGGTCTAAAGTAGTGCACTATATAGGGAATAGGGTTCCATTCTCTGGTCTAAAGTAGTGCACTATATAGGGAATAGGGTGCCATTCTCTGGTCTAAAGTAGTGCACTATAAGGGAATAGGGTGCCATTCTCTGGTCTAAAGTAGTGCACTATATAGGGAATAGGGTGCCATTCTCTGGTCTAAAGTAGTGCACTATATAGGGAATAGGGTTCCATTCTCTGGTCTAAAGTAGTGCACTATATAGGGAATAGGGTTCCATTCTCTGGTCTAAAGTAGTGCACTATATAGGGAATAGGGTTCCATTCTCTGGTCTAAAGTAGTGCACTATATAGGGAATAGGGTGCCATTCTCTGGTCTAAAGTAGTGCACTATATAGGGAATAGGGTGCCATTCTCTGGTCTAAAGTAGTGCACTATATAGGGAATAGGGTGCCATTCTCTGGTCTAAAGTAGTGCACTACATAGGGAATAGGGGGCCATTCTCTGGTCTAAAGTAGTGCACTACATAGGGAATAGGGGCCATTTGGGTCACAGTGTCTGTCTGCTCTGCAGCAAGTGGAGCTCTAGAAACATCTGGAACAGATCTACCGGTTGGCCAGGCCTCCACAGCTCTACCACGTCTCACAAATAAATAAATAAATATGTGTCACATGCGCCGAATACAACAGTGAAATGCTTACTTACAAGCCCTTAACCAACAATGCAGTTTTTAAGAAAGAATACCTAAAAAAATAAGAAATAAAAGTAACAAATAATTAAAGAGCAGCAGTAAAATAACAGTAAGGAGGCTATATACAGGGGGTACCGGTACCGAGTCAATGTGCGGGGGCACCGCTCAGACAGTCTGGACCACTGAGTATAGGTTTGGACCCAGTTCTGGACCATCGGTTTTGACCCAAGCACAGCCTTGGACCTGGGGAGAGGACTTCATGCACCCCCAGCAGCTCCAGCTCAGGCCAGTTCAGTCCGGTCCAACCCCAGAGCTCAGTCCCAGCGCACCCAGCCCAGCACTGGCAGACTCCTGAGGAGCCCCCCAACCTCTACACTTCAAAGCCTCAAACCTACTGGTAAAAAAAGCTGGTAAAACTAACTGGATGTCTTTAACACGCCAGTCAGGAGTAAAGCCCTTCTAATGACATGTTACCTCCCTCACTAGGCTCCCAGCTCTTCTTGGAAGTTGCCATCTCAATGTTGTGAAATGGTTTAATACTCCTGTAGTTCTTCCTAGAAGCCAATCTGGAAAACCAGTCAATCATGTTATTAATATCCCTGGTGGTTTTCAGCCTGCGGTGGGACTAGCAAGAGTCTCCAGGAGATTTTGAGGGGGTACGACTGTTTGCCTGATGACTCCAACTGAATCATTCCGCTACTCTATGTTCCCTACATCAGTCTGAGACTGCCGCCATTTAAGTTGTTTGTGGTGTCGTCAAAATGAGGGGTGTTGTACAAAACAAAGTCATCAGCGATCGGATCATCTCTAACCAATCAGAGTAACAAAGCCAATGACACATTTTCTAAACGTCGCTTTACCCACGTGTGTTCTGGCTCTGGCCCAACCCATCGGTTTCTGGGACCAATCAGATGGTCTAGAATGTGTTTCCATTCAAGAAATCGTAGGGGACGTACTCAGATCCAGACTCATTGCAGAGAAGAAACTAACGTCTGCGACGTTTATTTGGCCGGAGCAAGGAGTTTGGGTAGCCAGGTAATACGACTATGGCACTACTTTTGACCAGTGCACTACTTTTGAACAGGGCCTGTAGGGAATAGGGTGCCATTTGGGAGGCTATGAGAGGAGAGGTCTGTGATGGAGGAAATCCCATTTTATTTAGTCCCCTGTATCTCAGTTGGTAGAGCATGGCGCTTGCAACGCCAGGGTTGTGGGTTCGATTCCCACGGGGGGCCAGTACGAAAATGTATGCACTCACTAACTGTAAGTCGCTCTGGATAAGAGCGTCTGCTAAATGACTAAAATGTAAAAAATTTAAAATGTAAATTTACATTACTGCTCTTTGAACTGGTTCTCCAGTCTGATTACGTTCACCTTGTCACACTGTGTGTCTATGAAATAATAATTTGTCATGTTGCACTTATTTCTATGGTACTTTGTCTCGCCTGAATAATGCACTCTCGTCCCCTAACAAATAATCTCTACTTTACTTGCATGTGGACTAATGCTGGCTGGGACAATCCATGTTGCCATGTTCTCACCCATCCAGTATTCACTAATCCAGTAATGCACTACTGTGCATTAACACTTCATCGATTGCAGATAGCAGATAGCACAGCCACAACTGTGGACACTTGAAGAACATTGAAGTGTATGTACGTTCCTCAGCCCATCCCTCAGGTGAGCTGGATGTCACGGCTGACAGGGAGAGTAATGGTTTTACTCAACAGTGAGTCGTTTGGGATTTACAGGATGTTATAGCCTGCTTTCATGCTATATAGAGCTCTTCGCTCTCCAGCGGTGTCCAACCTTCATCCTCTGAGCCGAAGCCAGAGGAAGACTCTCCACTGCTCCACCCCGCACCCTCTGAGCCAAAGCCAGAGGAAGACGCCAGGGTGGAGGTTGGAGCAGTGGCAAGTCTTCCTCTGGTTGGAGCAGTGGCGATTCTTCCTCTGGCTTCGACTCAGAGGGTGGAGGTTGGAGCAGTGGCGAGTCTTCCTCTGGTTGGAGCAGTGGCGAGTCTTCCTCTGGTTGGAGCAGTGGCGAGTCTTCCTCTGGTTGGAGCAGTGGCGATTCTTCCTCTGGTTGGAGCAGTGGCGAGTCTTCCTCTGGTTGGAGCAGTGGCGAGTCTTCCTCTGGTTGGAGCAGTGGCGAGTCTTCCTCTGGTTGGAGCAGTGGCGAGTCTTCCTCTGGTTGGAGCAGTGGCGAGTCTTCCTCTGGTTGGAGCAGTAGCGAGTCTTCCTCTGGTTGGAGCAGTGGCGAGTCTTCATCTGGTTGGAGCAGTGGCGAGTCTTCCTGAGCCGAAGCCAGAGGTGTCTTCGCTGCTGATTGAGCCCCAGCATTTCTATTGTTGTTTATTATGGATCCCCATTAGTTCCTGCCAAGGCAGCAGCTACTCTTCCTGGGGTTTATTATGGATCCCCATTAGTTCCTGCCAAGGCAGCAGCTACTCTTCCTGGGGTTTATTATGGATCCCCATTAGTTCCTGCCAAGGCAGCAGCTACTCTTCCTGGGGTTTATTATGGATCCCCATTAGTTCCTGCCAAGGCAGCAGCCACTCTTCCTGGGGTTTATTATGGATCCCCATTAGTTCCTGCCAAGGCAGCAGCTACTCTTCCTGGGGTTTATTATGGATCCCCATTAGTTCCTGCCAAGGCAGCAGCTACTCTTCCTGGGGTTTATTATGGATCCCCATTAGTTCCTGCCAAGGCAGCAGCTACTCTTCCTGGGGTTTATTATGGATCCCCATTAGTTCCTGCCAAGGCAGCAGATACTCTTCCTGTGGTTTATTATGGATCCCCATTAGTTCCTGCCAAGGCAGCAGCTACTCTTCCTGGGGTTTATTATGGATCCCCATGAGTTCCTGCCAAAGCAGCAACTACTCTTCCTGGGGTTTATTATGGATCCCCATTAGTTCCTGTCAAGGCAGCAGCTACTCTTCCTGGGGTTTATTATGGATCCCCATTAGTTCCTGTCAAGGCAGCAGCTACTCTTCCTGGGGTTTATTATGGATCCCCATTAGTTCCTGCCAAGGCAGCAGCTACTCTTCCTGGGGTTTATTATGGATCCCCATTAGTTCCTGCCAAGGCAGCAGCTACTCTTCCTGGGGTTTATTATGGATCCCCATTAGTTCCTGCCAAGGCAGCAGCTACTCTTCCTGGGGTTTATTATGGATCCCCATTAGTTCCTGCCAAGGCAGCAGCTACTCTTCCTGGGGTTTATTATGGATCCCCATTAGTTCCTGCCAAGGCAGCAGCTACTCTTCCTGGGGTTTATTATGGATCCCCATTAGTTCCCTGTCAAGGCAGCAGCTACTCTTCCTGGGGTTTATTATGGATCCCAATTAGTTCCTGCCAAGGCAGCAGCGACTCTTCCTGGGGTTTATTATGGATCCCCATTAGTTCCTGCCAAGGCAGCAGCTACTCTTCCTGGGGTTTATTATGGATCCCCATTAGTTCCTGCCAAGGCAGCAGCTACTCTTCCTGGGGTTTATTATGGATCCCCATTAGTTCCTGCCAAGGCAGCAGCTACTCTTCCTGGGGTTTATTATGGATCCCCATTAGTTCCTGCCAAGGCAGCAGCTACTCTTCCTGGGGTTTATTATGGATCCCCATTAGTTCCTGCCAAGGCAGCAGCTACTCTTCCTTGGGTTTATTATGGATCCCCATTAGTTCCTGCCAAGGCAGCAGCTACTCTTCCTGGGGTTTATTATGGATCCCCATTAGTTCCTGTCAAGGCAGCAGCTACTCTTCCTGGGGTTTATTATGGATCCCAATTAGTTCCTGCCAAGGCAGCAGCTACTCTTCCTGGGGTTTATTATGGATCCCCATTAGTTCCTGCCAAGGCAGCAGCTACTCTTCCTGGGGTTTATTATGGATCCCCATTAGTTCCTGCCAAGGCAGCAGCTACTCTTCCTGGGGTTTATTATGGATCCCCATTAGTTCCTGCCAAGGCAGCAGCTACTCTTCCTGGGGTTTATTATGGATCCCCATTAGTTCCTGCCAAGGCAGCAGCTACTCTTCCTGGGGTTTATTATGGATCCCCATTAGTTCCTGTCAAGGCAGCAGCTACTCTTCCTGGGGTTTATTATGGATCCCCATTAGTTCCTGCCAAGGCAGCAGCTACTCTTCCTGGGGTCTATTATGGATCCCCATTAGTTCCTGCCAAGGCAGCAGCTACTCTTCCTGGGGTTTATTATGGATCCCCATTAGTTCTTGCCAAGGCAGCAGCTACTCTTCCTGGGGTTTATTATAGCTGCTCCTCCTGGGGTCCAGCAAAATTAAGGCAGTTATATACCATTTTAAAAACATTACAATACATTTCACAACACATTAAGTGTGTTCCCTCAGACCACTACTACACTACCACATATCTACAACACAAAATCCAAGTGTAAGTGTGTGTATAGTGCGTATGTTATCATCTGTGTGTATGCATGTGTCTGTGCCTATGTTTGTGTCTCTTCACAGTCCCCGCTGTTCCACAAGGTGGATTTTTATCTGATTTTTAAAATCTGATTCTACTGCTTGCATCAGTTACCTGATTTGAAATAGAGTTTGATGTAGTCATGGCTCTATGTAGTACTGTGCGCCTCCCGTAATCTGTTCTGGAATTGGGGACTGTGAAGAGTCCTCTGGTGGCATGTCTTGTGGGGTATGCATCGGTGTCCGAGCTGTGTACTAGCAGTTTAAAGGGGAATTTCACCCTGGGGGAATCTGGGCTTGTTTTCATAATGTCTGAGGCATTACAAGGACAGTGAGATGCAGGTCAGGGCTTCGCATGTTGAATGATACACCCTATGACGGCTTCCGGTGTATTGATTGGGGTATTGTGGCATTTCGCGAAGGCTCTATATGATACTGATCACACTATCCATTTTTGTGCGTGTAGATATGGTTGTCCTTGTTCCATAGAGCCATTGAACGTCTTTCAGCTATGTTCCTATCGGCAGATTCATTACTAAATAGATAAGCAGACACAACTTTTCCAGTCTCTGAAAGACTACAACTTGTTTTGGGCGGTGCTTCGTGATCTGGCCCCCGTCCCTCCTCCAAGGTGGGCTGTTTTTAAAGGTGGATCACACTAACAACAATCCTTTGGGCAAAACTGAAAGCACTGATCAGACGCAATGGCTTCAAGTGATTCCTCTCATCAACACGAATTCGACTATGGAGCATCTACAGTCGTGAAAAAGTAAGTACACTCCCTGGAAAGTAGTCTTTTTTTTCTTTCTTTTTTTACATATTTGGACAGATGGATATGTAATCTTCACTTCCACACTTTTGACAGATAAAGGTAACCTAATTTAACAAATGACACTGAAAGATTATACTTTGCAATCAGGACTTTGGTCCTCTGTAGCTCAATTGGTAGAGCATGGTGCTTGTAATGTCAGGGTAGTGGGTTCGATCCCCGGGACCACCTATACGTAAGAATGTATGCACACGTGACTGTAAGTCGCTTTGGATAAAAGCGTCTTCTAAATGGCATATTATTATTATTACTCATCAAAAAATCAACAAAAATGCAATCCCATAGTACGGAAACAAATAAGTAGCTTCAATAGCTGGTATTGCCCCCTTTGGCTGAAATAACGTAGCAATTTCTTGTAACTGTCTATTAGTCTCTAACATGACTGGGAGTACTGCTTCAACTGTCATGTTCGAGGGATTTCTTGCATGCACGGCCCGCTTCAAGTCTCCCACAGCATTTCGACAGGATTGAGATCTGGGCTTTGACTCTGACATTCCATAACCCTCCATTTCTTATTTTTGAGCCATTCTGATGTAGCTTTGCTTGTGTGTTTTGGATCATTGTCCTGTTGCAAGATCCATGCTCGGTTCAGCTTCTGCTTTTTGACATATGGCCTCACATTCTTCTCAAGAATTCTCTGGTACAATACGGAATTCATGGTTGACTCAATAATGGCAAGTTGGCCAGGCCCTGAGGCAGCAAAGCAGCCCCAAACCATAATGCCACCGCCTCCATGCTTTACGGTTGGTATGAGGTTCTTCTGTCTCATAGGCAGTGTTTCATTTTCACCAAACATGGCGTCTGGCATTGCGGCCAAACAACTCCACATTTGACTCATCTGTCCAGAGCACATTGTTCCAGTAGTTTTGGTCTTTACCCAGGTGTTGTCTGGCAAACGTCAGTCGTGTCTTCATATTCTTTTTTGAGAGCAGACGCTTCTTCCTTCCTGACCTCCCATGTAGGCCAAGTATGTGCAGTCTCTTTCTGACAGTTGACTCATGCACTTCGACATTGATTGTGGCAAGAGAGATCCCTGGGCTTCTTAGAGACTTCTATGAGCATCTTTCGGTCAGCTCTTGGGCTGAATTTGGTGGGACAACCGGGCCTAGGTAGATTGCCATTGGTCTTGAATTTTCTCCATTTGTAGATGATCCGTCGGACATTAGAATGATGTACTTCGAATTGCTTGGGAATGGATCTGTATTTGTAACCCCTCCCAGACTCATGGGCATCAATAATCTTTCTTCTGAGGGCCTTGGGTAGGTCTTTTGATCTTGGCATGATGTGTTACCACACACCCATATGGTTAAGACCAAACCAGACCAAGTTTCTAATCTTTATGGAAGGCTGGACCCTCCCAAGTTACTCTCTAATGGTTTTCACCTGTTTTGGTGCACCTGATTCTAATTTTAGCCATTTTATGTGATGGTAAAGGTAGGGGTTTACTAACCTTTTCCGCATAAGGAAATTGCATTTTTGTTTATTTTAATTGCATAACATTTTCAAAGTTATAAATGTTTTGTGTGATTTGTTAAATTGGATTACCTTTATAAATGAATGTCAAAAATATGTTTTAAAAAGATATCACTTTCCAGGGGGTGTACTTACTTTTTCACATGACTGTATTAGCTATATGGTGACATTCAACCATACATGTTTCAACTGGAATATAGCGAAGAGGATTCGAAACAAAGAGTTGGATTTAGCTAGAAGCTCAGCTACAGCCTCATGAAAGCCCCAAGAGGGCAGATGACAAATACGGTGTCTAGCTAAGTAGGTTATTTTTCCTGCTAGCCACCTAGCTAGCTAGCTAACTTTAGTTTACCTACAGAAACCCATATTGTGTATTGGTGGCTAACATACTACTGTGTTACATTTGTCTTTGCTAACTTAGCTATCTATGTAGCAGGCTAGGTAGCTAGCTAGCAAAACAACGACAAGTAGCCATATCTATGACTAAAAATAGAAGATGTTTTACAATCACAGATCTTTTGTATCTCGATTGTAAAACCTCTTCTCTTTTTAGTCGTAGATATGTCCAATAAGCAGCAACCAGCCACCTAGAGCTAGGTTTACCAGAAAACATTAGCACATGACTGGAGTTGGCTAGCTAGTTAGCCTGGCACCTGCTAACTTGTTATGCCTCACGTTTGTAACTTGTTAGCAAACATGTGTAACATCAGCAACCGTAAATCATTTTACCAGCTAGCTATGTAACATAATTGATGAGGGTTGACATTGGTTATGATTGTGACCTTGGATGTATTTCAATCTCACAAAATCATATGCATGACGCAAGATAGGATTCCAAACAGATATAAATAACAAGTATTGCATATCCAGTAAGCTAACTAGCTAAGTTTACTAGGAAACAGTGGAGAAACAATATTACAACAATGTACTGTTGAAAATCTCTAAAACTGAAGCTGGTTTTACTATTTAAAAAAAAATATTTTCATATATATTTTTTGTAGCTAGATACTGTCTGCCTACTTACCTAGGTACATGTGTACGGTCTGGTCACTGTGCAAAGGCTGAGGGTTATGCCATATTTCATTCTATTAGGCTAGGTATTGTTGTAAATCTAATCTCTCTGCCTGTGCATGTTCAAGCATTTCACCACACCCACAATAAAATCTGCTAAAAATGTGTATGTGACCAGTCAAATTTGATTTGATTTGAACAAGTCTACCCTAATGTTGATGTTATGCTGGCATGGTTCAACTGTTGTTCAAACTGTAGAGTATAACTGTTTTAGTTTTTTTGTCTTACAGACAATACCGTGTGGTGCCTGGGCTTCTTCGTGGAGAGGATTCCAGATGGAGAGAAACATAATTCCTTTGCCTGTGTGGTCATTCACTGTATCCTGTGAACTGTATCCCTCTAGATGGACATTATGCTGATTTCAAGCATTCCCTTTGGAATGGCAATTTCATCATGACCATCTCTCCCATCATCTGCTGATCACCAGTTCTCTTAGCTATACACCAGATAATGTGATTTAACAGATTACAGCCTCAAGTCTTCTTGGGTATGACACTACAAGCTTGGCACACCTGTATTTGTGGAGTTTCTCCCATTCTTCTCTGCAGATCCTCTCAAGCTAAGTCAGGTTGGATGGGGAGCGTCGCTGCACAGCTATTTTCAGATCTCTCCAGAGATGTTTGATCGGGTTCAAGTCCAGGCTCTGGCTGGGCCACTCAAGGACATTCAGAGACTTGTCCCGAAGCCACTCCTGCGTTGTCTTGGCTGTGTGCTTAGGGTCATTGTCCTGTTGGAAGGTGAACCTTCGCCCCAGTCTGAGGTCCTGAGCGCTCTGGAGCAGGTTTTCATCAAGGATCTCTCTGTACCTTGCTCCGTTCATCTTTGCCTCGATCCTGACTAGTCCCCCAGTCCCTGCCGCTGAAAAACATCCCCACAGCACGATGCTGCCACCACCATGCTTCACCGTAGGGATGGTATTGGCCAGGTAATGAGCGGTGCCTGGTTTCCTCCAGACATGATGCTTGGCATTCAGGCCAAATAGTTAAATCTTGGTTTCATCAGACCAGAGAATCTTGTTTCTCATGGTCTGAGAGTCATTTAGGTGCCTTTTGGCAAACTCCTAGCAAGCTGTCATGTGCCTTTTACTGAGGAGTGGCTTCCGTCTGGTCACTCTACCATAAAGGCCTGATTGGTGGAGTGCTGCAGAGATGGTTGTCCTTCTGGAAGGTTCTCCCATCTCCACAGAGGAACTCTGGAGCTCTGTCAGAGTGACCATCGGGTTCTTGGTCACCTCCCTGACCAAGGCCCTTCTCCCCCCATTGCTCAGTTTGGCCGGGTGGCTAGCTCTAGGAAGTCTTGGTGGTTCCAAACTTCTTCCATTTAAGAATGATGGAGGCCACTGTGTTCTTTGGGACCTTCAACGCTTCCCCAGATCTGTGCCTCGACACAATCCTGTCTTGAAGCTCTACAGACAATTCCTTCGACCTCATGGCTTGGATTTTGCTCTGACATGTGGGACTTTATATAGACAGGTGTGTGCCTTTCCAAATCATGTCCAATCAATTGAATATACCGCAGGTGGACTCCAATCAACTTGTAGAAACATCTCAAGGATGATCAATGGAAAAAGGATGCACCTGAGCTCAATTTCAAGTCTCATAGCAAAAGGTCTGAATACTTATTTAAATAAGGTATTTCTGTTGTAATTTCTTTATAGATTTGCAAAAATGTGTAATAACCTGTTTTTGTTTTGTCATTATGGTTTATTGTGTGTAGATTGATTTGGGCGTCTTTTAATTTAATCCATTTTAGAATAAGCCTGTAACGTAACAATATGTGGAAAAGTGAAGGGGTCTGAAGTTATGTTGACAATTGTGAGTTATATCGACAATTCTATTTTTAGTGATAAAGTTAGCTAGCTGGCTTACGTTAGCTAACGTCCGTCAAAGATAGAACAAACAAACCAGTCTAGCAGTGACTACCATGGCATAATCGAAATTGATTGACAGTGTGTATACCAAAAGATAGCTATATGATTTAGCTGTAGGCTTTCAGAGTTCAATACAGGACTGTAACATTAGCTAGCTAGCTAACTTACCCAGTTAGGCTAACGTTAGGTTACCTCTAATTGAGAATCTTTCGTTTTGTTATGAAGGAAAAAGATCTATAGTATTCCATCACTTCTCAGCTGTAGTCGAAATGGATTCCCATTCAGTTCTGCCTGAAAATCCCTCTGATAATCTTTGGTCACCGCATCATTCTTGAAAGCCGCAAGCCACTGGCAGAATGGAGGTGATTCTCTGACAGGTAGAATGGTGAAAGATAACTCGCACTTGTTTGTAATTAGCACAGAACACCACACGGGCATGATGACAAACCCTACTGAAAAACAAACGTTTTAGAGAAGTTCTGAACAAACCTTTGACTGAGGGCGGGGGGTTGGGGGGGGGGCGGCCCAATCATCAGTCAGCCGATGGCCTACTTCATGGGGGAAAGAAGAGTGGTGCAGCAGAATCAAGTCTATCCAGCAGGACCAAGTCTATCCAGCTGAACCAAGTCTATCCAGCTGAACCAAGTCTATCCAGCAGGACCAAGTCTATCCAGCTGAACCAAGTCTATCCAGCTGAACCAAGTCTATCCAGCAGGACCAAGTCTATCCAGCTGAACCAAGTCTATCCAGCAGGACCAAGTCTATCCAGCTGAACCAAGTCTATCCAGCAGGACCAAGTCTATCCAGCTGAACCAAGTCTATCCAGCTGAACCAAGTCTATCCAGCTGAACCAAGTCTATCCAGCTGAACCAAGTCTATCCAGCAGGGCCAAGTCTATCCAGCTGAACCAAGTCTATCCAGCAGGACCAAGTCTATCCAGCAGGACCAAGTCTATCCAGCTGAACCAAGTCTATCCAGCAGGACCAAGTCTATCCAGCTGAACCAAGTCTATCCAGCAGGACCAAGTCTATCCAGCTGAACCAAGTCTATCCAGCTGAACCAAGTCTATCCAGCTGAACCAAGTCTATCCAGCTGAACCAAGTCTATCCAGCAGGGCCAAGTCTCATCAGCAGGAGGAATACTGGCTAGGGGAACAAGCTCCAGTTGAATACTGTTCCCTTAAAGAGGGTGTGGCAGCCCTCTAATTGACTGCCTAAAGACTTTAAGGTGTGCAGCTTTCACTCTGCTGGGGAGAGCACTCTGGACGGCACACGTGAGCGGTATTTCTGAGACCTTTATGATATGCTGCATTTAAGCTTTAAGCTAGTCCTGTTGACTTCATGCTTTTGTTTTCTGAGTTCATACTGAAGAGCTTTGGAAGAGCCAGGATTTCATTAGCCTAGGAGAACTGCACTTCCTGATTTGGCCTCGTTTTTTGGCTTGGTCATTAAGAAATGCAGTGGCAATGGCTGATGCCAAACGATATTTGCATTGGAAGTGCGGTTTGACGTGGGTGTTTCTTGGGTGTGTCCTTGCAGAACCTTTCCCGCAGCTGTTTACACCCCACTCAATCATAAACAAGCAAGCATGGACAGTAGCAGTAGCGATGTTAGTGAAGCTAGCTTTGCTATGGAGAAAGGTTTTGAAGTTGAGTCACCTCAAGACGATGATGATCATAACACATAGTCCTGTGTGTTTGAGCCATTGGCTGCCCCGGCCCCCCAAAATGAACCAGTGGCTGTCGTCGAACCGGGAGAGAGGACTGGGGATGTGGAGGAATGGTAGCTGAATTAGCTAGCGTGTGTTAGGGAACGTTGACGTCTTTATCTAGACAATAAAGTTGAATATGAACCTGGGCCTCTGTTAGAGAGATTTTGTATTTTAGTCCATAGCTATCTATAGCCGCCCCCATGTTAGTTGACAAAATAGCTGTGTAGGCTTACTAGGCAATATAGTATATAATACAAAAGTAGCAACCTTATCTGCTGTTAGATCTGTACAGGGTGACTAATCCCAGGACTACTCATATCATATCCCCTGTAGGTGGACATGTGGACATTGCACAAATATCTCTTGCTTTGCTGTCTAACTGCCCTCACCCCAGAAACAGGATCTAACCTCCCTCACCCCAGAAACAGGATCTAACCGCCCTCACCCCAGAAACAGGATCTAACCTCCCTCACCTCAGAAACAGGATCTAACCGCCCTCGCCCCAGAAACAGGATCTAACCGCCCTCACCACAAAAACAGGATCTAACCGCCCTCGCCACAGAAACAGGATCTAACCTCCCTCACCCCAGAAACAGGATCTAACCGCCCTCACCCCAGAAACAGGATCTAACCGCCCTCACCCCAGAAACAGGATCTAACCTCCCTCACCTCAGAAACAGGATCTAACTGCCCTCACCACAGAAACAGGATCTAACTGCCCTCACCCCAGAAACAGGATCTAACCGCCCTCACCCCAGAAACAGGATCTAACCGCCCTCACCCCAGAAACAGGATCTAACCTCCCTCACCTCAGAAACAGGATCTAACTGCCCTCACCACAGAAACAGGATCTAACCGCCCTCGCCCCAGAAACAAGATCTAACCGCCCTCACCACAAAAACAGGATCTAACCGCCCTCACCACAGAAACAGGATCTAACTGCCCTCACCACAGAAACAGGATAATAATAATATGCCATTTAGCAGACGCTTTTATCCAAAGCGACTTACAGTCATGCGTGCATACATTTTTTTGTGTATGGGTGGTCCCGGGGATCGAACCCACTACCTTGGCGTTACAAGCACCGTGCTCTACCAGCTGAGCTACAGAGGAGGATCTAACCGCCCTCACCCCAGAAACAGGATCTAACCTCCCTCACCCCAGAAACAGGATCTAACCGCCCTCACCCCAGAAACAGGATCTAACCGCCCTCACCCCAGAAACAGGATCTAACCTCCCTCACCCCAGAAACAGGATCTAACCGCCCTCACCACAGAAACAGGATCTAACCGCCCTCACCCCAGAAACAGGATCTAACCTCCCTCACCCCAGAAACAGGATCTAACCGCCCTCACCCCAGAAACAGGATCTAACCGCCCTCACCCCAGAAACAGGATCTAACCTCCCTCACCCCAGAAACAGGATCTAACCGCCCTCACCCCAGAAACAGGATCTAACCGCCCTCACCCCAGAAACAGGATCTAACCTCCCTCACCCCAGAAACAGGATCTAACCGCCCTCACCACAGAAACAGGATCTAACCTCCCTCACCCCAGAAACAGGATCTAACCGCCCTCACCACAGAAACAGGATCTAACCGCCCTCACCACAGAAACAGGATCTAACCGCCCTCACCACAGAAACAGGATCTAACTGCCCTCACCCCAGAAACAGGATCTAACCGCCCTCGCCCCAGAAACAGGATCTAACCGCCCTCACCCCAGAAACAGGATCTAACCGCCCTAACCCCAGAAACAGGATGTGGCTGTCTAGCCACACACGGACATGCGCAGCTCTCTAGGTAAAGCTTTGCCATATCAAGTCTCCAGTGGGTGATGAA